>NC_056676.1:54912099-55520988 GCF_018350195.1 Panthera tigris | reverse complement strand
ATAACCAAAGAAGCTAAATAAACTGAAAAAGCAACAACTCTTCTTAGATCCATGAGAGAAGTAAGGTCACAGGACAAACCATTGCCCCCAAACTGGAGAGACAGGGAGCTAAATATAACTAATTACAATTTACCATAGCTGAAACCTATGTAGAAATCAGTGCTGGGGTAGGGAAACCTGAAATGTAGTTGATGCATTGCTGGAGACTCGGTGTGGACAAATCTGAGAATTAAAACCTTCAGAGGGAACTACTCATAAGGGAACCCTCCACACTTTTATGAATTTTACCTCCAGAAGATCTACCAGGCCCTGACAGTGAATATCTGAGGAAAATCCCCTCATGCTTCTAGCAGGGGGAGGGGAAAAGGAACTGCTTTTAAATGCAGCAGAGCATCTATTCTTTTTAAAAAGGTCTGCTCTCAGGAGAAACTGTTTAAACAGAGCTTCATCCAGAACTTAAGTGATCTGGGAGAAGGGAAGTACCCAATTTCAGCTGACTCTAGCCTTCCATGTGGAGGAAGGGAATTACCCAATTCTAGTCCAGTCTAGCCACCTTGTCCCACCTAAGGGAAGGGAGGCTGAGATGCACAGGTAAAATTCATAGTCCAGAGGCACAGGCTCAAAAGACTAAACTCTAATCATAGAATTACAGAAAGATTCCTCTCCTCCAAAACCTTATCACCACATCACAAAAGTCCCTTTTTACAGGTTTTATTCTGTTTTTTTTGTTTTGTTTTGTTTTGTTTTTTACCTACTACATAATGTCTGCCTATCAAAAAAATTGTAAGACATACTAAAAGGCAAAAACACGGTTTGAGGAGATAGAACTCAGAGCATCTGAGCATCAGAACCAGATTCAGATATGGCAGAGATGTTGGAATAATCAGACCAGGAATTTAAAACAACTATAATTGATATGCTAAGGGCTTTAAAAGAAGGTAAATGGCATTCAAGAATAGATAGGCAATGAGGAAAAAAAGATGGAAATTCTAAAAAAAGTACCAAAAAGATATGCTACAAATCAAAAACACTAACAGAAATGCTACATAATCTTTCACCTACTTCTATTGACTGAACTCTTTTGGTTATAGATCATATTTTCTTGCTTTTTAAAATATATTATATTTTTTAAATAAATGACATACATTAAGAATTTTACATTTGGAATACTGGATTTTCTTATACAAAATGTGCTCTGTTCAGCATGCCATCAAGTTACTTGGAAATATTTGATTATTTGGAAGCTTGCTTTTAAGATTATTTTAGCAAGTTTATAACAATCTTTTGTCTAGGGCTAATTTAGCTCCACTACTGAGCTTGTACTCAAAACAACATTGCATAGCATTTATATTTACCACATTTTTTTCTGCCATCATATTATTATATTTATTTTTACTTCTTTTCTCTCTGTTGTGTCTGAGCATAACTGCTGTTGAGCAGAACAAAATGGACTGGTCACCAAAGAGAGGGGAAGACTTCCAACTACATGGAGAAGAGCAAAGATCATCATGATGCCAGCCACCAGGAACAGAAGCCCAGACACTTCTGCTCACTGCATCTTAGTAAAGGACTTTCCAGAGAAGACACAACACAGTCAAGCACTGGATTGACAACACTTCTACTCACACAGAGAAGAGACAGAGCAATATCAGCTCTAACAGTTTGGTTGGTACATACATCTAGTGAGTGACCCTGGCAGCAACACAGTGCAATGCACACCCATTTCCTGTTGCAGGTGCAGGACACCTCTCTCCCCGTTAAAGTCTGAAATGCTAAAAGTTGGGGCTTGTCTGAAGGCCAGTGACACAAATGCTTATGCAGAATAAAGAAACCATCACTGACCATGAACCAGGGAAAGATGTCCCCATACATCTCAAACCTATGCATGATAATCCTGGCACAAGCTATTTGAGCTCTTTAAGAAGAGTGTTCCAGGCCCAATGTCCATTCCTATTTTTCTTGGGGTAAGGGAGATCTAAAAACTATGTGCAGGAGACTTCTTTTCTCAACAACTGTCCCCTATTCCATCTCTTAGGGAGTAGACACATAAGGTATTAGTCATAAATACATTTGCTTCAAAGAAGCAGGAAGACCTTTTGTGTAAGTAATCAATTTTGATTCAATTCTAGTGGATAAATGATTGGCATTATTTATAAGTAGTCATACATTTTACCTGTTTAACGTGGGTTTAAAGTATCAACTTTCTCTTCTGTAAGTAGAAATATAAAATATAATCTAGTATAATAAAAACTTAACTAGAAATGTTTCTTTTATGTTTTGAGGTTCTATATAATTTGCCTTTGTGTATAATTTATATACAAACTTACTTTTAAAATTTGGGCATATAAATCTTAGAAAAAAATTCTGAGAGTTTTATTTAACAGCCCCTATTTGTCTATTTCATTATTTCCAAAGAGTAAGAAAAATAATTATGAATTAGATAGTATTAATATATCCCTAAATAAATAATAGAAAATATGACAGAAGATCTTCTGACTCAATGCAATGTTCAATATTAATCCTAAAATGTTAAGAAACAACGTTTATCAAGTATAACCCATGACTTTACATTTATAATTACTCGTAGATTTCTCTCTGAATTCACTCACATTTTAACTACTCATTTCTTAAGAAATGAAATAAAATTTTAGTTGGTATTCCACTTAAGATTTTTCTTTTATTTCATTTTTAAAAATGTTTATTTATGTATTTTGAGAGAGAGACAGAGGCAGAGAGAGAGGGATACAGAGAATCCCAAGCACGCCCTGCACCGTCAGCACAGAGCACAAGGAGGGGCCTGATTTCATGAATTATGAGATCATAACCCGAGCTGAAATCTAGAGTTGGATACTTAACTGACTGAGCCAACCAGGTGCCCCAAGATTTTTTATTCTTTGTTTTATTTTGTATTGTAATTTAAATGATGTCACTAATACTTATGAACTATTTTAACTGAATTCGTTTTTTTTCCCTAAAACCATGACTGTATGATTCCAACCATAAAAGTGTCTCTATTAAAATATAAAAACACTTTAATTAAGATGCAGTTAGGGATTTTTTCTTCAACAACAGTGTTTCTTAAAAGTATTTCAGAATGTTCTTCTTTTTAGAAAAAAAACAAATGTTTATTTATTTATTTTGAGGGAGGAGGGCAGAGACAGAGGGAGAGAATCCCAAGCAGGCTCTGCTCTGCTCCATCAGTGCAGACCCTGACATAGGGCTCAATCTCATGAACCATGAGATCATGACCTAAGCCAAAATGAAGAGTCAGATGCTTAACCAACTGAGCCACCCAGCACCCCCAGAATGTTATTTTTGCTCACACTATGTAAAAGATTCACAGATCAACCTGTTATTTAGTTTCTCTTTTCAAAAAATAAAAATCTAGCATTTAAAACTTCTTTTAACTTTATTTATTTTGAGAGAGTGAGGGAGCAGGGAGGGACAGAGAGACTGGGACAGAGAGAGTATCCCAAGGAGGCTTTGTGCTGTCAGCACAGAGCCCAACATGGGGCTCGAACTCATGAACCATGAGATCATGAGACAAAAACCAAGAGCTGGACACCTAACAGATTGAGCCACCCAGGCCCCCCCAAAATTTAGCATTTTAAAGAGATTTCATATATAAGAAAAAATAGGCTGTTACGTCAATAGTATTTTCATGCAGCGGAAAGAGAATTGATGGAATTTCGATTTGGAAAGGCATTAGAAATCATGAAATCCACAGTTATCATTTGGTGAATTAGGACACAGCCTCAAAGGCACAAAAGGGCTCAGACAAAATGGTGAATTAACACTTCAATATCCATTAAATTTTATCACACTTTATCTTCAGCCTAAAACTAGTTTGTTTTATTAATTTATATTTGAAATAATATTAGTATGTGAGAATCATGTCTACTGAACAGATCTTAATTTAATACACGGTTAAATCTGAAATACAGCCAGTAATAACCCACTTCTCTGTCATTTACTTTCTAAACACTTGCTTTCTATACTTTCTATACTCCCCTTAAAAAGGACATCACACATGACATTCACTGCTAAAAAAAAAAAAAAAAAAAAAAAAAAAAAAAAAAAAAAAGTGTATGTGTGGGGAGGTACTGGGGCCCAAGTAGCAAAATGTAGAGTCCTAGGAGTAATGGGGAAATTATTCTAAGCCGAGGCCTCTGATGGCTAAGTAATGTGTTCAGACCCATGGATGGAGGAAGAATATGTTCAAAGGCCTCAAAAACCTTATCTGCTTCTGTAGATCCACGGCAGTAGAAATCATCGTATATATAACACGTTTGTTTATTGTGTAAAACACTATCCAATATACTTCAGCATCAGATTCATTTAGGAGACAGCACATATAATGGAAAGTGGACGGGCCTTGGGGTTAGTCATAAATATGTATGTTGTTATTTATTGTGACAATTAAGATGCTTTTAACTGCAAATACAGAAAAAAACCCTCTAAATGTGTTTAAATAATAGATTTTTCCCCTTAATCTCACATATGCTGATTGATGGGTGTTGATAGGGAGGATCCAAAATTGGTTAATTCCTAAGTTAACTGAAATCCTCAAGGATCTGTGTTCTTTCTTTTGCTTATGTCATTCTTAACATTTTTTTTTCAGCTTTGTACATGAAGATTCAATATTTAGGCACTTTATCCTCATATCCTAGTTTATAGATATAAGTATGAAAATGTCCCTCTCTTGACCCATCCTTTAAGCACAAGAAAAGCCATCCAAGAAATACCCTAAGAATCATGTCCCCTCACTTTTGATTGGACAGAATTATTTCAGAATCTCCACTTTGCAAAGTCTAATGAGACCACATGGATTGGCTCAGCCTTTTCTCACCAGGTTTACACTGAATAAAGCACTATAAGACACTATGTCCTCAATTTCTCCAAGGACAGACATGGTCAGCACCATTTCAGATACATAGGAGAAAAGTTACTTTATTACATAAAATGAATGTCTTAGGGCATTAGGATTTAATTCTCTCCCAGAACCCCAGTGGAAAAGAGCTGTTTGTATTAACCATAATTTTTTCTCTGAGTCTGGGATCTGGGGATACAAACATCTTCCCTGACATAAATAACTGCTAGAGTAATTCCAACTAAATTGAGGTTCTGTTAGAAAAAAAAAAAGGTGGAGAATGGCTGTGGGGTAGGATATTAACTTTCATCCACATTTGTTTTTTAAGAATGATAGGCAGTGCATTATGCTGTGATATGCCACCCACATCCTCCTTCAGGACTGAAGGAATTATTCTGCCTGTTATTGGAAGTGCTGCTGGCAGATATAACTCAACTGTCTGACCTCTCTAGGAACTGTCTCTGCTAAAATAGATTTGTCTCACTAAATATCACACCTTTTTTCCCAGGGACGCTTGGCTTGCATCTAGTGACTGGTTAATGTAGACAAATAAAGACCTCACCTTTTTGTCCTAATTTGAGACAACAGTGAAGGGTCGTTCTGTCTTCAATGTTTCCTGTGGTGTCAGATGTAGATTTTCCTGGACTACATCATAGCCTCACTATTCCCTTTACTCAGACCTATTCCCTTTCTTTCCCTTTCAAAGGTGGTGGTCCCAAGAACACACTCAAATAAACCTCCTGCATGTTTGTTTGTATCTGCAACTAAGTGTCTTTTTCTTAGGTGAAATCTTGGATACCTTTTTCAACCATTTTGTGTGTAAATAACCAAATGTATAAAGGCCATAATAATATCAAATTTGTGGAAAATGACAAATTATAAGTGTGCATATGTATTTTCTATCTATCTATCTATCTATCTATCTATCTATCTATCTATCAAGAGATATTCTAGGCATTTGGCTACATGTCTGACATATGCACATGCATGGAAATACACAAATATATATATAAACGAATGCAGTTTTCTTAAAATTTGTATTTTAGTATTTTTATTTAGTTTTAAATAAATCTCAAAAAATGTGCTTTGTTTATGATCATAAACCTAGTATGTGTCACAGTTAGTAAATTCTGCATCTTAATACAAATCTCATATTCATTCCATTATATCCCACTGCCTTTCTTGTTAAAATAAATAATACAACCCAAACATAGGGAGAAAAATATGTTAATCAGAAGTTGATAAGAAAGAATTCCTAACCAACACTGTAAATCAAAAAATCTTTCAGATATAAAACACAAATGTGTGTGTCTGAAACAAAAATATAGTAATTAAAAAATTCCCATAACAAGTTTATTCATGTGATGACTCTATTTTTACTACCACACACACACACACACACCACACACACACACACTCTTTAAAAGTGATAATCATTAAGTTTGTGGTGATAACAATTCTTAAAAAAACAACTTCAATTTCAATTTTGAGTAAAGAATAATAATTCATGTCACTAAATTTTGTTAAAAATATAAAATCTTCTAATGAGAAAAATATCTAATATACAGAAGACATTTTCAAGGAATTATTGTTATTGTACCTGATTTCTAATGATCCATTTGGCATATGCATATATACACATATACATATGTATATATGTATATAATGTAATACATAAATGTGTAAATAAGGTCATGTAAGTATCTACACATATACTAATTCTTCACCATCCTCCTAAGGAGCTATAGGGTTAAATAAAGTAATTTAGATAGAGGAATAAAGGGAGATATTATAAAATTATGTTTTGTTTGATTATCTAGAAGAATGAAGTTTCAAATAAAACAGAATATATGATGTTTATGTTAAATTCAAGAAACATTACAGTAGGGTTATAATATTTAATTTTAATTGGTATGAGGTAGGCAGATGCTATAATTCAATGTACAAATATTCTGCCAATTTTGTTGACTATTTTTCAAATAAAGACAGGAGAATTTCTTGATGTAGGATTAAATTTAAGAGACAAGAAAAAACAGCATTTGAATCAGATTACTTTAATATATTGGATAGATTCACAAAGTATAGTACTTCATTAGGAGGCTCCAATAATTGTAGTGCTGATATACAAGGCATAAAATTTATAGGTCAGCACTTCTTAGGTCTTTAATACAAGCCTGTCACCTTTGTTGAATAGCTTCAATACACATGACTTCTTGTTACTATCTAGTATTAACCTGAGCATCTTTTATTGAAGATCTTATATCCACTGTTTCATTCTTAAATTTTTTTTAATGTTTTTATTTATTTTTGAGACAGAGAGAGACAGAGCATGAGCAGGGGAGAGGCAGAGAGAGAGGGAGACACAGAATCTGAAGCAGGCTCCAGGCTCTGAGCTGTCAGCACAGAGCCCGACATGGGGCTCGAACTCACAGACCGTGAGATCATGACCTGAGCTGAAGTCGGATGCTTAACCAACTGAGCCACCCAGGCGCCCCTCCACTGTTTCATTCTTTAACCTTATACTATCAAATTTGCATAGCATTAGAGCATTTATTGAACATCTTTTATTAAAAATCTTATATCCACTGTTTGATTCTTTAACCTTATACTATCAAATTTGCATAGCATCAGAGCATTTATATTCATGGTAAAACAGGGCTCCTGGTCCCTTTCACCACTTTCCATTCCCCCACATTCCCATTGAGATAAGGTTGGGTTTCCCTTCTCCTTTCCCTCTCTCTGTCCTTCTCAATGCTTATAATATCTTAGAATTTTTTCAAAAGAAAATGCATTCAAATTTTCATGAGAATCAATTCAATTTTGATAATAAAAGTCAATTTATAATATTTATTTTCTTCTACGATGCATTTACCAGTTCCTCAAAAAGGATGGTTGTAGAGAAAAGCCAGGACCATGGACTGAGAAGGAATAAAAAACAGAAAAGAGAAGGGCATCAAAGTTCTATATAGTTATTTGTTTCATTCTGGAAGTGAACTGAGCCTGAATACCTTGGTCACTTCTGGAAAATAGTATCATGTCATCCAGGATATGGAATAAGAATTCAAGTCAAATGTGGCTTTGCTTCACATCCCTAAAGTGACAACATCAGGACCTGTGAGCCCAAAGTTCATGTGAGAGTAGGCCTTATTTCCATATAAAATGTAGTGATTGTCTTTAAAATTGTTCTCCTCTTTGGCCAACCCAACCTTGATGAAAAACACATCAGAGGAAACTACAATGTTTTAGACTCAGTGAATACTCATACTGTAGCATCCACATGTTACGTTATCCTAGCTCATCATAATGTCCATATTATGGAACTCATAATGTCTTCTTTATTGCTACCCAAAAATAAATGAATCATGGGAAACACAACTACAAAATTTCTACCTAAAAAAGTTTTGCAGCCCTTAAAACATTTTCCATTCAGTATGTCTTTTTTTGTTCCTATTGCACACTACATTTTCTCTATTGTACTTTTTGTTTACTCATATGACTCTACATCAGTTGTTTTTCGATTTATCAATTTATTCTATAAACATTGGTCCAAAACAAATCCTTTGTTCCATTATTCAAGTGGAATTCATCACTAAAAGGGTTTATAAAACTATTTGCATTTATGTTATATGAAAAGTGATACAAAGACATATAGCATTTTCATTTTATAAATTTACGATTTAAGAACAATAAAATATTTTGCTTTTAATCTCTCATTACTGATTGTAATTTATCATTTCTAAAGAAATGGAAATTGATTAATTTTAATTCTCTTTTTATAACAAAACCTGAGGCTTTAAAGATATTAAGTCATTGGTTCAAATATTTTGGCCAAGTGTGTGCGTGCATGTGTGTGTGTGTGTGTGTGTGTGTGTGTGTGCATGCATGTATCCCCATCTCTGTGCTAAACATTTTGCAAGTAGTTGTTCCATTTTCTTGTAAGTCTACTCTAAATCTTTAGGGCACATATATTCTGAGATGTTATAGGTCAATCATACTTGGTGACAGTGCTTCTTACTTTTACAAATGGCTTTTTCAGTTTGATTTGATATACCTGTGAAGTAATTCTACACAGTACTTTGTCAAGTAGAAGGCATTAGAGCTGACTTGATAAGAAAAAATGAAACACTGGTCAAACCAGACAACACTTTAATTAAGATTTTGTAAAGAATAGGGGTGCCTGGGTGGCTCAATTGGTTAAACGACCGACTTTGACTCAGGTCATGGTCTTGAGGTTTGTAAGTTTGAGTCCCAGGTCTGGCTCTGTGCTGACAGCTCAGAGCCTGGAGCCTGCTTCAGATTCTGTGTCCCTCTCTCTGCCCCTCCCCCACTCATGCTCGCGCTCTCTCTCTCTCTCTCTCAAATAAATAAACATTAAAAAATTTTTAAAAAGATTTTTTAAAGAATAAAGATCATCATATGAATAGCAAGCCATTTTGGTGTCATTCAAAATATATTGAAGAATAACTGTCTTTTATCAGATGTGTCTTGTAAATTTTTTCTCCTAGTTTGTGGCTTGTCTTCTCATTCTCTTGACACTGCCTTTCCAAGGGCAGAAGTTTTTAATTTTACTGAAGCCTGGCTTATCAACTATTTCTTTCACAGATTGTGCATTTAGTGTTGCACCTAAAAAGTTATTGCCATACTCAAGGTCACTTAGGCTTTCTTCTATATTATCCTTTGTTTTTAACGTTGAAAGAGAGAGAGAGAGAGAGAGAGCAGGAGAGGGGCAAAGAGAGAGGGAGAGAGAGAATCCCAAGCAGCCTCCACACTGTCAGTACAGAGCCTGACTTGGGGCTCTAACTCATGAACTGTGAGATCATGACCTGAGCTGAAATGAAGAGTTTGACACTTAGTCAACTGAGCCAACCAGATGCCCCTCTTCTATATTATCTTCTAGGTGTTCTTTGGTTTTGTAATTTACATTTAAGCCTGAGATACATTTTAAGTTAATTCTTGTGGAAGGTGTGAGGTCTTTGTCTAGATTTAAGTTTTTTGCATGTATATATCCAGTTGTCCTAGCACCATTTGTTGAAAAGATTACTTTTGTTCCACTGTATTTCCTTTGCTTCTTTGTCAATTATTAATTGGTTCTATTTAGGTAGATCTATACCTAGGCTCTCTACTCTATCCCATTTAATCTATTGGCCTATTCTTTCACTGATACCACGCTGTCTCGATTATTGCAGGTATATAGTAGGTATTGATATTGATTAGTACCAATTTTACCACTTTATTCTTCTCTCTCAATACTGTGTTGACTATTTGCATGTTATCCAAAATGTACAATAATTCTTACAATTCGACAGTAAGAAAACAAATAACACAAATTAAAAATGGTCAGAAGACCTTAACAGATTATCTTACCAAGCCAAATACACAGACAGCAAATAAGCATATGAAAAGATGCTCGCTATCACATGTCATCAGGAAAATGCAAATAAAACAATAAGATACCACTACACACCTATTAAAATGGCACAAGTCCAGAACACCAAAAACATCAAATGCTGGCAAGAGTATGGAGCAACAGGAACTCATCCATTCTTTGCTGATGGAAATGCAAAATGGTACAGCCACCTTGAAAAGGAGTTTGGCAGTTTCTTACAAAATTAAACATACTCTCACCATACGATCCGGAAATCACACTCCTTGGTATTTACCAAAGAGTTAAGAACTTATTTCCACACACAAAAAAAAACCTGTATGTAGATTTTTATACCAGTTTGATTTATAAATGCTAGAACTTGGAGGCAATCAGGATATCCTTCAGGATATCCTTCAGTAGGTGAATAGGTAGGTAAAACTATGGTACATCCAGATACTGGAATATTATTCTGTGCATAAAAAGAAATTAGTATTAAGGCATGAAAATAAATAAAGGGAATTTAAATGCATATTGCTATGTGAAAAGGTTATATTATGTTGATTCCAATTATATCACAGTTTAAAAAAAAAACAAAACTATGGAGACAGTAAAGAGATCATTGGCTAGGGGAAGGAAGGGAAGGAATAGGAGGAACATGATTTTTCGGTCTGTGAAAATACTCTGTATGATCCCATAATGATTGATAAGTGTCATCATTCATTGTCCAAATCCACAGACTGTACAACACTTAGAATAAACTATAATATAAGGTATGGACTTTGATTCATTATGATGTGTTAATGTAAGTTCACCAACTATAATAATGAACACTCTGGTGTGTGGGGGGATATTAATAATAGTAGATGCTGTGCATGTGTGGGGGCAGAGAATATATGGGAAATCTCTGTATCTTGCCCTCAATTTTGTTGTGAACTCCAGATGGTTTCAAAAAGTTGTCTTAATTAAAAAAATACTTTGAAGGTGGTATATGTTATCCTATTGAATAATTCCTCTATTGTTTTCTACTTTGAATTTAAAATTTTTTTAATTTGTATTTTTGTTTACTCAAAGTCACCTTACATCAATATTCAAGTGCTCTATTTGATTCTCCACGGCTGCAATTAACATTCCTTTTCCAGTTGGTCTCCTTGAAAATCCATTTTTATAAAGAAGCTACATTAGAGAGTCATTTTTTCTCAGAATTTTTTTTTATTTTATCCTTATATACAATATAATTATACAATATCTTTGGCTTTATCACTATCATATTATATTTAAAATTTTAGTTTGTATTGTTCCCTCAATATTTTGGCTTTAAATTTGTATTCCTAAGGCGCCTGGGTGGCTCAGTCGGTTAAGCATCCGACTTCAGCTCAGGTCATGATCTCACTCTTAGTGAGTTTGAGCCCCACGTTGGGCTCTGCGCTGACAGCTCAGAGCCTGGAGCCTGCTTCGGATTCTGTGTCTCCCTCTCTCTCTGTCCCTCCCCCACTTGCACTCTGTCTCTCTCTGTCTCTTGAAAATAAATAAATGTAAAAAAAATTTAATTTGTATTCCCAACTCAGTATTATATTTTATTCAAGATACAATTTGTTTCATTATAATTGGATTCATCAAAACCACAAGATACCTGTCAGAATGGCTAGAATCAAAAAGACAAGAAATAACAAGTGTTAGTGAAGATGTTGGTTGAAGGGAACCCTCATGCACTGTTGGTGGGAATGTAAATTGGTGCAGCCACTGTGGAAAACAGTATGGATATTCTTCAAAAAATTAAAAATAGAAATAACATACAATCCAGTAGTTCTACCACTGGGCATTTACACAAAGAAAATGAAAACAATAATTTGAAAATATTAATCAGCTCTATATAGGAATGGAATCTTGCCATTTGCAACAACATGGATGGACCCTGAGAGTATTTTGCTAAGTGAAATAATTTAGACAAGAAAAAGACAAATATCATATAATTTCACTTATATGTACAATCAAAGAAAAAAACAAACAGACTCTTAAATACTGAGAACAAACTGGTTGTTCCCAGTGGGGGGCAGGGTGGGGAATTGGTGAAATAGATGAAGGGGATTAAAAGGTACAAACTTCCAGTTATAAAATAAATAAGTCATAGGGATGAAAAGTCATAGGAACTATAGTCAGTAATATTATAATAATGTTCTGTGGTATCAGATGGCAACTATACTCATAAAAAGGGAGTGTAGTACAATATATAGAATTGTTGAATCATTATGTTGTACACCCAGAGCAAATATAACATTGTATGTGATTTATTTTTTAATAAAAATAAATTTAATTTGTATGTTTCAAACATACATTCTACCAGTTGTTCTCACTTAGAATAGTATAATAGTTATTCACTGATTACCTGTCCTGAGTATTCTTTTCTCCAGTTCATTCTCCACTCTGTAGAGTGAAATTTTCAGACAGAGATGCAATCATGTGCAGCCCTGCCTCTTTGGACATCCTCAGTGATTTTATACCACCCTTATCATAAAGATCAAGCCATGGACATTGCTTGCTTACAAGACACTGTGTAGTTTGACTTCTTCCAGATTTTCAGTTACCTTTCAACACATCCGTCCTCATTTCCAGACCTCTGATATCCTGGATTCTTTTAGTTCCTCTAAATCATCATGGTCCCTCTCCTTGTGTTTCCATTGTGACACCCATTTCCACATTCTTCCCTCTATTAACTAACACTTTTTTTTTTCAGATCTCGGCTTAAATTCTGTCCTAGACCTAATGGCTTGGTTCACATGATATCTACTTACATTTTATTCCTATCATCCAGCAAAGTCCCTAGTATTTAGTAGACTGCCAATAAATATTAGTTAAGAGAATGAATAAACATTCCTAACACCACACTTTTGCCTGGCCCCAATTCTCTATTTAGAATACTGTGTCCCAGGTATTCTCCACCTATAAGGATCATATTCTTCTAAATGCTAGCTCAAATATTGCTTCTTCCATTATTCGACTCAGTCCCTCAGCTAAAAGCAGTTTCTTACTTCCTAAACATGGATTGTACTTTCTTTAGTGAAAGCAATTATATCCTCCTTAATGAGAAACATCAATATCAAAGTTAAAAAAATGCTTATCTTTATAACTTCTATAACATTTAGCATGATTCCTACCATATTATATCATCAATATAATCAATATTATATGTCATCAATGTAAATTCATTATGCATATATTATTCTCCCAGATAATTATCTTTATGACTTTCTTGTACACCACTTTCATGTTTTCCCTTGAAGATAAGGAACACAACCCTTTCTGATTTCTAAAGTCTCTAAAATAAAGTATAAGAGAAGCAAGATTATTCTGGATGTTGCAATGGAAAGTGAGTAAGAGCAAAGTAATTTGATCAGTCCTATAGTAATGACAACAGTTGGACGTCTGTTAGATGTTTAATATACACTAGTCATTTTCTGTTATTTACCTGCATTATACAGATAAATCCTTAAAAAATTCTCTGAGATATGGCTGTTAATAACATTTCACTGATGAGGAAACTAGGGTTAAAAAAATGTCAAACATTTTGCCCGAGGTTGCTGCATAGTTCACAATATAAAAGGAACAAACATACAGACAAACATCTATTTTGACCTCATGTTAAATGCAAAAGAGTTATTTGAAAAATCTCTCTATATAAAGTGGGTAAACTTTACTGTACAGGATAACTTATTTAATTATTATTTTTTACCATTGATTTTAGTCAATTTCTTAAGTAATTTTAATTTTAGGTGTACTTCCTTATCCTTGTTTTGAATTCTACAATTCTATAAACTTAAGAACTTCTAAACATCTCTACAAATGTTGAAAAAACTGGAATCTAATTAATAGAGTTATCCTTGTAGTCTTGGTTTCATTGGGGTTTCTGCTTCTATTCCATTTGTAGAGCTTCTTGTAAAACTATGTCAGCCTAACATGAAATCACACATGTGAGCACACATACATGTTCAAGTTAAAATCATAAATATTCTGGAAAAAATTCACTATAAACTATTTATGTGTTGTTTTTTTTTTTATGGCAATTGCAAAAGAGAGCACTGGAGAACATATAGAAATAACCCTTCCTCAAGTATGGTCATCAGTCTTCTTTCCATCTGATGTCTTCCTTTCTACTTTCTTTGCTTGCTACCTCCCATTTCTCTTTTAGAATACAAACAAAGTTATCTCCATGCAGAGAACATCTAGTATGATGTTAAAATAATATAATTGTACATATATGTATGTATGCATATATGTATGTATATATACATTCATTCATTTTAGTCAACTAGTTATTAACTAAACATAATTAATATTTAAAAAACTTTAATCATCCTTGAAGTAGTAATGAAGCAATGATATATGAAATCTAGAAAAATAACCACAAGGAAATATTTTTAATTATCTTCTAGAGGTATTGGTTACCTAGGAAATACCAGCTGGAGAAAGTATAATTAACATGGCTTTTCAACTGTATTATTAAAATTGAAAAATGAAGTACAAAGTCTACAACCTTTTCATTGATTACATTTTTCTCTAAACTTGGTTGTAGCTAATGAAATTTCTAGTAGTTCATTAATGTCTTTAATGTATAACATTTGACTTAGTCATGAATGTGTACAGTAAAAACTTCAAAACAATATAACCTAATTCTTCATTTTTAAAATAATTTTGAAACATGATATTTTCCTATAAGGAGTATAATTTCTACATACTTAAAAATATTATTTTTCAAAACTCTACCTATAGCACTCAGAAAGTGTCAGGGAATTCAAACCTGAATTTTTGTTCTATTGTTTATTCTATAGACCCTTTCAAAATTCAAATTAGTTTCTACTTCCTATGTTTCCCATCTGAAGGAGCTTGATTATTTCTGCATGTTCATTTCTGTATGTATGAGCATGTACATGTTTTATGTGTTGATGGAATGAAACACGTACCTTAAGCATTGTTAAACACCTGATTAACCATGAATGTATGTATAACACTAAATTCCCTAACTCCTTTTTTGTCTCTACTTCATGTAGGATCCTAGCTCCCAGAGAGGCCATTCAGATTTGCTTTGGAGTCACCAGAAGTTTTGCCAGACATCATCATCATGCAGCTAATAATAATGTTCTCTCTCTGGCTCTGTCCATCATCGCCTCCCCTTAAAATGTTCACTCCTGGCAAAGCTAATTGTGGTTTTCTCTTCAATGTCATTATTGTGGCTGCCTACTTAAGAACATGCTTGATCAGAAGTCATTATTATCGGGGTGCCTGGGTGGCTCAGTCGGTTAAGCTTCCAACTTCGGCTCAGGTCATGCTCTCACAGTCCGTGAGTTTGAGCCCCGTGTCGGGCTCTGTGCTGACAGCTCAGAGCCTGGAGACTGCTTCAGATTCTGTGTCTCCCTCTCTCTCTGCTCCTCCCCTGCTTATGCTATGTCTCTGTCTCAAAAATAAATAAAAACATTAAAAAAATTTAAAAAATAAGTAATTATTATCTATATATGAAGAACCAGAATAATGCCATGTGTAAGGATAAAATGACAGAATTCTCTTTGAGGAAGGAGGGACTACCTTCTCACTTTCTCCTTAGTGTGTCTTCTTTAAAACATAACATAACAGACAATAAAAGGAATAACCTTTTGAGATTTTACAATGCAAGATCACAGGCTTTCTGACACTTAGAACTATGAAAATATACCTCGCCAGTGAATTCAGGGTTCTTTCTGGGAGTACAAAGGAGACAATCACAAAGTGCATCCATGCATCTCTCAAGGAGAGAAGAGAAGTTTTCATTGTTCTTTCTTTTACTTTACTACATACATGTGTGTGAGATTCAGTCTGGACTTTGTAGTTTTTATGAATTTGAGGTCTTCAAATAAACCATCTTAATGCTTATCTTTCAAAGTTAGAAAATAAAAATATTTTAATTTTATTTTGGAAAAGTTTATTACTTTCAGTTTTCCCAAACTCATATAATGTATCAATCTTTACCTTCAGAACAAGAAAATGAGTACAATAATTTGTAGACTCATTGTGTCCTAAAGAGTATATGTCTTGTTACTATTTTAAACTGAATTTTAATTATATTATTAAATATAATTAAATTAAATGTAATTCATCTTTCTTTCTTTCTTTCTTTCTTTCTTTCTTTCTTTCTTTCTTTCTTTCTTTCTTTCTTGGCCTCTGTTCTATTTTGAATGGTATCAGAATTACAAAACCCAGTTATTTGATATAAGAACTCTTACAATATATCTATCACTATTGTTTTCCAGTCTGTTTACCACACATTACTTGAGTGCTTCATTTTTAAAGTAAATCATAGTTTCACTTTTTTTTTTTAATGCTTAAGAGGTTAGGAAATATATTTAAAGATGTTTGTAAACAATATTTAGTGATTACAATTTTTTCTGTTATTTCAGCTTTAGTAACTAATGGAATTCTGGAACTTTTTAGGTGATTCAAAATAGTCAGGAAGAAAATGTTTAAAAGCAAAAAACAGTATAGTATACAACTAATGCCAGCTAAAATAGAACCTAGTTTGTTTTCCTGATGGGAAATTATGCTGTTTCGCCATTATTGAATAGTTTTGTGTAATTAATTCCTTTTTTATTCTCATAGCCAGATTTGAATTTACACAGCATATCTTTTTATAACCTAAACACAAAACTCTGAAACTATTTCAGTCAACATATCTATGTTGTCATAGAGTACCAACTGCTTTGCCTAAAAAGGCAAACTTTCAGAGGAGGCAAAAAAAAGCTAGATCTATGGACCTTTCACATTTAAATAACTCTCTTTCAAACAATGAATTCATTTATTCAGAATGTATGAACTAAATCTGGTAGGTTTGTAAAGTTATTGAAGAATTTATTAGAAAAACTTAATATTTTTTGTTGCATAACTTCAAGTCTCCTAGGTATAACTGCACTGATTTGTGCTGTTTCCAACTTTCTGTCAACTGATAATACTTATAATGATCTTTTATATTCTTAATACCAATTGTATTTCATCATTCATAATTTTCCTGGTTAAATTTTACTATTCAAAATACAAAAAAGAAGAGGCACCTGGGTGGCTCAGTCAGTTAAGCATCCGACTTTGACTCAGGTCATGATCTCAGAGTCTGTGAGCTTGAGCCCCTTGTCTGGCACTATGCTGACAGTTCAGAGCCTGAGGCCTGCTTCAGATGCTGTGTCTCCTTCTCTCTCTGCCCCTCCTCTACTCATGTTCTGTCTCTCTCTCAAAAGTAAATAATCAGTAAAATACAAAAAAGAAAAGAATTCATAAAAAAAGCCTTGAGTATGTATGCAATTAGAGTTACCTTAAATTTTTCTTGATTCAAACATCAACAGATGGGATTATCCTTAAGTGGTCTCACTCTTCCTTTAGTGTTTCCCTAACCTTTTTTCTTTATCTACATTGTATCATTAATAATAACTCTTAAAATGTACCTCATATTCTTATATGGCCAATTTTCAGATATACTGTAGATAATAAAATAAGGGAATGGCTATGTCTGGATAAAAGACAGGAAAGTGGTAACACTTTATGATAAAGTCTATGTTTTAAAGATAAGATAAAAATGCTTTCAAAATTGATGTTTTACTATGTAATTCAGCAACCCAGTGTGGGTGTTTTTAGGTGGAATCTTCATCATGTGCTCACAATTGAAGTGCAGACACTTCAAGTGTTTCATATAAACACTTGACGTTTTTGGCATTTTATTATTCATATTTATTTGTCTATTGGGCTATAAATTAAACACTAATCTATGTATAATTTTACACAGATTAGATAATTTTATTTTTTTAAATATTTTGACTCTTCTGTTATACTTGTTCATTCAAGTAAAGTTTATGATAATTATATAAAATTTCAAAATATATCACTGGAAATTTTATTCAAATTATAATAATCTCATAGTTAATCTTCTATGCAAAAAAGATAGTTTATAGAAAATGCATTTTACATGCTAGAAAGTAGTATGTTTCCCCATTTATTTTCAGATAATTTTTTCAGTTCTAAGTAAAGTATTTTAGGTTTTTCTATATAGGTATATCACTTTTATTTCTAGTAGTTTACTTTTTCTCCCTATTGCTGACTATGGGATTATCTTGCTTAGCTACATGGAAACCACTGATATAGGTATATCGTGATTGTGATATTCACCCTAAATAAAATTCATTTATTATTTTTAATAATTTTTAAAATAGTTTTCTTGTGTTTTTCAGGTAGGAAATCTTAAAATATCTGAATACATATTTGTTGTTGTTGAAAGAAGAGGAACATGAGATCAACCCTTTTAACAAATTTTTAGGTGTATAATAGAGCACTGTTAACTATACGTGCAATGTTTTATAGAAAACATCTGGAATTTATTTGTATTGCATAACTAAAACTTCATACATTGAATAGCAATTCCTCTTTCCTCCCTCTCCCCAGCCCAGACAACCACATTTTACTTTTTTTTTTTCCTAATCAGATTTGATAAATATACCTCACCTTGTCAAGTCTCAGGACCTGATCATTCTCTTAAATGTGGTTACTCATAACATTCAGGTCTCATCTCAAATTCTATCTGCCCTGAGAAAATACCTCTGACAACGCTACCTATCTTCTTCCTGAACTCCCTGACTCTATTATAAAAACCTATGCAATTCAACAATTCAATCTCTAAATCCCTCAGTTTCTGTAGTCATTATTTTTTAACTTGTTTAGCTTTCCCCCCCCCCAATTAGAATGTCTTATTTTCCTTTGTATTTTTGGTGTGATTAAAAATAATAGTAATTAAAAAAAATAATGTTTACTTTTGAGAGAGAGAGAGAGAGAGAGAGAGACCATGAGTGGGGGAGGGACTGTTAGAGGGAGACACGGAATCTGAAGCAGGCTCCAAGGCTCAGCACAGAGCCCAATGCCCAGGTTCAGACTCACAAACTCAGGAACCCCTGAGATCATGACCTGAGCTGAAGTCGAAAGCTTAACTGACTGAGCCACCCAGGCACTCCAGCTTTGCCTTTCAGTTGGGGCATTTCATCAATTTTCTTTCAACTGTCAATTTACTGAATGTATCCTTAAATCTATGTTATTGACTGACTTCTGATTTTTAATTCCTCATTATTCATTCCTTTTTGGCTTTTTCTATATGAAATATATTTTTGTCTGGGTTAACCATTTTATTTTTCTAAATTATTTTTCCTGAGTTAATATAAAATAGTATATTTTGAATACTTTTTATTTTTAACAAAGAGTTTCACATCTATTTTTCCATAATGAGTGAATCAGGTATTTTGATCCTAATTTTCATGTTTACATTATTTTTATTATAGTAGCTCTTCTTTAAAAAACACAAATGTTTTTAATTTTTTTTTGAGAGACAGAGTGAGCATGAGCAGGGGAGGAGCAGAGGAAGAGGGAGAGAGATAACCCTAAGCAGGCTTTATGCCCAGAGTGAACCCTGATGAAGAGCTCAATCTCACAACTGTGAGCTCATGACCTGAGCCAAAATCAAGAGTTGGATGGTTAACCAATTGAGCCACCCAGGCACCCCTTAATTTTTACGTAGATTTAGAAAAAAAAAAGTCTTGACATAATATAATTACTTCTCCATACAGACATATTGTTATTATTTTCTTTATTAGTTAACAGGAACTACTTAAAAATAAATTCATCAGTAAATATGCAGAAAACATATGAGTATCTGTTGAAATTGATGTTGAGATTAAAATTTTTGTTAATCATAAAATTATATTCTATAAATGGAAGACAGACACATTTAAATAATGTGTAAATTTAATATAATACCAGTATGATTACTAAGTGTTCTGGTAAAAAAGTATATTATCAAATGTTTATTTATTTTTTTTAGTAATCTCTGCACCCAACATGGGGCATGAACTCATGAGCCTGAGAGCAAGAGTCGCATGCTGTTCCAACTGAGTCAGCCAGATGCCCCCAACCTGTGAAAATGACACTGATGTATCAAAAATAGTAAATATATAAGAATAGTTTAGTTAGTCATCACATCTCTTACTTGGAATACATAATTCTAAAATCACGTTTACATCTAATTTACCGCCTAAATTTTTCAGTGAATCCTTATCTCTGATAGAACAATATGTAATGTGTGTACCCTAAAATTATCATTTTGAGCTAATCTGTGTTAGTGTTACAAGGAGGCTTGCATGCACATGTACACAAATGTGCATGTGTGCATGCCTCCACACAAATAAATGCTTGCAATAATACCCTGCATAGACTTCAAATACTTCTCTTCACCAGCATTTTCAAATGATAAAGTTAAATCCATATGGTGATAAATTTTAGTTTTTACCACTCACAAACTGTGTTTCAATGAATATTTTCTTTTTGATTTCTCCAAATAATTCTCACATAAAAATAATTTTTTGGCAGTGAGAAATGCCATGGTCATTGACTAGGAATAATAAATATATTACAACTAATATTTTATTATAATTAATAAGTAGGGATACTAAATATATTGCATTAAATATCAATCAATAAATATAGTTAATTATAAGATGATAAGAACATATGACTGTGTTTTGGAAAGTAGATAAAATAGCACTTAGAAAATAGGATGAAAATATCTGCCAACTTGTATTCAGAGAAAAACTACGTTAACAGCTGACTTCTCAAGAAAGGAAAGTAAAAATAAAATTATAAGCCAGAAAAACATGGAATGCCATTTTGGAACTCACGATGAATATATATATATACGTATATATATATATATACGTATATATATATATTCGTATTCACATATATATTCATATTCATGTCTATTAATATATTAAATGTCTATTAAAATTATCCCTCAGAAATGAAGTTTCCCCAAAAAGAAACTTTCAGGCCCAGAAATTTTAGTTGCAGAATTCTACCAAATATTTAAATAAGGATTTACATAATATTTACACAGTATTTCCCCCCACCACAAAAAAGAAAAAACAAATACTTCCCACTGCATTTTCTAAGGCTGTTATTACCCTGATAACAAAATGAGAGAAGCCAATAAAAAAAAAAGAAAATTCCAGATGAATATTGCTCATGAACTTCTATGTAAAATTCATTAAAACATATTAGCAAATCAAATCCTACAATGTATAAATATAATTTATATGCAATGACAAGGGGAATTTAATAAGGTATGCAAAGATGGTTCAACATTAGAAAATCAATCAACGTAACCAACCACAACTGGCTAAAGAACAAAAATTACATGAGTATCTCAACTGACTAAAAATAGCATTTAACAAAATGCAACAAACAAAATTCTCAAAGAACCAAAAATAGAGGGGAATCTTATTAACCTGACATAGAGCATCTACAAAGAATCTATTGCTGAATGGTTAAAGACTTAATGCTTTCTCCCTAAGATCTCCCTAAGGTCCAGAAGAAAAGAAAGATTTTTTTTTTAAAGAAGGATGTTTACTTTTATCCAACTTGGTCCTGGGTTTTCAAATCAATATACTGAAATAAGACAAATAAATTAAAGTTATGCATAAAGGAAACAAAGAATTCAACTATATTTATTTATAAACAACATGACTTCCTACATTGAAAATCCTAAAAATATACAAAAAAATCTTTCCTAGACTAATAAGTGAGCTCAACAATGATGCATGATACAAGATCAGCATATAAAAAAATAAGACAAATTTCTAAATGCTAATAATCAACACGTGGAAACCAACATTCAAAACATAGTATCATTTACATTTACTCCAAAGATAATGAAATACTTTGGTTTGAAAAAGCAAACAAAAACTACAAATGAAAAAGATATTCGGGGCACCGGGGTGCTCAGTTGATTGTGCATCCTCCTTTTGATTTTGGCTCAGTTCATGATCCCAGGACTATGGGATCAAGCCCTGCACTTGATAATCTTTTCAAATTATTTTCAAGTTGTTTTTATAAATTTATTATAATTTCTATCAAAATCCAAACAAGGTTTTTTACAAACATACATGAGTTAAACTATAATTTATATAGAAAGGCACAGATACCAGAATAGCTAAAACAAGTTTGAAGAAGAAAAAAAAAAAAAAAAAAGAACAAAGTGGGGAGATATCATTGTTCCTAATTATAATGCTTATTATATAGCTACAGAATTTAATAGACTGTTATTTTGACAGAAAGATGGATACATGTATCAATGGAATAGGATAAAAAATTCAGAAAAAGACCTACAAAATTATCCCCAACTAATTCTGACAAAGAGGTAAAATCAATTAAAACCAATTTGGATAGTCAAATAGAGTTTGCAACTACTGGTTCTGGAGCATCTAGAGATCCATGTGTAAAAACAATTGAACAACCAATCAAGGCTTAAATTAAACACTATGATACTTGTTGAAGAATAGTTGGCTATAAATGTATGGAATTATTTCTGAGGTGTCTTTTCTGTTCCTTTGGTTGATATGTCTGTTGATATGCCTGTTTTGATTATTGTTGATTTGTAATTGATTTTAGAATAAGGAAGTGTGATGCCTCTAGTTTTGTTCTTGTTCAAATTGCTTTCAATTCTTTAAATCCACATACATGGGACATTTTCCAATTTATCTCACACCATATACAAAAATCAACTTAAAGTATTAAAGACTTAGAAATAAGACCCCAAACTATAAATCTACTAGAAGAAAACACAGGAAAAAAGCTTCTTGACATGGTGTGTCAACATTTTTTTAGATATGACATCAAAACAACAAGCAACAAAAGCAAACAAAGTTTGCATCAAACTAAAAGACTTCTGCACAGCTAAAGAAACAACAGAGTAAAAAGGCAACCTGCTGAATGGAAGAAAATATTTAAAAGCCACAGATCCAACATGGAGTTAATTTCCAGAGTATGTAAGGAACTCATACAATGCAATATTAAGAAAACAAATTGGTCAAAGTGGACAAAGGGCTTTTAAAATAAAAATGGCCAACAAATGTATGAAAGATGTTCAATACCACTAATTATCAGGGAAATGGAAATTAAACCACAATGAGCTATCATCTCATACCTCTTAACTATTATAAACAAATCAAAAAGATATCTTGGCAAGTTTGTGGATAAATTGAAATTCTTCTATACTATTAGTAGGAATGTAAAATAATGTAGCTCTTTTGGAAAACAATATCTAGGTTCCTCCAAAAATTAAAACTAGAATTACTATATGATCCAGCACTGTCACTTTTGAGTAGGTATCCAAAAGAACTGAAATCAGGATTTCAAGGACATCTGCATTTCCATGTTCAATGCACCAAAATTCACAATATGGACGTGGAAACCAAATAAAAGTCCAATGATGAAGAGGTAAAGAAAATGTGATACATACGTATAACAGAATATTATTCAGCTTTTAAAAAGAAAGAAATCCCACTGTTCGTGATAACATGGATGAACCTGGATGACATTATGTTAAGTAAGATAAGTCAGTCATAGGACAAATACTACTGTATGAGGCATCTTAAATAATCCAATGTACAGACGTACACAACAGAATGGTGGTTACCATGCAATGGAGGATATGAAAAGGAGAATATGGAAACTTATTTAATGGGCATACAGGGACAATTAATTATACAGAACAGGGAGGCTCTAGAGATCTGCTGTTACAAAGTGCCTATAGTTAACAATAAACGACTGCATATTTAAAAATGTATGAAGAGGATAGATCTCATGTTAAGTGTTCTTACCACAAAAAATGAAAGAAAGAAAGAAAGAACAAAACAAAGAAGGAAGGAAGGAAGGAAGGAAGGAAGGAAGGAAGGAAGGAAGGAAGGAAGGTATGAAAAAGAAAAGAAAAAAAAATCACATCAACCAAAGGGCACAAGGAAATTTTTGGAGGTGACAGGTATGTTTACTTCCTGGATTGTGGTGATGGTAATATGAGTGTATGTATACATATGTCCAAACTCACCAAATTGTATGCATTAATTATATGTGGGTTTTTTGTATATCAATATACCTCAATAAATATGAAAAGAGCCATTAATAGATATCTCAATAGAGAGACTATATGGATAGAACACGCAAAAAGATGTTCAACATAATTAGTCATTAGGGAAATGCAAAATAAAACCACAATGAGATGTCACCACCCACAATACTCTTGTCAAAAACTGAATAAAATTAAAAATCAAGTTTCTCAGTGACACTAATCTCATTTAAATAGGCACATGTGGCCAGTGGCCACTATACTGTATAGCACAGATTTAGGATATTACCAACCTAATTTTAGTACATTTATCATAATACATCTCTGCCAATTTCCCACATAAACTTTACTTATCAAAATGAGATTATGCCCTTAACCATTGATACCCAACAACAATATCCAGAGGCTAACCTCACACAAACATATGGGTAATGGAAGGATGAGTCCATAACCTATTTATTTGACTCAAGTTGGAATGCAAGGCAGATAAAACCCAAGCTTCTTTGACAATAATATAAGCACCACTTAGAATTGCACCAAACTACACAAACTTACTTTCATAAAAACACAGAGAATACAGGCAGCAAGAGAGAGCCTGATGGACGTGTAAGGAAGTCAAATGACTTCCTCTATCAAAAGCTTCCCTCATCTAACTTTGGATAGTATTTCTTGTACTTGTGTTTGGCTCAAGATTCCAATAGATATTTGAGCAGTGAAACTCCCAAGTACTTCACCTAAAACCCATACTAGCTTCAACCTTCCAATGCCACAAAGCAGTTTTCCTAATAGTCTTCCTGGTATTAACCACCCTAGGATCCATGGCTTTTGAGGCTGTAAGAAAAGCATACATGTGGGGCACCACAAAACAATTAAAGGAAACACAGACAACCATGTCCGAGGAATTATCCACACAAAGGCATATACAAAACAAAATGGATTTAAGGTTGTCATATAAACAGGCCAAAGTTGGTACCTGTGTATTGGCCCCTCTGTTGATTACTTCCTAGCAAGCTAGAAACATTAGCTTAAAGGCTGCTGGCACAAAACTCAAATTCTTAAACATCCAAGTACAGCTTGAAGTATAGCTCAAATCAGCAACATTTTAGCCATATAGAGCCTACCTGCTTTCCATAACATGTGAAAATTCACTCAGCATCCAATAGTCATGGAAAAAAACACAAAACTTGTAACTATAGAAGACCACAATCTGCTGCTCTTCTTTGGAGCTCAGCGATGCATATTCCTTCCCCACCTTGCTGCTGAGCAACACCATCTAGACATGTTAAGTTGCCTCTCCACATTCCCTCTCCCCTGAGAGTTCCCTTGCCATTTCTATTTTAGGCTATGGTCCTGCACTGCTGCCTCTGGAAGATTTCTTGGTGTGAATGAATCCTTCAGGCAATCCTTTTTAAGCGGCCACCCAATAAAGATTACTGTGCAATATTGCCTTCTCATGGTCACTTTTTTTGGTCAGCTCTGAAATCCTCATACTTATTACATTCACTTGTAGCTTTCAGCCACCACTTCACATTTGCATCATGGACACAATCTCTATATTCCTGTACTTTTCTAAGTAGTAGACTAGTTTTTCTTGTTTCTTCATAATTGCTAGTTTGGTGGGAGGGACAGAACTTGTTATTTAATCAAAACATTAAACAATACTTAACCAAAATATTAAATAATTAAAAAGAGTGTATACCAGTAAAAATGAATTTATAAAAGTTCAGGTGTTTATAGAATATTTACAGTGGTAGTATCAAATATTAGTTATTTACCTGTCATAAGGAAATCAGAATAGTAGCATAAGACTTCTGTAAAATGTATTATTTTCAATGGAAATAAGTTATATATATACTTAATTTTTAGTATTTTTTTCTTTTTGGTAAAATTAATGGAAGCAATGCCTAGAAATCTATACTCATCTGAAGAGTCTACTTTTTCTCCAACAGTCATTGATATTTAGCATTTTAAACAATGTGATTCTCAGTGGGCCCAAGGGCTGTCACATTCTTTTCTAAGAAAGACTACAGGGGTGTCAGAGTTTCAAGATAGCATTATTAGAATAAAACCTTCTACTCATATCAAGCATATATGAAAATCACTGTTGTATAACAGCTTGAAAGCTCTGGGCTTTGTTAAGTAGATAGCATCACATCTTGTCAGAATCATCAACCACCAACTGGGACTGTGATATAAGAGTTTAAAGAAGCACTGTTACCTTTTCAGTGGAGGGGATTAATACTTAAAATGGTAGTTTTCACCCTCTTTTATATTTCTCTGAGTTGAGTGAGTTGATTGTTTTACTCTGGGCAAAACCATTCATAAACTTGTGAATTTAATCATTGTATTCCTTACCCAAATGCTTGCCTTTATAAAATAGTTTCCATTTAAATAATTTTTCAGCTTATTTGTGGCTAAAGAATAATTAACAGTTATTCTTTCTGAAAGTTTAAAAAATTAATTAAATGGTAACAAAGAAAAGTCTATCTCTTCCAGTTTTGTTATCCAGAGCCTCAACACTAGGTAGTAGGTATTAGACAAAATGACAAAACTTATTTAATAAGTAACACATGTCATCCCATAACTAAATCTAAAATTAATGAAAAAATATTTCTCAATTTATATGAATAACCATTGCTTTTATCCTGTAATCTATTCTGTCCAAATATTCAATTAAAGGGAGTAACTTAAATATGACACATTCTATTTGTTTTGATCACTACATTTACTATTTAAAAATTGTTCAAATGTGATAACTTGATGGATAAAAACTGTAACATTTATCTTCTTAAGTGAAAATGTGTACTTTAACCCAGGATTTATAATGTTCAGTTTTATAACTTGTATACAGTTTTTGACTCGGTTGATACTGTGGGTGCCCCATCTACAGCCCTTAGGCCTTAACAATTCCGGTGTCTTGGACAACTTCCAGCTGCCACTATCTCTACCTCTGCCTGAGGGCTTTCTCCAGGGAAGGCTACTGTATGCAATCAGAGCTGGGAGTTCAGCACTGGGAGAAGCTCTCAAATAAATTTATACCAACTTCCTGTCTCTTGTATGGAATAACAAATGTGTGTTCTACACTCTTTCTCATAGTGCCAGCTGGTTTGATAATACAACTTCATTGGCTTCTTTCTGTTTCAGTTTCAAATTTCCACTGCCCTACTGGTATTTCTCTACCTTCTAAATAAACTACTTCTTGATTCTTACCTCAATGTTGTTTAAAACATTCATCAATCAGCCTTTTGTAGTCTTGCCAACAAATTTTCAACTTCTGTTAGTTTATTCCCAAGATAAATGAAGTTCTCTATTTTTATAATAATAACACAGAATAGTTTCCCCACCCTCTTATTTTTTTTTAAGTTTATTTATTTATTTTGAGAGAGGAAGTATGCATGTGAGCAGGGGAGGGGCAGAGAGAGAGGGAGAGACGGAATCCCAGGCAGGCTCCACACTGTCAGTGCTCCCATGCAGGGCTCAAACTAATGAACCATGAGATCGTGACCTGAGCAGAAGTCTGCCCCTTAACCTGAATCATCCAGGTACTTCTTTTTAAACATCATATTCCCCTCCAGATTTTCTTGTTTCTCTGCTCATCTTCTACTCATCTCTGCTCATAAACACTTTGAAAAAGTTTATATCACCTGGGTGTGCCTACTCTCCCTTGGTACAGGGCCACAAGGCATCTCACTCAATTTCTACTTTTCTTGGTATCCTAGGTGCAGTGGGGATAACCTCAGGCTAAACAAGAGGGACTAATGGGATGGCTTGGCCCATGATTCACACCAACTTAGAGTTATTAGAAACATGAGGGCAAGAGGTGTGTTAAGAAATGAAGTGCACATGAGCTAGCTCCTCCGTACCTGCAGACAGGCTCCCATGGATGGGTCCATGTATGAGCCCTTCAAGACTCACCATGGCCTCAGGGGGGCACCTGTGAGGAAACACCATCAATGAATACTTCTTGATAGCATTTCTTATAGAGTATCACCTTCTAACACCTTATTTACTCTTCAACCCACTCTATTCCAGCAAAAAAGCTCTAACTTTTCCAGATTACCAAATGTGTTCTTTGTCAAAGTAACTATATTTTTAGATCCAATGAGCACATCTCTGCCTGCATCAATAGGAGCAGAATTTGGTACAATTGAACACACCCTACTTTTATGAACCTTTGCACTTACATGGCTCTCAAACATTTAGCTGTTTCCTTCTACAGTTCAGTAACAAACTGTAGAAATGATTCCTGAAAGTATAGTCTTTCCTCTCTTTTTCTAAAATGTGCTTTACACGAGCCATGAATGTCTCTTTAAGTTTATTCTTTCTCTTATTTGTAAATGGAGAACCAATTTATACACAGCCTCAAGACAAATACGAATCTATGTAACTTGCTCTATTTATCTCTGATGATATATATTAAAAAAAAATAAACCTCTTTGTTTATAGAACTTTATTTCATCTCTTTCTCTAAAGCTTTCAATATCCTCTCAATCTCATCATGAAATTCTGGACCAGGTCACCATCATCTTAAGCCTGAATAATAAAAAAGCATTTTCAACTGGTATCTGATTCTGTGCTTGCTGTCTCTCCCTAATCTATTCTTCACACTGGAACCAGAACGACTTTTTCCTTTTTTTTTTTTTTCCTGACACAAGCCCCATGCTTTAAGAATATGATTTAAATTCATTCCTGTAGCCTAAAAGTCCAACAGAATCTGACTGTGCACTAGCTTTTACCTATCATTTCCTAACAGTCTTCTGGATAAGTTTTTGTTATACAATTATAATGGATTAAGGTACTGTGAGACTTTAAAAGAATATAAATATAAAAAATATTGAAAAAATATATGAGAGTGAATACTAATTTAGAATATGCAGAGAAATCACAACAAATTACATCTTTTTGAAGACTTACATATTCTATAACATCACAAAATACAAAAAAAAAAACCACATTATTATTAATTAACTTCTTCAACTACTCTATAAGATTATCCTTGTGTTTGAGGGTTGGATATTCTAATTGTGTTTTCCTATCACAAAAATTTTGTAATGTAATTTTCTAAATATAAGGTTAGCAAGATAATTTAGTCTTATATCATGATTGGTCTTTATTTGTTATTATGTTTTGTTTGATGCCTAAGCTATGAGCGTTTGAAAACAGACATATTATGGTTTGTGTACTTAAATGCACAGATTTTGATCACTTTAATTTCAGCTTTTTTTTTTAAGAACTCAGGTTCTTTTTAAAAAATGTTTATTTATTTTTAAGAGAGGGAGAGAGAGAGCACGAGTGGCAGAGAAAGAGAGAAATAGAGAATCCCAAGCAGGCTCCATGCTGTCAGCACAGAGCCCAACGTGGAGCTCGAACCCATGAGCCATGAGATCATGACCTGAGCTGAAATCAAGAGTTGGTTGCTTAACCAACGCGCCACCTAATTTCAGGTTATTTCAATCAAAGAAGAAAAATAAATTCTCTGTTTATATACTATGGGAGGCGCTCAGATCAGATGGGGGGGCACCAAATATGGAGCGTCCTAATTGGGTGGGGGCTGGCAGTGCGGTCACTGAAAGAATTCATCTAAGGCAGAACAAAAGGGACAGAAGTTTATTTAATATGCTGCTGGAGTGGCAGTCAGAACAGCAAGAGAGACTGTCATGAGGTAGTGGTGAGACGCCATAGTTCTAGGGCAGAGTGAAGGAGTATGGGCACATATGGGATTTTCCCTTTTTGGTAATCTTAGAACCTTGCCTGCTTATATTTGGTCATTAGGGCCTCTGGCTACTTCGAGGTGGGTTACTTAATGAGCCTATCTGCATTCAGCAAAGTTCCCATTGCTCAATCCTGTTGCTTAAAAGTGGTCTCTATATACTACAGTATCAGTTCCTGATGGGTGAGAATTTCCATTTTAACTAGGCCTCAATGGGAACTAAATCTTCCACATTATGATTGGTAATTTTTCTGTGTTCATTTCAAATTTTGTTTCTCCTCCATTGTACCTTATCCTTCCAGTATGCATTACCAAAGCCCACCTTTTTTTCAAGGTTTAAGTATATCCACAGAATAAATGAGGGATATTCCTAGAAGACATTTGCATTCAAGAATGATTAAGAATTACCATTATACTTAACAGTATACTGAAGACACTGGTATGTATCTACATCTACATCTATATCTATGTCTTGCTAAATCCAAACCAAATGTATCACCAACTAAACATCCATTCACTGTGTCCCCAAACCATTTGTTATACTTTGAATGTTAATCTTAGTGCTTTTTCTCCTTCCTTGTGAGTAACTTGTCCTCATAGTAAGAGGCATCCACACTAATGGTAAGAAAAAATGACTTTTAATATGGGAATTGAAGGAAAAGAATTTAGTTAATTTTCACTTTTTTGACACACAGCATTTGAAAAAGGAAAAGGAAAGTCCGAGAGAAATGCTACTAGAAGTTAGAAATCTAACAAATGAGATTGAGAGAGAAAGTGAGATAGAGAAGGAGAGAAAGGAACTACTTAAAGTCTTCAGAAAGTTTGTATTGAAAAAAACGGGGATCAGTAAACATTCACTTCTGAATTTTGGGTGTGGGCCTTAAGGACACAGTTATGTACACACAGTTATGTGTCCCTTGAGGGACAAAGACAATGTATGTCCATGGAATAAATGAATAGATGGATGAATGAATAATATTTGTCTCCTTCAAAGTCCTGTACATTTATGTTAGGAAATAATTAAAAAATAACTTTTAGAATATGCTCACCATAACTTTGAGTCCCTGTTCTGTTGTTTACTAATCTCTTTTATCTTCACTTGGGATGAATAGAAAAGAAATAACAAGAAATAAATTTATCTAATATGAGTAATCACATTAAGTATAAATGATCTAAGTCTAATTAAAAGATAGAGATTATAAGATTTTATAAAATAGCAAGATCAAAAAGAAACCAAATTAAACATAAAGTCATAAATAGATTAAAAGTAAAAGAATGAAAACAGATATCAGAGTTAGGGATTTTAATACTCCTTTCTTAATAATTGATAAATCAGTAAACAATGACAATATAGATAAATACTATCAAGCAACTTTACCTAATTGACATGTATAGAACACTCCACCCAATAACAAAAGAAGATACATTTTTTTCAAGTTTACAAAGAAAATTTACCAAAATAGACCATTCTATTCTGGGCCAAAAAATAACTGAATTAATTTAAAGGATTTAAGTCATACAAAGTATGTTCTGATTACAATGTAGTTTTATTAGAAGTCAAAGACAGAAAAAAATCTCTGGAAAATTCCCATGTAATATGAAACAAAGTAACAACTTTTAAATAATGTACGAATCAGAGAAGGTATTAAAAAGGAAGTTAGAGAATATTCTTATTGAATGAAAGTAAAGATGGCAGTTAAAAAAGTAGAAAGCTTCTTTTAGTCACTGAAGATAAAAATACAAATATAAAATATTTTATATACTGCCACTAAGGAATGATACAGTGGTAAATTTATAGTAGTATTTGCCAATAGTAGGGAAGAAAAATAGTTTCAGAACAATGACTTCAATTTACAACATAATAAACAAAATGGAATTAGTAAATCTAACCTAAAGTAAGTAGAGGAAATTCAATGATAAGGATGAGATAAAAAAAAATCACTAAAATAGGAAACATAAAGACAGTAGAGAAAATCACTTGTAACAAAATCTGGTTCTTTAATAAAATCAAATGAAAACCCATGGTCAGGGTGATGATGAAAAAAGGGTGGATGACAAAAATTATCAATATAATTGATATCACTACAGATTCTATAGTTGTTAAAAGCATAATGTCTTAGCCAGTTCAAGCTGCTATAACAAAATGTGATGGACTGGGTGCCTTTTAAACAACAAAGATTTATTTCTTGCAGCTCTAGAGGCTAAGGAGTCCAAGATTAAAGTGCCAGAAGATTCAGTGTCTGGTAATAGCTGCTTCTTGGTTCATAGATGGCCTTTTTTTTTCTTTCTTCTGTGTCCACAAGGAAGAAGTGGCAAGGAAACCCTTGGGTTTAAAAGGGCACTAATCTTTTATAAGGGAAAAACCCCCATGACTGATGGGCCCAAAGGCCCCACCTCCAAAATTCATCACACTGGGGATTAGATTTTAACATATGATGTTGAGGGGACACAGATATTCAGCCTATAGGAAAGAAAAAGGAATTACAAACTAACTGCATGTTAGTAATTCTACAGAATGTGAAATAGACAAATTCTCATAAAACAAAATTACCAGTTATTCAAATTTAATTAAACAAATTAAATTTATACATATAAGTCTTTCTGCAAAGTCTAGCCTCACAGGCTTCACCGATTAATCCTACCAAGCATCAAACAATCTATTAGAAAGTGTTTCCAAAAATTGAAAAGGAGGGAATACATTCGAACTTATTCTATGAATTCAGTATTACCTTATAGCCAAAATCATTACAAGAAAACTACAGATTATTATCCCCTATAAATGTAAAAATTTTACATGTAAAATTTTATAAATGTAAAAATTTTAAATAAAAATTTTTGCAAATCGAATTCAGCTATAAATAAAACAGACAATGCATAATGACCAATTCATTAGTGAAGTTTATTTCACTAATATATGGTTGCTTTACCTTAAAAAAATAAATGTAATCTATAATAATAGCAGCACTTAAAGGAAAATAAATATGATATTCTTAAATGATGGAACAACTACAAAAAAAAAAAAAACACGCTTGATCAATTCCAACATCCATTACTGATAAAAACTGAATACTCTAGGTGTAGAAGGTAACTTTCTTAATCTGAAGAAGGCATTTATGAAACTCTTTACTAGCACCAATCCAAATAACAAAAGAATAAATATATCCACCCTATGATCAAGAACAAAACAAGTTTATTTATTGTCACTGCTTCTATTCAACAATGCACCAGAAGTTCCTGTGGATGCAATATGCTAAGTAAAGGAAAGACAACAAGACATTCAGAATGGAAAGGAATCCAAACACTGCCTTTATTCACAGATGACATGAATAACTATATCAGTGGTTTTCCACCAGTGGTGATATTGCCACCAGGAGATATTTGACAATATCAGGAGATATTTTTAATTATCAAAACAAGTATGGTACTAGTGACACCTTGTATAGAGGCCAAGGATGCTGTTAAACATGCTACAATGCACAGGACAGCCTAAAATGCCAATAGTATTGCTGTTGAGGAATTCTGTTCTGGCAGAAAATATAATGAGGTCTACAATAAAGCTAGTTAAAACTATTAAGTGAGTTTAGGCAGATTTGTATGACACAATACCAATACACACATACCAATTATATTTATATATAAGAGCAGTAGACAACTGGAAATTGAATTTTAAGTCATCACTTATGAGAGCACCAAAAAATATAAAATACTTAGAGATACCTATATAACTGAATACCTACATAACAAACTACAAATATTATTGAGGTAAATTTATGAATACGTAATACGTAAATGCACAATACATAAATAAATGAAGATACATACCTTGTTCATTGTCAGAAGACTCTGTGCGCATGTGTATGTATGCAGCTGTATATATATTAAAGTTACAAGGTCTGATCATACAAAGTCTAAGCAGGGTTATGGATTACCTTTCCCATTCACTGTTATTAGGGATGTAAAATGGCACAAACACTTAGAAAATCTGATAGTTTCTTAAAACATTAAACACATGGGATGCCAGGGTGGCTTAGTCAGTTAAGCGTCACATTTCAGCTCAGGTCATTATCTCATGGTTCCTGAGTTTAAGCCCCATGTCAGGCTCTCTGCTGTTAGCACAGAGCCCACTTCAGATCCTTTGTCTCGCTCTCTCTCTCTGCCCTTCCCCCACTGGTGTGCACTCTCTCTCCCTCTCTCTCTCAAAAATAAACATTAAAAAAATAAAGTTAAACACATACCTTTCATATGACCCAGCCATTCTCTTCCTAAGTATTTATCCAAAAGAAATGACAGCATATGTACTTTAAAAAGCTTTGCATGAATGTTCATAACTGCTTTACTGTAGTATCTAAAATCTGGCAACTAATCAAATATTTATCAATTGGTGAATAGATAAATAAATCATGATATATCTGTGCAATGGAGTACTATTCTGCAATAAACAAAAGGGACCATTTGTATCCATAATAGATTTATGAGTCTTAAAAAACAATCCTACTAAGCATAAGAAGTCAGACTATTAACCACCACTACCATCGATATAAAAGAGTATGTAATGTATGATTCAACTTACATAAAATTACAGAACATGTGAACTAATGTGCAGTGACAGCAGATCTGTGGCTTACTAAGGATGAGGTCATGAGGGATAATAGGCAGGAATTCCAAAAGGGTCTGTGGAAATTTATGAGATTATGAATATATTCAGTATCCTGATTGTGGCTTCAAACCCCATCAGTTTGCACATGTTAAATGCATGAAGTCTACTGTGTGCAAATTATACTTCGATAAAGCTGTTAAATATCTAAATAAAATTCATATTACGCATTTTCAACTTACTACATTTATTTTCAAATATGTTCATACCACTTTATTTTTTTAAAGATCAATACAACTGTAAATGCCCATTTCTTCTCTTCTTGCTTTTGTGCCATTTTTATTGTACATCTCATCCCATATTTTGTTGTAAACTACAGAAAACATTGTGTGTATTTTTAATCTAAGTCGACAGGATTTTTTAATACTCTTGAAAAGATACAGAACACTATTTTATATTTACCTACATATTCATAATCTCTTGTGTCTTCTTTTATTTTGAATATACAGATTTCCAATATGTAAAATTTTCTAGAATTCATAACTATAAATCTCAATTTTCCTTTAGGTATGAGGTGCATGAGGTGATTTTTTTTTTAGTGCACCAGAAAAATACAAGACTACAGAGGAGTACAATAATTTGGAATATTCCCTTTAAGTCATAGGAGGTAAATATGATTTAAATATGTTAATCTACAGTTATTTGGGCAAGAATGATATATTTCACCATAGGATATACTCAAAAGCTTATGCAAATGACTTATGTTCTACATCTCACTAGCCTGACCTTTTATTTAAAGCACATAAATATTCATTTAGCATTTTTATTGTGCTTTCAATTAGCAAAACCTTCTAAGCTGTTCTTAGTCAATGTTTGAGGAAATCTTAACAGTTTGGAAGAATTAATTATTAATGAAATACTTTTATAAATATTGAATGCATATTTTTATAGTATAAATATCATTGGTAATGAAAATATTAACAATTTAGTAAGCTTGCTAAGCATCACTAATAAGCAATATATTTTTAATGTTATTCAATAAGTATGAAATAACAAAGCAAAGGTAAAAATCCATATGCAAAAAAGTTCTTAAATTGCTTATTTATAATTAAATTCACTTCTTTCCACTTGTGTTGCAGATAACAATTTCTGTGAATGGCCAACTGTTTAGAAGGAGAATAAGAGCTATTAAACTTCTTGTTATCTTTTATTTTTTCAAGATTAGATGTTTCTCAAAATAAGAGGTAAAATTATAGATTACTATAATTATTTAACAATAAGCAGTAAAATAGTTTTATAAACAACAGTTAATTTTTGAGTACTTATTATTCTTTAGAAGACTGTTCCAAGAACTTTATAGGGATTAATTTAATTTTATAGCATTTCTTTGAAAAAGACACTATCAATAACTCTAATGTATGGATGAGAAAACTGACTTGCAAAGAAGTAATTAGTATAGGATTCTAATATAGAACATTGGGAAGCTAGGGTTTGAACATAGGCAAATAGGACACAAAGCTCACATTCTTAATTATTATGCTTAACTATATGAGACACAGGAACAGCAAATAAAATAAATTGACTTTGTATAAAGTACAACCTTTGCCGGTCTGCTTTCATAATGTTAATATTTTAATGAGGAGATTTTTAACCTGAAAGTAATGCCAAGTTCCTGGATGACAGTGACATGCTGCTCAAACTATTACAGTTATGCTTAGGCATTTCATCCCTGAAGAACTATAGTGATTGTCACAATTTCATATAATTATCTGCCTTGGAAATGAAAAGAACTGAAAAAACATCCATCAAATGTCTGGGTTTTTTTTTCCTATGAGCTTAGGACCTTCTGACAATAGTTGTACATTTCAAGGCTATGGCTCAAAATCCCATGATACTAAAGAAGAATCTGAAAATTGACATTATGCATTTTTCCCCACAGCAACATGCCTTATTATATAGATGACTTCATCTATTTCAAACTGTGCTCCAATTTAAACATCCTCCTCAAATGCCTTCATATTTAGCATCTATTCTTAAATTTGGGACTAGAATAAAGTTCTTTGTGGTTTCTATGGGGATGATTTTGGAAAGTAAGGTAAAAGAAAATGAAAAGTTTCTTGACCTCTACCTATTCCAATTGTTTGAATCACCTCTTCACAACAAATTCATATTATAGATACAAAATATTCACTGTGAAAACTTTCATGAACTGGCACTGAAGACAGTGCTAAAGAGATAAATTTCTGTAACTTATAAGGTCACAAATAACAATATTTCCTTATGTATTTGAGGTATTCATCCATGAAACTATCAGGGCATAAAGTAAAATCCAATAGAAAACAAAAGGAATAATTTGTAATCTTTATAAGAAATGCATACTATTTTCAAATATATACAACAAAAGTACCCAGATAAAAATAAGAAATGGGATTTTTAAAAAGCATACCTTAGAAGAAATAATATATAATAATATAGTCACACCAAATATTGTCATGGACATACACTTATTTTTTAAAAATAGATATTATTTTTAGAGTGATCTTATGTTCATACAAAATTGAGGAAAAGTACAGAGTTCCCATATACCTCCTGTCCCCACACATGCATAGCCTCCCCTACTATCAACATCCTTTTTCCAGGGTGGTACGTCTATTATAATTCATGAATCATACATTGACATATATTTACCTAGGGGCTCACTCTTGGTGTTTATAATCTATGGATTTTAATAAATATAAAATGAAATTTTTCTATTATTAGAGTATCATACAGAGAATTTCTATTGCCCTAAAAGACCTCTGTGCTATGTACATTCTTATTCATTCTCTGACTATTCTTTCTTCCCTATCCCCTGACCTTTGATATCCAGTGATATTTTAGCTCTCCCTATAGTTTGTCTTTTCTAGGATGTCATACAGTTGGAATCATACAGTGTTACAGTACTTTCACATTGTTTCTAATACTTAGTAATATGCATGTTTAAGGTTCCTCTCTGCCTTTTCATGTCTTAATACCTCACCGTTTTTTGTTTGTTTGTTTGTTTGTTTTTGTTTGTTTTTGTTTGTTTTTGTTTTTTTTTTTAGTGAATACTATTCATTGTCTGGATGTATCACAGTTTATTCATTTATTGGTGCATTTACCTATTGAAGGATCTCTTGGTGGCTTCTAAGTTTTCACAATTATCAGGAAAGCTGCTGCAGATATCCATGTGCAGGTTTTTGTGTGGACATAAGTATTCACTCATATTAAGGAGCACACTTGCTGGATTGTATGGTAACAGTATATTCAGTTTTTTTTTTTTATTTTTTTCTTAATGTTTACTTTTGAGAAAGAAAGAAAGACACACAAAGATTTTGAAGCAGGCTCCAGGCTCTGACAGTCAGCACAGAGTCTGAAGAGGGGCTTAAATTCACGAACTGGGAGATCATGACCTGAGCTGAAGTCGGATGCTTAACCGACTTAGCCACCCAGGCAACCCAAGTGTATTTAGCTCTGTAGGAAATTACCAAAATGTCTACCAAAGTAGATGTACCATTATGCTTTCCCTCTAGCAAACAAATGAGTTCCTGTTGCTCTATGTGCTGGCCAACATTAACATGATCTACATGCTCACCTCACATAAATACCATTTTGTTGTTGTTATGGTGAGAACGTTAAGCTCTACCCTCATAGCAACTTTCTTTTTTCTTTTTCTTTTTTTTTTGAATTCTAACTAAACATTTTTATTTATTTTTTATTTTTTTCAATATAAGAAATTTATTGTCAAATTGGTTTCCATACAACACCCAGTGCTCATCCCAAAAGGTGCCCTCCTCAATACCCATCACCCACCCTCTCCTCCCTCCCACCCCCCCACCAACCCTCAGTTTGTTCTCAGTTTTTAAGAGTCTCCTATGCTTTGGCTCTCTCCCACTCTAACCTTTTTTTTTCTTCCCCTCCCTCATGGGTTTCTGTTAAGTTTCTCAGGATCCACATAAGAGTGAAAACATATGGTATCTGTGTTTCTCTGTATGGCTTATTTCACTTAGCATAACACTCTCCAGCTCCATCCATGTTGCTATAAAGGACCATATTTCATTCTTTCTCATTACCATGTAGTACTCCATTGTGTATATAAACCACAATTTATTTATCCATTCATCAGTTGTTGGACATTTAGGCTCTTTCCATAATTTGGCTACTGTTGAGAGTGCTGCTATACACATTGGGGTACAAGTGCCCCTATGCATCAGTACTCCTGTATCCCTTGGGTAAATTCCTAGCAGTGCTATTGCTGGGTCATAGGGTAGGTCTATTTTTAATTTTTTGAGGAACCTCCACACTGTTTTCCAGAGCGGCTGCACCAAATTGTATTCCCACCAACAGTGCAAGAGGGTTCCCATTTCTCCACATCCTCTCCAGCATGTATAGTCTCCTGATTTGTTCATTCTGGCCACTCTGACTGGCGTGAGGTGATATCTGAGTGTGGTGTTGATTTGTATTTCCCTGATGAAGAGCGACATTGAGCATCTTTTCATATGCCTGTTGGCCATCTAGATGTCTTCTTTAGAGAAGTGTCTATTCATGTTTTCTGCCCATTTCTTCACTGGGTTATTTGTTTTTCAGGGGGTGGAGTTTGGTGAGCTCTTTATAGATTTTGGATACTAGCCCTTTGTCCGATATGTCATTTGCAAATATCTTTTCCCATTCCGTTGGTTGCCTTTTAGTTTTGTTGGTTGTTTCATTTGCTGTGCAGAAGCTTTTTATCTTCATAAGGTCCCAGTAGTTCATTTTTTTATTTTAATTCCCTTGCCTTTGGGGATGTGTCAAGTAAGAAATTGCTACGGCTGAGGTCAGAGAGGTCTTTGTCTGCTTTCTCCTCTAGGGTTTGGATGGTCTCCTGTCTCACATCCAGGTCCTTTATCCATTTTGAGTTTATTTTTGTGAATGGTGTGAGAAAGTGGTCTAGTTTCAACCTTCTGCATGTTGCTGTCCAGTTCTCCCAGCACCATTTGTTAAAGAGACTGTCTTTTTTCCATTGGATACTCTTTCCTGCTTTGTCAAAGATGAGTTGGCCATACTTTTGTGGGTCAAGTTCTGGGGTTTCTATTCTATTCCATTGGTCTATGTGTCTGTTTTTGTGCCAATACCATGCTGTCTTGATGATGACAGCTTTGTAGTAGAGGCTAAAGTCTGGGATTGTGAGGCCTCCTGCTTTGGTCTTCTTCTTCAAAATTCGTTTGGCTATTCGGGGCCTTTTGTGGTTCCATATGAATTTTAGGATTGCTTGTTCTAGTTTCGAGAAGAATGCTGGTGCAATTTTGATTGGGATTGCATTGAATGTGTAGATAGCTTTGGGTAGTATTGACATTTTGACAATATTTATTCTTCCAATCCATGAGCATGGAATGTTTTTCCATTTCGTTATATCTTCTTCAATTTCCTTCATAAGCTTTCTATAGTTTTCAGCATACAGATCTTTTACATCTTTGGTTATATTTATTCCTAGGTATTTTATGCTTCTTGGTGCAATTGTGAATGGGATCAGTTTCTTTATTTGTCTTTCTGATGCTTCATTATTAGTGTATAAGAATGCAACTGATTTCTGTACATTGACTTTGTATCCTGCAACTTTGCTAAATTCATGTATCAGTTCTAGCAGACTTCTGGTGGAGTCTATCAGATTTTCCATGTATAATATCATGTCATCTGCAAAAAGTGAAAGCTTAACTTCATCTTTGCCAATTTTGATGCCTTTGATTTCCTTTTGTTGTCTGATTCCTGATGCTAGAAATTCCCACACTATGTTAAACAACAGCAGTGTGAGTGGACATCCCTGTCGTGTTCCTGATCTCTGGGAAAAAGCTCTCAGTCTCAGTTTTTCCCCATTGAGGATGATGTTAACTGTGGACTTTTCATAAATGGCTTTTATGATCTTTAAGTATGTTACTTCTATCCCGACTTTCTCGAGGGTTTTTATTAAGAAAGTTTGCTGAATTTTGTCAAAGGCCTTTTCTGCATCGATTGACAGGATCATATGGTCTTATCTTTTCTTTTATTAATGTGATGTATCAAGTTGATTGATTTGCGAATGCTGAACCAGCCCTGCATTCCAGGAATGAATCCCACTTGATCATGGTGAATAATTCTTTTAATATGCTGTTGAATTCGATTTGCAAGTATCTTATTGAGAATTTTTGCATCCATATTCATCAGGGATATTGGGCTGTAGTTCTCTTTTTTTATTGGGTCGCTGTCTGCTTTAGGAATCAAAGTAATACTGGCTTCATAGAATGAGTCTGGAAGTTTTCCTTCCCTTTCTATTTCTTGGAATAGCTTGAGAAGGATAGGTATTCTCTCTGCTTTAAACGTCTGGTAGAACTCCCCTGGGAAGCCATCTGTTCCTGGACTCTTATTTGTTGGGAGATTTTTGATGACTGATTCAATTTCTTCGCTGGTTATGGGTCTGTTTAAGCTTCTATTTCCTTCCGATTGAGTTTTGGATGTGTGTGGGTGTTTAGGAATTTGTCCATTTCTTCCAGGTTGTCCAGTTTGTTGGCATATAGTTTTTCATAGTATTCCCTGATAATTTCTTGTATTTCTGAGGAATTGGTTGTAATAATTCCATTTTCGTTCATGATTTTATCTATTTGAGTCATCTCCCTTTTCTTTTTGAGTAGCCTGGCTAGAGGTTTTCAATTTTGTTTATTTTTTCAAAAAACCAACTCTTGGTATCGTTGATCTGCTCTACAGCTTTTTTAGATTCTATATTGTTTATTTCTGCTCTGATCTTTATGATTTCTCTTCTTCTGCTGGATTTAGGCTGTCTTTGATGTTCTGCTTCTAGTTCCTTTAGGTGTGCTGTTAGATTTTGTATTTGGAATTTTTCTTGTTTCTTGAGATAGGCCTGGACTGCAATGTATTTTCCTCTCAGGACTGCCTTCGTTGCATCCCAAAGCATTTGGATTGTTGTATTTTCATTTTCGTTTTCATTTCCATATATTTTTAAATTTCTTCTCTAATTACCTGGTTGACCCATTCATTCTTTAGTAGGGTGTTCTTTAACCTCCATGCTTTTGGAGGTTTTCCAGACTTTTTCCTGTGGTTGATTTCAAGCTTCATAGCATTGTGGTCTGAAAGTATGCATGGTATGATTTCAATTCTTGTATACTTCTGAAGGGCTGTTTTGTGACCCAGTATGTGATCTATCTTGGAGAATGTTCCATGTGCACTCGAGAAGAAAGTATATTCTGTTGCTTTGAGATGCAGAGTTCTAAATATATCTGTCAAGTCCATCTGATCCAATGTATCATTCAGGGCCCTTGTTTCTTTATTGACCGTGTGTCTAGATGATCTATCCATTTCTGTAAGTGGATTGTTAAAGTCCCCTGCAATTACCACATTCTTATCAATAAGGTTGCTTATGTTTGTGAGTAATTGTTTTATATATTTGGGGGCTCCCATATTCGGCGCATAGACATTTATAATTGTTAGCTCTTCCTGATGGATAGACCCTGTGATTATTATATAATACCCTTCGTCATCTCTTGTTACAGCCTTTAATTTAAAGTCTAGTTTGTCTGATATAAGTATGGCTACTCCAGCTTTCTTTTGACTTCCAGTGGCATGATAAATAGTTCTCCATGCCCTCACTCTCAATCTGAAGGTGTCCTCAGGTCTAAAGTGAGTCTCTTGTAGACAGCAAATAGATGGGTCTTGTTTTTTTATCCATTCTGATACCCTATGTCTTTTGGTTGGCGCATTTAGTCCATTTACATTCAGTGTTATTATAGACAGATAAGGGTTTAGAGTCAATTGTGATGTCCGTAGGTTTCATGCTTGTAGTGATGTGTCTGGTACTTTGTCTCACAGGATCCCCCTTACGATCTCTTGTAGGGCTGGTTTAGTGGTAATGAATTCCTTCAGTTTTTGTTTGTTTGGGAAGACCTTTATCTCTCCTTCTATTCTGAATGACAGACTTGCTGGATAAAGGATTCTCGGCTAGATGTTTTTTCTGTTTATCACATGGAAGATCTCCTGCCATTCTTTTCTGGCCTGCCAAGTTTCAGTAGAGAGATCGGTCACGAGTCTTAAAGGTCTCCCTTTATATGTTAGAAGACGTTTATATCTAGCTTCTTCAGAATTTTTTCTTTATCCTTGTATTTTGTCAGTTTCACTATGATATGTCGTGCAGAAGATCAATTCAAGTTACGTCAGAAGGGTGTTCTCTGTGCCTCTTGGATTTCAATGCCTTTTTCCTTCCCCAGATCCAGGAAGTTCTCAGCTATTATTTCTTCAAGTACACCTTCAGCACCTTTCCCTCTCTCTTCCTCCTCTGGAATACCAATTATGTGTATATTATTTCTCTTTAGTGCATCACTTAGTTCTCTAATTTTCCCCTTATACTCTGGGATTTTTTTATCTCTCTTTTTCTCAGCTTCTTCTTTTTCCATAGTTTTATCTTCTAGTTCACCTATTCTCTCCTCTGCCTCTTCAATCTGAGTCATTGTTGTCTCCATTTTATTTTGCAGCTCATTAATAGCATTTCTTAGCTCCTCCTGGCTATTCCTTAGTCCCTTGATCTCTGTAGCAATAGATTCTCTGTTGTCCTTTTACTGTTTTCAAGCCCAGCGATTAATTTTATGACTATTATTCTAAATTCACTTTCTGTTATATTGTTTAAATCATTTTTGATCAGTTTGTTAATTGTCGTTATTTCCTGGACTTTTTTTGAGGGGAATTCTTCCGTTTCATCATTTTGGATAGTCCCTGGAGTGGTGTGGGACTGCGGGGCACTTCCCCTGTGCTGTCTTGAATAACTTGCGTTCGTGTGTGGGGCCGCAGTCAGACCTGATGTCTGCCCCCAGCCCACCGCTGGGGCACAGTCAGACTGGTGTGTGCCTTCTCTTTCCCTCTCCTAGGGCAGGATTCACTGTGGCGTGGTGTGGCCCATCTGGGCTACTTGCACACTGCCAGGCTTGTGGTGCTGGGAATCTGGCATATTAGCTGGGGTGGATTGGCAAGGTGCACAGGGGCGGGAGGGGCAGGCTCAGCCCGCTTTTCCTTTGGAGATCTGTTTGGGAGGGGCCCTGTGGCACCGGGAGGGAGTCAGACCCACCAGAGGGATGGATCCGCAGAAGCACAGCGTTGGGTGTTTGCGGGGTGCAAGCAAGTTCTGTGGCAGGAACTGGTTCCCTTTGGGATTTTGGCTGGGGGATGGGCGAAGGAAATAGCGCTGGTGAGCTCCTTTGTTCCCCGCCAAGCTGAGCTCTGTCATCCTGGACTCAACAACTCTCCCTCCCGTTGTCCTCCAGCCCTCCTGCAATCCGAGCAGAGCTGTTAATTTATAACCCTCCAGATGTTAAGTCTGCTTGCTGTCAGAACACACTCCATCCGGCCCCTCCGCTTTTCCCAGCCAGACTCAGGGGCTCTGCTTGGCCAGAGGGCCGCCCCTCCGCCCCGCCTCCCTCCCGCCAGTCCGTGTCGTGCGCACTGCCTCGCTGCCCTTCCTACCCTCTTCCGTGGGCCTCTCATCTGCGCTTGGCTCCGGAGACTCCGTTTTGCTGCTCTTCTGGCAGTTTTCTGGGTTATTTAGGCAGGTGTATGTGGAATCTAAGTGATCCGCAGGACGCGGTAAGCCCAGCGTCCTCCTATGCCGCCATCTTCCCCTGTGCTCCTCATAGCAAGTTTTAACTATAGTAACCAGGCTGCATATTAGATTCCCCAAACTTATTCCTCTTATAACTGTAAATTTGTACCCTTTAATCAACGTCTCCCATTTTCTGTATCACTCAGCCCTTGGCAACAATGGTTCTACTGTTTTCAAGAGTTTGATGTTTTTAGATTCCATTTTAAGTGAAATCATATGGTATTTGTCTTTCTAAGTCTGACTTATTTCACTTAGCATAATACACTCAATTTCCATCTATGTTGTTGTCAATGGTAGGATTTCCTTCTTTTTGTAGCTGAATAATATTCCATTATATTAATTGAAATATTTATTTATTTATTTATTTACTTATTTTCATATTTATCTGTCACATTTTTTTAGCTATTCATCTGACAATGGACATTTAGGTTGTTTCCATGCCTGGCTATTATGAATAATAATGATTCACTTGGGGCTTCTGGGTATCTCAGTTGCTTAAGGTTCCACTCTTGATTTCAGTTCAGATCATGATCTTATAGTTTGTGGGATAGAGCCCAGCATCAGACTCCACACTGACAGCATGGAGCCTGCTTGGGATTCTCTCTCTCTCTCTCTCTCTCTCTCTCTCTCTCTCTCTGTCTCTCCTCTGCTTGCATTCTCTCTCTCTCAAAATAAATAAATAAGCTTATAAAAAGGAAGTGTATTTAAAAAAAATAATGATGCAATAAACATGGCAATAGATATCTCTTTAAGGTAGTGAGTTCATCTCCTTTGGATTTATATCCGGAAGTGAGATTGCTAGATCATAATCACAGATACATTTTTAATTTTTAAGGAAACTCCATACTGCTTTTCATAGTGTCTCTATCAATTTACCTTTCTACCAACAGTGGATCAGGATTCTTTTTTCTCTATGTGCTCATCAACATTTGTTGATATTTCACTGTGGTTTTGATTTGCATTTCTTCGATGATTAGTGATACTGAGTATCTTTTCATGTACCTGTTGGCCAACTGTATGTCTTCTTTGGAAACATGTCTATTCAAGTTATCTAATTTTTAATCTTATTGTTTATTAGATATTGAATTGTAGGAATTCCTTATATATTTCAGATCTTAACCCTTATCATATATATATATATATATATATATATATATATATACACATATAATTTGTCAATATTTCCTTCTATTCCACAGTTATCACTTTATTTTGTTGATTGTTTCTTTTGCTCTGAAAAACTTTTTACTTTGATGTTAGTCATACTGGTTGTTTTTTTTATTTTTTGCTTTTGTTGTTTTCAAATCAGGTTGTTTTTTAGCACTTTTGAACACTTTCTACGTGTGTAAGTTTTATGTGTTTAGAACGTTATAAAAGTTTTGATACTTAATATGATAGAATTTTATTAAAACACATGAAACTCTCATGATTGGCAATGTAAAAAAAAAAAAAAATTGTACTCTGTCTGCATGAATTGCCCAGGTAATTGCACTTGGAAAGATCGTCATTCAAAAGTAGTGCCATCTAAGCCTTTCCAGTTCACTCCACTTCACTTTCATTAGGAAGTCATGGCTCTATGAGGATATATTCTATGATTTTTAATATAGAATTCTTAAGCAACTGCCTTCTCCTGGAGATCCAATGTGTTTTAATATAAAATTACTCACATATTCATTGAAATGAAAATAAGATTTGCTTTTATTTATAACCTTAATTTTGAAATCTGAACTGAAATCAATTTGTGAGTTAAAGTAATGCTTCATAAAAAAAGTAATACTTTGTAGAATCTGTCAAAATTATTAAAACTTTACAATGTGTTAAGCAAGTAACCCAAATAAATAAACTTAAGAATTAAACTATGTTGTTAAGGGTTTCTGTTCATAAATGTTCCTTAGAGTGCTATTGATATGGATGAAGAATTGGAAAAATGTACGTAACAAATATTAGGAAACTATTTAAATTATGCAAAACATAAGTATATTTTACCATTTTTTAAAAATCAGATGTTACGAAAAGTATTTATGAAATGTTACTAAATTAAAGATTAGGTTTAAGGATATATCCAGTGTGAAGCAATTTTTAAAAAAAAAGGAAAAGGGGGATAGAGAGAAGGGTGTGGAGGTTAAAATTTTTTTAAATTTATTCTAAGTATTTTTATCTTTTTATTTTATTTCATTCTTTTTTGTTCTGCTATTGTAAATGAAATTATTTCTCCAATTTCAGTTTCAGATTATTCATTGCTAGTTAATGGAAACACAACTGATTTTTGCACATTATCATGGGTTTTTTAAAAACACCTTTCTATCTTGATTAGCAATACAAACCTCACATTCATTCAAAAACTACCTTAAGGACAAAATGCACTTTGATACATTCTCTGACAACTCATCCTTACTGATACAACCCTTCAATAAGTGCTCATTGTCAGTGTATTGGTTGACTCTATTAATATTTTCTATATGGTTCACATTGATCTTGTAACCTCACTAAAACTGCCAATTATTGGGATTGAAGAACAGGACCAAGTGACTAATGCAGTAATGACATAGTACTTTTCAGTGAATGAAGCAATGAGGTATTATTCCAGAATGTTTTGATTGATCACTTGTTTCCTTTACTCTTTATTCTGGTTGACTAGCCAGTAAAGTCTTCTCCCACAACCAAATACTACTATCATGTACTACCATGTACATTTTTCTGTATGCTTCTAGTCAGCAATAAAACAGAAAACCTTTGCTAAAACCCGATTAGCTGAAAATTCTTCATTTGTAACCATAGCTCTAATGTAGTTCTATGTAACCATAGCCCTAATCCCTAGGAATAGGGCAATGAGCTATAGCTTAATTTTTCATGTTCTATGGTTCCTTAATTAAATTATTCTTATTTACATTCTGTTATCACATTCACAAAACACTCCTAAATACAAAGATAAGAAAAGATGGATGTCATGTTAATTACCATACATTGCCATAGATGATTTGGTGGTACATATGAGAAATCTGTAAAACAAAATAGATTGTGTATACATACACACACACACACACACACACACACACACACACACACACACATTTTGCTCTTGGTTACTTAAAATAAGGCAGAGATTATGTTACCTTCAAATTTTAGTACTTAATGTTCTGTTTTCTAATTCACTTATAATAAATTTAATTTCAGTATTTTACTTTTTATTCATGTAATCAGAGTGGGGAGTTTCTTTTCAAAACTCAGCATCAATGTGAGAACCCTCAAATACACTGAATGATTAGGTCGTTTGTTAATGGTTATTTTTAACATAATCTTTCTATTCTCATTCTCATTACACTTCCTCTGTGTATTCAAAGAAATATCCAAACTCATAACAGTAATTTGGAAAAATGAGTTTAAACAACTTTGACCTCTATTTAATAAATGAATATTTCTGTCATTGCAATAAAATTTCATCAGACACTGTAATATAAAAGTATGACAAACTTTAATGAGTAGAGGGGAAAAACATTCTTCTGCAAAGTTCTGATAAGAATTTGTTTCTATAAGAGATTTTAGTCTTTTGTAATTGGGAAAGCCTAATCCTCACATTTTAAAGATCAAATGTAGTAATATATTACTCTCATTATATTTCTTTGGAAAACTAAGAAATTTGACATTATGTGTATATATCATTAACTTTTTATAAATAAGTTGTTCTTTGAACAATTGAAATTTGTTATTTTAATTAATTTTATGCTTTTTTATTGAAGTATAATTAACATACAATTTTATATTAAAGGTATACAATATAATAATTCAACAATTCTATATGTTATTCAGTGTTAACTAGTATTATATTTTTATGTTAGCTTAAGTTTATCAATACAATAATATATGTTTTAAATATTCTGATGTATATATACTTTAATATCTGTGATTATACACTTCAAAATATAAATGTCTCTCATACTTGTATTTTTTAACAAACTTCAATGTCACCAAACAAAATAATTTACACCACATTTATAGTATATCGTATTACATAGCAAAGTTGTATTTAAAATTGCATGTCTATGTTTACTTTTATCCATGGTATAAATTTGAGGTTCATTTTGACCAGAATCTCCGACAAAGGCTTCGAAAGAGCTCTTAAGATAATACATGCAACCTACACTCAGCAGGACTTCATTTTCTTTAATTGTGGTGGATTTTTTTCACTTATTTAAAACTCCTCTTTTTGCCTATCAACCTTATCCACATCACTGAGATTCAAAAACTGATAAAGATTCATGTTCATACATGAATCTTAAATAGTACATAGTGATAAAGTTCTGAGTGTGACAAGAGAAGAACAAAAATAGTTGTACAGATGTTTTAAATTTGTCCAATAGAGGCTAAAAGTGGTTTTTGAGGTGCACTCTCTCAACCTTCATCATTTTTCGACAAATTTTAAATAATAATTAATGATGATGATTATTTATTTTTAATTTAAAACTCTGATTTTATAGTTTCACTGGTGAAAAAGAGAATCTGGTGTCACAAACTCTGTATAGTTGCATAGAAGCAATCAGACAAAGCTGAAAGTCTTCTGTTCCTTTTAGGGTAAGGCATTGCCTCTACTCTAGTACTCAATTACCTGTCATCTCCCTGAATCTGAGGCTAAAGGTGAGTCACCATTTATCATCTGTTAGTACTCTTGTTTTCTTCTAGTTGGAATTAATAAAGAAATTAAAATGTACTTATTTAAATAGCATAGTACCTGACAACAAAAAAACCCCCAATATTTAATTAAAATGGGTTTATTGTATATTAAGCCATCTTCAACATAAAGACACATGTTCTCTTCCCAAAAGAAAATCTCTCCCATTTTTCTTTGTTTTTTTCTATCTTTCTTTGAAATTCTTGAATATATTAGCTTTAATGAGTATAAAGGAAATAAAAAAATAAACTCCTACAAAAATGCATAATTCATGGATTTACTAGAAAGTCTACATTTAAATATATCTTATACAAACTGACATAATAAACACTATTGTTTCATGTATGTAAATGTCATAAAGCCAGTATGCTCAAGCTTTTCACATGATTCTTCAAATTTGTTTATTTTTACTATAGCCAACTTGTCAGAGTTAGTCATTTGATCTTCATGTCTACTTAAGCTGTTTGAGGTATAATAAAATTTAACCATCTTAATATAGTTGGAATTGTAACTAATTGCTATATTTTATTTAAAAATGTTATTTATGCTTGGAATAAGTTAGCAGTAGTAGCAAATATCTGAATTTATTTAAGATACCATAATGTCAGTAAGGGTAGTAAAACCAAAATCTCTAGGACAAAAAAAAAATCTATAAAAAAAATAAAATCTAGGAGACAAGATGTTCTAACAAAACCTGAATGGGCATGTGGGAAAAGCCACCTACACAAGACATCCATTGCATTAGCAACTAAAGAAATCAGGGAAAAACATAGTGACCAAGGTAAGAACAGATAACTTCTGGGAGTAGAAGCTAAAATTAACAATGCAGGTACAATAGGGAGAAAGGAAAGAGAAGATCAAAATTAAAATGGAGAAGTATTCTAAGAGATGTATATGAAAGCATACTTTTAAAGGTACTTTGGTGTACTAAAAGTCTTTTAATAGGTCCAAGAAGAAATTTCATCTATAATTAACAAAATAAAGTAATAATGATCAAATCCTGTACAAAGTTATAAGGAAAAAGAGTAAAGAGTAAATTAATGGAATATTAGTTATTGACAACATGTCAGATTTGTTTACTGAAAAATATAAAAAAAATTTTCTAATGTTTAAAACTAAAATACTGAATAAAGACAGGTAGATGATATGAAAAAAAAACATATAAATAAGGATCAAAACACCCAGTAGTGAAGTAACAGAACTTAGAAAACAATCAGATACCAAAAAAAAAGATTACTTCAGAAATAATGACTAAAACTAGAAGTATGAAATGGATCAAACTAAATAATGCAAATACAATACAAAACAATCAAACAAAAAAGGAAATAATTCTTTGAAATAAACAGGAAATGAAAAAGAGGAAATAATGAAAAGAATCAAAACAATAAACACAGGTAAAAGTTCCCCAAATATAACACAAAGTATTATATAAATAATAGTTCCCTCTAAAAAGAAAATCATAACAATAAAAGAAGAAAAATCATAATTCAAGGTCATTTTGATTACATAAAGTACCTCATAAAATTATGCATTAAAAAAAACCAGTACCTAGTATTTGGGAAAGACTACATGGAATGACCAACACTAAAACATGCTATTAAGACTTATTAAATTTTAAAGGAATGAGATACTACTATGTAACTATTATAAAAGCTAAAAGCAATACAATTGACAATGACAAGTGCTGACAAGGAGGTGGAACAATTGAGACTATCCTACATTGCTGGTGAGAGTACAGAATGTTACCTTCATTATGGAAAAGAGTTTGTCAGTCTTTTAAACCTTAAAATTGTACTTAGAATATGACCAAGCAACCCCACTCCTAGATACTTATAAAAGATAAGTAGAATCTTATTTATCCTTATAAGAGATAAATGACGCTTATAAAGTCATATAAAAGCCTGTAAACAAATGTCACTAACAGCTTTATTAACAATTACCCCAGATTAAAACTCATCCAGAGTTCCACCAATTGTTGAACTGATAGCCAATGTATGGGACATAGAAATGATGGAATATTACCCAACAGTAAAAATGAATGAACTAAAATATGCAACAATATTAATTAATATAAAAGCATCATGCTAAATGTAAGAAGCTAGACTCAGAAACTTTCATACTGTATGATTTAATTACATGAGATTTTGTAACAGACAAAGTAATAGACAGGAAATAAATCCTATTATTTGTTTATGTGTATTTTTGTACAGAGGTGGCTGATGTCAAAAATGACATAATCAGACCGAATGCACATCACATATATACAGAACATAGAACATTTCAGTCAGAGACAAAAGAATACACATTCTTTTCAGTGGCACATAGAACATTCTCCAGCACAGATCACATATTAGGCCACAAAATAAGTCTTGACAAAAAAAAAATTAAAGTCATGCCATGAATATTTTCTGACCCCAATGCCATAAAACTAGAAATCAACAACAGGAAAAAATCTGGAAAGAGCACAAATACATGGAGATTAAATAACATGCTCCTAGGGAATTAATAGGTCAACCAAGAAATCAAACAAGAAATCAAAAATTACATGGAAACAAATGAAAATGATAATACAATAATCTAAAATCCTTGGGACACAGTGAAGGTGGTTCTAAGAGGGCATTTACAGCTATACAAGTGTATGTCAAGAAGCAAGAAAAATCTCAAGTAACCCAACCTTACACCTAAAGGAGGTAGAAATAGAAAAACAAACCCCAAAACCAGCAGAAAGAAGAAAATAAAGATTAGAGCAGAAATAAATGATAAACTAAACAAAACAATATAACAAATCAATAAAACCAGGAGCTGGTTTTTTGAAAAGATAAACAAAATTGATAAAACTCTAGCAGGACTCATCAAAAGAGAGAGAGAGAGAGAGAGAGAGAGAGAGAGAAAGAGAGAGAGAGAAAGAGAGAGAGAAAGAGAGAGAGAACCCAAATAAATAAAATCACTAATGAAAGAGGAAAATAGCAAGCAACACTACAGAAATAAACAATTGTAATAGAATATTACGGAAACCTATAAACAAACATATTGTACAACTCAGAAGAAACAGATAAATTCCTAGAAACATATAACATACCAAAACTAAAGCGGGGAGAAATAGAAAATTTGAACAGATCAAATACCACCAAAGAAATTGAATCAGTAATCAAAAAACTCCCAAGAAACAAAAGTCCAGGACTAGAGAGTTTTACAGGTGATTTCTACCAAACATTTAAAGAAGAGTTAATACCTATTCTTCTCAAACTATTTCAAAAAATACAAGTGGAAGGAAAACATGCCATTTCATTCTATATGAGGGCAGGATCACCCTGACACCAAAACCAGACAAAGACACCACAGAAAAAGAGAACTACAGGCAAATATCTCTCATGAAAATAAATGTAAAAATTCTCAACAAAGTATTAGCAAACCAAGTAAAATAATACATTAAAAAATTATACACGATGATCAAGTGGGATTTATTCCTGGAATACATGGGTAGTTTAATATTCACAAAACACACAATGTGATACATCACATGAATAACAGAAAGAATAAAAAAACATTTTTATTTCAATAGGTGTAAAAAGCAATTGACAAAATACAAAATCCATTCATGATAAAAACCCTCTGCAAAGCAGGTTTAGAGGTAGCATAATAACATAATAAAGACCTTATGCAAAAAACCCACAGCTAACATCATACTCAGTGGTGAAAAACTGAGAGCTTTTGCCCTAAGGTCAGGAACAAGACAAGGCTGTCCACTCTCACCACTTATTCAACATAGTACTGGAACCCCTAGCCACAGCAATTAGAAAACATAAAGAAAAAAAAGGAATCCAAATTAGTAAACTCTCACTATTTGTAGATGACAGGATACTATATGTAAAAAATCCTACAGACTGCACCAAAAATTACTAGAAGTGATAAATGAATTCAGTAAACTTGCAGGATAAAACATCAGTGTAGAGAAAATGGTTGCATTCCTATACAATAATAATAAAGTAGCAGAAAGTGAAGTTAAGAAAATAATCCCATTGGGGCACCTGGGTGGCTCAGTTGGTTAAACATCTGACTCGGTTTTGGCTCAGGTCATGATCTCACAGTTCATGGGTTCAAGTCCCACATAGGCTCCACAGCTGGCAACACAGAGCCTACTTAGGATTCTCTCTCTCCCTCTCTCTCTACCCCTCGTCTGCTTGTGCCATCTCCCTTTCAAAATAAATAAATAACCTTTGAAAAAAAAAAGGAAGAAAACAATCCCACTTACAATTGTATCTAAAACAATAAAATAATCTAGGAATAAACTTAACCAAAGAGGTGATGGACTTGTACTCAGGAAACTATAAAACACTGATGAAAGAAATTTAAGATAATGCAAAGAAATGGAAACACATTCCATGTTTGTGGGTTAGAAGAACAAATATTGCTAAAATGTCTATACTACTCAAAGTAATATACAGTTTTAATGCAATCCCTATCAAAATATCAACAGCATTTTCCATAGAACTAAAATCCTTAAATTTGTATGGAACCATTTTTCATAGAACTGAAATCCTTAGATTTGCATGGAACTAGAGAAGACCTTGAATAGCCAAAGTAATCCTGAAAAAGAAAAACAAAATTGGCATCACAATTCCAGACATCAAGTTATATTACAAAATGGTAGTGATTAAAACAGTATGGTGCTGACATGAAAATAGACACATAGATCAATGGAATAGAGCAGAAAAAACAATTATAAACCTACAAGTATATGGTCAATTAATCTCTGACAAAGGAGGAAAATGAATATACAACGGGAAAAAGTCTCTTCAACTACTGGTGTTGGGAAAACTGGATAGTTACATGTAAAAGAATGAAACTGGGCCACTTTCTTTCACCATACACAAAAATAAAGTCAAAATGGATTAGAGACCGAAATGTGAGACCTGAAACCATAAAAATCCTTGAAGACAGAACAGGCAGTTATTTCTCTGACATTGGTCAGGGCAACATTTTTCTAGATATGTCTCCTGAGGCAATGGAAATAAAAGCAAAAATAAACTATTGGTACGACATCAAAATAAAAAAAAAGTCTCAAAAAAAAAAAAAAAGTCTCTGCACAGCAAAGGGAATAATCAACACTAATGAAAGGGAACCTACTGAATGGGAGAAGACATGTGCAAAGACATATCTGATAAAGGCTTAGTATCCAAAACATAAAAAGAACTGATACAGCACAATACCCTAAAATCAAATAATCCAATTAAAAATGGGAGAAGGCATGAACATACACTTCTCCAAAGAAGACATCCAAAAGGCCAACAGATACATGAAAAGATACTCAACATGACTCATCAGCATGAGATATCACCTCGCTCATCAGAGTGGGTAAAATCAAAAACACAAGAAACAAGTGTTGGCAGGGATGTGGAGAAAGGGAACCCTCTTGTACTGTTGGTGAAAATGCAAACTGTTGCAACCACTGTAAAACAGTATGGAGGTTCCTCAAAAAGTTGAAAATGGAACTACTCTCTGATCCAGTTATCACACTACTGGGAATTTACCTCAAAATTATGAAACATTAATTTAAGGAGATATATGCATCCCTATGTTTATTACAACATTACTTATAATAAATAGTTAAACTATGGTAACAGCTCAAATGTCCATCAGTAGATGAATGGATAAAGAAGATGTGGGGTGTGTGTGTATAATGTATATATAAATATATATTATACATTAATTATTATATATTAAATATGTTATATATTATATACTAAATATATAATATATAATGTATATATAATTCCATTATATATAATGGCACATTATTCAGCCATAAAAGAGAATAAAATCCTGTCATTAGCAGCAGCATGGATAGAGCTAGAGAGTATAAAACTAAGTAAAATAAATCAAGCAGAAAAAGACAGATACCATATGATTTCACTTATATTGGAATTTAAGAAACAAAACAAACAAGCAAATGAGAAAAAGAAAGAGAGAGAGACAAAAAGAAACAGACTCCTAACTATAGAGAACAAACTGATGGGTACCAGAGCGGAGGTGAGTTTGAGTATGGGTGAAATAGGGGAGGGAATTAAAGAGTACACTTACCATTAAAAAATAAAATAAAATGATAAAAAATAAATAAGTATTGGCAAGGATGTAGAGAAAAATTAACCTTCATGCACTACTGGTAGGGATGTAAATTGGTGCTGCCACTGTGGAAAACAGCATGGAGGTTGCTCAATAAATTAAAATAGAACTGCCATGTGATCCAGTAATTCAGTAATTCCAATACTATTTGCCCAAAGAAACAAAACATTAATTCCAAAAGATATGCTCTCCTATATTTGTGGCAGCATTATTTACAACAGCCAGGATACAGAAGCAACCCAAGTGTCCATCAATAGATGAGTGGATAAGGAAGTAGTGGTACACACTCACACACACACACACACACACACACACACACAAACACGCACACACTGGAATATTACCCAGCCATAACAAAGAATATCTTGCTATTTGTGACAACATGAAAGGACCTACATGGTATTATGCTAAGTGAAAAAAGACAGAGAAAGACAAATACCATATGATTTCACTTATATATGGAATCTAAAAAATAAAACATGAATAACACATGAAAAACAGAATCAGACCTATTAATACAAAGAACAAACTGATGGTTGCCAGAGGGGAGAGTGGTGGAGTGTGATGGGCAAAATGGATGAAGGGGAACGAGAGATACAGGCTTCCAGTTATGGAATAAATATCATGGGGATAAAAGATACAGCATGCATATAGTCCACTGTATTGTAATAGTGTTATATGGTGACAGATGGTAGCTACACTTATAAGCATAGCAGAACGTATAGACTTGTTGAATCGTTATTTCGTACACTTGAAAGTAATGTAACATTGTGTGTTAATGATCAACTAAAAAAAAAGAATTAAAATACTTTATATTTAACCTTTTACAGGGTTTCTTTTTTTAAATTTTTTTAATGTTTATTTTATTTTTGAGGGGGGGTGTTGCAGAGAGAGGGAGACACAGAATCCAAAGCAGTTCCAGGCTCCAAGCTGCCAGCACAGAGACCGACATGGGGCTCAAACACACAAACTGTGAGATCATGACTTGAGCCAAAGTTTGACGCTTAACCGACTGAGCCATCAAGGCTCCCCCTTTTCCTGATTTTCATGTGGTGATAATCAAATTAAAATTTAAAATCTGGATTTAATTTGTTTCTCTGAAACATTTAAAACAGGAAAGAATGAAAATGAAAAGAATGAAGTAGGAAATTAATTTAATTAATAACTAAGCTCTGATTCATTAATGAATTTATTAATTTTATTTCTCCAGTAAATCCTCACTGAGCATCTATAACATGTTTCATTTGTTTGGTTCTAGGATATAAGACAACAAAAAATAAAATAAAATAAAATAAAATAAATAAAAAAATATATACCTGGCACCAAGGAGCTTATTCTTCAAAATCTTTTCTGTATCAAAAATCAAATAAATATTCACCTCAATTTACTTCTGATTTTTATTTGATTTGTTTTATATCAAAATATTTAATAGATTTGAATATTATTTGATGTGAGATTTTTTTCTCTAAAAATATTTTTATACCAATTTTTACATTCTCCACCACCCTTTCCCATTGATTTAGGATGTTTTCTTTAAATTATATTCACACATTATATTAGCAGATTTTCTTGCTAAACTTTGTTTTAAACTTTGTTTTATTTCTTTGTCCTCTTTGTTGTTTCACCTGCTCGTATTATGCTATTTTATTTTTTAGCTTAATATTTTTGGGTTTTTTTTCCTTTGATTTTATTCATTTATATATTTTATTTTAAAGAGGAAGAGAAAGCACACAAGCAGGGGATAGGGACAGAGGTAGAGAAAGAATCTTAAGCAGGCTCCATGCTTAGCGTGGAGCTGGATGGGGGGGCTCAATCCCACCATTCTGGGATCATGAACTGAGCCAAAATCAAAAGTTAGAAGCTCAGCCGACTGAGCCACCCAGGCACCCCAGCTTAATATGTTTTTTAAGATTTTTTTTTTTTTATCTTTAAGTAATCTCCAAACCCAAGCAGGGCTCTTATTCACAACCCTGAGATCAAGAGTCACATGTTCTACCATCTGCGCCAGCAAGGCACCCATTGTTAGCTTAATATTTTGAACATATGTAATGATATAAATAAAATAGTTATGCAGGAAGGGCTTAAATCTGCAACATTATAAAGATGATAAGACTAGGAGCAGGGAAAACAATTAATATAAAAACACGTAAATACCAATTGTCCTTTTATAAGTCCCCTCCCTTAGGATTTTTGAAAACCCTGAGTTTTAGCAAAAAACCTCTGGTTTGATTTTTTTACCATATTCTTCTTTTTGTATTTTCTCTTTTAGCAGTTTAACTTCTACGTGTTTTCTCCTCAACTTGATACACATTGTCTTTCACAGATAATGCTCAGTCTAGAAGAGTACTTTTGCTTTATCACTGGATTTATATAAAGGCCTTGTTTGTTAGTAGCCTGCTTTCAGTATTAATTCTGAAATATTTTGTTTTAAGCCTTTAATTCTTTCTGTAATGGTCCCCAGAATTCTGCATTTGTGTTTGCTAAAAAGATCAGTGGTTTCATCTAGACCGTGACTCTGAACTTGATTACATTTGCTTTCTTTGCTAGAAAGTGTTGCTATTCAAACTGGAGATAGGGCTGAAGCTGAAATCAATGTCCTTGTACAGGGTGATGCTTCATGAAGTAACATCACTAAAAATCAGGAGAACCAATAGTTCAGGAGCCTTTAGAAATTCACTGCTCACCAACATGTGGTCTATAAAAACACAGAGCCATACAATGTAAACTACAGAGCCAAATAGCGTATACTGGCAAAACTTACATTAATAATGTTTATAAAGTGTTTGTCCTCAGAGAAAATTCTATTCTAATTGTTTTCTGGCTGGCACTTATGTAAATATCCCATGTCCACATGAATCAACATATCTGTTCAAGCTTTCCTATAATTATTCTTTGTGTTGACCCTGAAACATTGAACTTGCAGGACTTTGTTAGATGACAATTTTAAGGAATTAAGGTATAGAAACTGTCACTAGTAAATTTGTGCATATACAATTATGTATTATAAATACTAAATCTTTTAACAAATTTGCATTCAGTAATATGGTCACTTAAGTCCTGCCAACTGTTGAGTAATTCTATGATAATATTATACATATTAAAATAAAATTCCATATTCTAGGATTAACGTTTTGCTTTTGAACTGCATATTCACTCTGCTTTTTTCTTACAAATTATTTTTCTGCAATTTTTTGTAATATATTCTCTATATTAGTTTCAAGGTATCATTTCATTTGTAACTTTTTTTCTGATTGATCAATGAGGTTAGAAGAATTCATATAATTTCTATTATATATTGTTATAAAATAATATTTTAGTAATATTAACAACTATTCATATGGTATAAGTGAAATTGCAATATAAAGGTTAATGAAAATATCTTCCTTTTTATTTACCTAGATTTATAACTCTGTAGGAAATCAGAACTATATTAAACCTCTATCTCTCATCTAAACAGAAATTAATAAATTGAGTATTTTAAAGAACACAATTGCTTCCTAAATGAATTTTACTGAGGCTTGAAATCTAAAAAGTTAAGCTTCAAATTAGAGCTCAAATTAAAATAGAGCCAATTCAAATATTAATTTCCTAGGAAACCAGAATCAATACATTAATTCACAAACTATTTTTTAGTCTTTTATGAAATCTACTTCCTAAATGAAAACCTATAATCAAATAACACAAAACTTTGAAATGACTATATATATTCTTTTTCTTTTAGTGAAAATAATTTTCTAACAATCTTAAACTTTTCATTATTTTGAACTGGCTTTATTATTTGTACCTTAACTTTGCATTATTGCCTGTAGACATATATTGAATCACATAATAATTAATTAAATAAGTTAATTACATAATGGGTTATTTCTAATAAAATAAGTTACACACAGATTTCAGAATTCCTACTTTTGTTCTTGCAAAAAATAAATGTTTGGGATTCCAAGTTATGTTCATTACATTGGCTAATGTAATGAATTCCTAATTCAAATTAGAAAACAAACTATAAAGTGATATGATTTACTCTAAAAGACTTCAAAATACTGTTTGTATTAATGTTGTATACAATGATCATAAAATAATCTTTAGGTGCTTTTTAAATTGAATTGGGAACTTTAATAATATCATGTATATGAAGCTTTATATATATAGTTTTATGTACAGTATAGTTAAAATTTTGTTATTTGGATACGTCTTATATTTTAAAGTAAATTTCAGAAAAGATTAAGTTCATTGATTAATTCCATGATTAAATTTCAAGCTGAATTAATGTAATGTATGTTCATTTCCTTGGAGGAAAAAATAGACCATTAATATGAATACAGATAATGCCTATATCCTTTGCTTTGAATAGCACATTTTGTTAAAGTTGCTACTAATTTTAGTTCTTTACTATTTGGCAAAGAAAATTTGAATATTGCACACTTTTTAAGACTTTCTATTAACATGACTTTATAGATATTAAAATTTTATAGAGGTAAGTGGTGTGATCTAGGGGTAAATCATGATGTAAATGTAATTAAATATAAAAAGTAAAATATCAAACATCGAGCATTTATAATTTACAATTGGGGCATTTCAGGTCTAAAGAAATTCATTAAGAAGCCATTATTATTAAACTGTTTTAGATGTTAAAATATTATTAATACAGGTGGCCCTTGAACAACACAAGTTCAAACCATGCGGGTCCACATACATGTGGATTTTTTCCATAATTACAGTATAGTATTGTAAATGTATTTCCTCTTCCTTATGATTTCCTTGATAACATTTTTTCTCTAGCTTATTTTATTGTAAGAATACAGTATTTAATATATATAACATACAAAATACATGTTAATCAACTCTTTCCATTATTATTTTTTAATGTTTATTTTTTTGTTTGTTTTATTTTTTTTCAGTTTTTATTTTTATTATTTTTTTTAATATATGAAATTTATTGTCAAGTTGGTTTCCATACAACACCCAGTGCTCATCCCAAAAGGTGCCCTCCTCAATACCCATCCCCCACCCTCCCCTCCCTCCCACCCCCCATCAACCCTCAGTTTGTTCTCAGTTTTTAACAGTCTCTTATGCTTTGGCTCTCTCCCACTCTAACCTTTTTTTTTTTTTTTCCTTCCCCTCCCCCATGGGTTTCTGTTAAGTTTCTCAGGATCCACATAAGAGTGAAACCATATGGTATCTGTCTTTCTCTGTATGGCTTATTTCACTTAGCATCACTCTCCAGTTCCATCCACGTTGCTACAAAAGGCCATATTTCATTTTTTCTCATTGCCACGTAGTATTCCATTGTGTATATAAACCACAATTTCTTTATCTATTTTTAAGAGAGAGAGAGAGAGAGAGAGAGAGAGAGAGAGAGAGAGAGAGATTAAGAGTCTGCACAAGCAGGGAAGGGACAGGGAGATGGGGGACAGAGGATCCAAAGCAGGTTCCATGCTGACAGCAGAGAGCCTAATGCGGGGCTCAAACTCACAAACTATGAGATCATAACCTGAGCCAAAGTCGGACACTTAACTGACTCAGCCACGCGGACACCCCAACTGTTTCTATTATTGTTAAGGTTTCTGGCCAATACTAGGCTATTAGTAGTTAAGTTTTCAGGGAGTCTAAATTATATGCAAATTTTTAAATGAATGAAGGGTTGGTGCCCCTCATCCCTGAGTTTTCAAGGGTCAACTATACTCTTGTACTCATGAAAGGTAATTTTCATAGATGATTAACTTTATATAGCACTGATGACATTTTGCCATATATAACTATTACAGATAGAATGATACATAATGTTAAGATATATTAAACATTCATTTATTGCACTTGATCTTTAGTTGGTGCATACATAATAAAAAAACCCATAGATCAGGGGAGCCTCGGTGGCTCAGTTGGTTGAGCATCCAACTCTTGATTTTGGCTCAGGTCATGATCTCACAGTTTGTGAGTTCGAGCCTGCATATGACCTTCTGCATCGGGTGCTCTGCTGACAGTGTGGGCCTGTTTGGGATCCTCTCTCTCTCCCTCTTTATCCCTCCCTGTTCGTGCTCACTCCCTTTCTCTAAGTAAGTAAGTAAATAAGTAAATAAATAAACAAACTTAAAACGCCAACAACAAACAACCCATAGGCCAAAGTCAAAAAATATATAACACAACAAAAAAAAGTGCAGTAAAATTTGTAAGTGTTCCAGAGATGTTAGAGAAATATAAATATGGGAGCAATTCAAATTACTTGGGGAGACTTTGCAAGTCACAAAAGACAGGATGTTTTATCTGGATATTAAAGAATAAGTACAATCACAAGACACAGAAGAAGAAAACACCATTCATGGATGAAGGGGTAGTCCTAAATAGCATGGGAAAGTAAAGGTAAAAATGATATTCCATAATCATAAAAGCACAGGATCTTCAGGGTCAACCAGTAGAACTACTCTCATAAAATATGTATGGAAGAATTAGTTAGTTGTGCAGCACACTAAGACAAATGATGACACAGCTTCCCTGTGCGACACAGAACTCTAAGATTTCCATGATTCCCAGACTTGCCTTGCTAACTCTACTAGTGGATGATTATTCTCATAACCTGCACAGAGGAAGATACACTTTCACTTCTCTGATATTATCGAGTAATGTTCCTAATGTTTTTCCTTATCCCAAAACACTATGGCCTGGTTACAGTAAAAAGGTTTCAGGACTTGTTTCTAAAGATCAGTTGCACTGCTTCCTGCTTTGCTGTTGTCTGGAACACTTATTAAAATACGAATCCACAACTACTGAATCAGAAAATTTTGAGGTAGGCCCCTGGTATCAGGGGCAAGCTGCCCATGTGATTCCTATGTGGACCAACTGTGAGAGAGTCACTGATATGAACTTTGCAAGATGACCCTAGTATGGGCAGAAGGAGAACATAATTACATGGAGCCAAGCATGTTTTTATGGAGACTGGGTATGGCAAGCTTCATTTTCAGAAAATGGAATTTGTTCCTTAGCATACCGCTAAAGGTGAGGAAGACAACAAACACAACAAAAACAACAAGGCAGAAAGAAATACAAAGTAGATATTTAATGAACAGCTAAATTATTCCTGTAACTACTTGAATCTTGGCAGTTTTATGAGGCAAATATTAAGCTGATTTGTATGGAAATAAACCGAGGCATGAATATGATGTTAGAATACAACTAGTCTATTTACATTAAGGTGGTTTTAGGATTCCAATATGGTTTTCCTTAACTCTAGGACATATAAATTGCTATGATTGTATCTTCCTCCACAGAGATGGTAAGTGCATATTCAACTATTCAGGCAATCTGCACAAACTGAAAATTTGTCATGTTCCCAAGAAAATCTCATTATAAGTTACTGGACAAAAGGGTAGAAAGTATATTGAACATTCCTTCTGGCAATTGCTCTTATTTTAGATTATCTGGTAGGTTATATTTAAATATAGATCTCTGCTATGGGTTTAATATATGCAATTGCATCTTACAAAAATATTGGAAATATCATTGCAATAAAACAGTGTTTGACATCTATTAACAGTATTTTCTCTTCTGCAATTCAAAGTTATTAGGGAATTTCTTGTTACATATTTGTTCAAGGTAATTAATTTTTTTCCTTTTTCCATTTACTCATTATCTCCTAATAAGTAGTGACACAATTTAAAAAAGAAATCATTTGCTTTTTTTTCCCATTACTTTTTTTTGTGATATTTAATGCTTACCTTAATAAAAGCAGTACCTTTTTTAATAAAATAAAATATTTGATATAATTTAGACTTATTTTGTTATCATACAATAAAAACATTATTATCAAAATTTGACTTATTGCATTATCATTATAATAAAAATGATAAAAAAGATAACTTTTCATCTTTAAACAATTTACTTCAGTCCAAATATATGCCAAGCACTATAGTGTGTTCATTCTCTCATATTTTTTAAATGTTTATTTATTTATTTTGAGAAAGAGAGTACGAGTTGGGGAGGAACAGAGAGAGAGGGAGAGAGAATCCCAAGAAGGCGCTGCATTGTCAGTACAGAGACTGATGCAAGGCTGGATCTCACAAAACATGAGATCATGACCTGGGTCAAAATCAAGAATCAGACACTTAGCTGACTGAGCTACCCAGACACCCCATTCATTCACTCATATTATACAAAATTAAATTTTAAAGAAACCTTATAATTTAGTCATTATAATTGTCTTCACTTAAAATGAATAAACTAAGATTTACTCAACACTGTCAAATGATGCAGCTGAATATCAAAGCCAGGTTTTCCCAATACAAGTTCAGTGTTCTTTTTCTTCACAACATAATACATTTACTCTGCTTTATGTTATTCATTTTTAAGATGTCCACTTCTAGTGTGTCTTTAAGGACACACACAGTGCAAACATCATATAACCCTGACTCAAGGCAATTCAAAAATTAAAGCATTTATAAATTCACATAATAAATCTTTGGCTACAGCAGGATATGGGCACAATTCACTCTTGCTCTTTTTCTGTTTTTCTCTGATTGTCCTATTTTAACCCTTTCCAAATGGTGGCGTTTTCATTCATTTGGCATCAAGATGATTAGAGATGTGACAGATAGAAAATACAGTGTGCACAAATGAGAAAAATGTCCCTGTTATTCAGTGGAGTGAAGAAATTTTAATCCGATTATTCCCAGGTACTACTGCCTTATGTCTCATTAGCAGTCTTTGAAATCCCATTCCTAAGCCATCCACCAGTATAGGGTTGGTGAGTACCATGATTCACTTGGGTTAGTAAGAATTTATAACTTGAGCTGGAAATGTGGTTGGCCTACCTTGAGTCACCTAAATGATACTGGGATTCTGTTAGGAAGAAGGAACCAAAAAATTTATATTTTAAGTAAACCACTAACAACATTTGCCATATGTGTCATCTGTAGTGAGAATATAGTTAGAGAGACTAAGATATACATTCTGAAAGAAAAGATGTGCAAACACTTGTGTTTGGGGTGTGTGTGTGTATGTGTGTGTGTGTGTGCATTTGTTGAAAAATATAGGCAAAATATGTAATAGAAATCTTAACAAGATATAAGATGCTATTTAAACAAATCAGAACAAATTATATACATATATTTACGTTTAATTTTTTATGATGAAAAGGAAGAGGATACATTTAGGATGTTTTAATTTCTCTACAGACATAGGGCTTTACTTGATAATTCAAGGGAGGTTTTATTGTTAAACTATTAAGGGTGGCAGAAAATTTCAGGCATTTTGCTATTGTTTATATTGTTTACTTAGGCTATGAAGGCATCTTGTGCCAGAAAGGTGAGCTTGATTTGGTAAAAAGAATAAATCAAAATAAGAAATATAATTCTGTGTGTCCTCCTAGTACAGTACAATTAGTACCAAAGTAAAATAAATACTCATTGCTATTTTCTGAGATAAATGTAAGCAATAAAAGTTCATAGAGAAAAGCAACTGAATTAGTCGAGTTAAGCCAGACTATGTGGTGGTAACTAATAAATCCTGAATTTACACTGTTGTAGGACAAGAAAAGTTTATGTCCTATTCACAGAAGATCTGCTATAGGTCAGAGAGTGAATTAAAAATAGTGACAGGTTGCCCCACTCTACAGGTCTTATAATGCCACTCTCTCAATATGTGGAGCCTAGAGAGTGGAGAGGAAAAAAGAGATGAAATGGCTTTTAATTCCCTTAGTTGGACACATATCACTTCAATATAATCCAACTACAAAAAGAGGAGTCTGCACTATAACGGAGAATATATGGATAGTCAATGTGTATTAAATTGCAATGGGAGCTTTGGCTGGGTGAGTGAGAATTGGGTTTAAGAGGTTAAAGAAGGAAGAGAGGAGGTAAGAGGTGGTGTTAGGTTTTATAAGTGTACTCTAGTATCATGTCTTATCTCTTGAGTGATTATTCTTCCCTTCTTTACTGCAGGATTTGCTTTGACCAATGAAATACTATCAAAAGAGAAATTCCACTCCTGATAAAAGCCTCAAGATCCAGTATTTCCTATAATCTCTTTTACACCTAAAATGATGAGTGAACATGCTCCAGATAGAGTCTGCTTAACCAACACTACAGGGGACAAGCAAGGTAAACTAAGTGGGCCTGTGGACTGTCTTTTTTTAGTTTCAGGTTTTCACGATTGTTTCAGCAACTTCACAGGCATGGATTTATTCCATTGCTCAAGTGAATGCTAACTCACTCACATGAAATTCCAGTAGAGATACCACACCTAGACTTCTGAAGATGAAAGCTGAACCAAATGAGCTATTATGGACTCAAATTTGTTCCAGCTCCTACTAAAGTTGGTGAGCTCAGAGCTCACCAGCAGGTTCTGTGTAATGCCTGTGCTGTACAGATTTGGTTCATTTATGGACTCTGTGCAAGGGTAAGCTAGTCATTTGATGTCTCTGAGGCTCTTCAAATTGGGAAAATAACAGTAGCTAATTCAAGGATTTTTGTTGTTGTTGTTGTTGTTGTTCTTAGACTCTACCTAAATTATGCTATTTAAATTTGTCTCAACAAAGTTAAATGCTTTTGATATAGAATAAATATTTGTCAAGGAAAACAATTATTTTATAAATTTAACATTTAAAATGTAGGTTGATTTGAAATATCACTTACATATTTCTAAGAGGAATGTCTTAAAATACCTTTATAATATAAAGATTGCAAAGGTGACTTAATTACTATAATTGATGCTACTTTCCATAATTAACATATATATCCTTTTAAAAAAAAGTCCTCTCCCTACCTTTCTTTTCTTTTTTTTTTTTTTAACTTCAAAGCAGCAATGTGGGAGGAAGCAATTTAAACACTGACAATTTTTGGTAAGGACCCCGTGGGTGTACATGCATAGAGGCACATAAGAGTTCAGTACTTTACTGTTAGGTGGTTTTAGATGCATATTTGTATCTAAATTTATCAACTGTGAGATGTAACATGTGATTTGACCAAGTTTGAAAATCCCTTCAAAATATATATTAGTGGCTTGAAGTAAAGAAAAAAAAAACTAACTCAATTCCCAGTTGTGCCGTCAAAGCTCATTTATACATAGAAAGCAGATTAGAAATTTATTGCTTTTTTAGACCCAGGGTAAAGGAATCACAAGATATATTTTCACAAGGGCAACTAAACCAGTTGAAGTTTATAGCACAATAAAATAACAGAAATTACCGAGTGTTTTGGGGGCAACAAATGGCAGTGATCTCACTGTGTTACCACAGAGGTTTGAAATGTTAGAAGAATCTTAGTGTGTAGGCTATAATTGATAATGGCAAAATACTCAGTGGATACATGAATGAACAAAAATGATGCTCTGAGGACCAACAATGATTCAGAAGACTCTCTAGATAGTAGGCCCACGGTAGTCATTTGCTTTGAATTATGTTTCTTACACCAGTTAGAAGAAAAAAAAATCATTTATTTGAAAAGCTAATCACAAATATATTTGTTAGGAAAAAAATCAGTAGTAAGCAAACTTCATCAGGACTGCTGTTTTTAAAAAGTATTTTAAATTTTAAAGAAAATAAGATTCTGTTCAAGATTTTCATGATATAAATTAAGTTTGAAATCCAATTAGTAGTGTTTTAAAACTATGAGTCAATTTTAAAAGTAGATTACTCTGGGGGTGCCTGGGTGGCTCAGTCAGTTAGCATCCTGCCTGACTCTTGATTTCAGCTCAGGTCATGATCTTACAGTCGGTGGGATCAAGCCTCGTGTTGGGCTCTGCACTGACAGCGTGGAGTCTTCTTGTGATTCTCTCTCTCTCTCTCTCTCTCTCTCTGCCCCTCCTCTGCCCATGCTTTCTGTCTCTCTTGAAATAAATAAACATTTTTTAAAAAGTTGTCTACTCTGATTCTTTTTCTTCCCACAAACTGAGTAGTTCTGAAGTGTATTAAAATTAATCTTTGAAAAACATATCTATACTTATCTAATACCTTAATATCTAATGAAAACTATACACATAGAACATGAGGGTAATGAATATCTTAGATATAAAGTGTGGCATTTCAGAAATATTCAATTACACTAAAATTGTCCTAAAATTTTCAGCTCACGTGAATTATTTTCTCTTGCATTTCTATTCTCAAAATACACATTTTCTAGCTAAGTTATATAGATAAAATCCTGAGCAGCAACTATGTTTCATTTAAAATAATTTGGAGCTTTACGGGGCACCTGGGTGGCTCAGTCGGTTAAGCGTCTGACTTCAGCTCAGGTCACGATCTCGCGGTCCGCGAGTTAGAGCCCCGAGTCGGGCTCTGGGCTGATGGCTCAGAGCCTGGAGCCTGCTTCAGATTCTGTGTCTCCCTCTCTCTCTGCCCCTCCCCCGTTCATGCTCTGTCTCTCTCTGTCTCAAAAATAAATAAACGTTAAAAAAAAAAAAATTTTAATCAATAGTTAGTTCTAGCTCAATTAAAGCTCCAAATTATTTTAAATTTTTTTTAACGTTTATTTATTTTTGAGACAGAGAGAGACAGAGCATGAACGGGGGAGGGGCAGAGAGAGAGGGAGACACAGAATCTGAAGCAGGCTCCAGGCTCTGAGCCATCAGCCCAGAGCCCGACTCGGGGCTCTAACTCGCGGACCGCGAGATCGTGACCTGAGCTGAAGTCAGACGCTTAACCGACTGAGCCACCCAGGCGCCCCGAACTAACTATTGATTAAATTAGATGGTATATCCATTTCAATATTTCCAGTGTAGTTTAAAAAAAAATAAGTTCATGTATTTGGCTATTTAAATAAACAGAGTGGACAACTAAGATATATAACAAATTTGTGGAAGCTCTTTCTGATTAAAAAAAAAAGATATAAAAATCATAGAGATAATCATGCATAAGGTTATGAAACATTTTTATAGAAAATAAAGGATACAATCATATTTTGATTTTAAATTTATTCTAATATTTTTATTCAGTTTCAAGTTTTTATTTAAATACTAGTTGGTTAACATATAGTGTAATATTGGTTTCAGGAGTATAGTGATTCATTACTCACATAAAACACCCAGTGCTTATCACAAGTGCCCTCCTCATTACCCATCACCCATTTAGTCCATTCCCCACCCACCTCCCTTCCATGATACAGCCATATTTTTAGAAGAATGTTGGCTTGTGCATAATTCCTTTCTAAACTAAATGATACTTATTCATTGATTAGTTAGTGGCTATAAACTAACAATTTAAAATTTCTTTGGAGACTGGCTGCAAAGCAGACTGTGTGTTTATATAACAGACAATAATAAATGCATAGTCAACAAACATATGAATCATGTCAAGTGAGCTACAAGTATCTAAAATATATTCCTATAATAGGAAATAAAGGCAGGAAAACAATAGTTTTAGGATGGAGACAATTTAATCACAGACATCACATACCTAAAGAAAAAAATATAGCTGGTACCTTTCTTTTTAATTCTCATCAAGAAAGATTGAAGCCTTTATCTTTTAGAGACAACTGGATTTGAGTCAGGATATTTTAACTCAAGAATGAGTTATGGCTACTCATTGTTTAGGTTCTTCCCAGCCACAGCCCATGTCTTACTCTTATGATGTCTTGTATTACAGTACAAGTCAATATGGTGTATAAAACAAAATAAAACATTTAAAAACAATATATTGGGACTGTTTTCTTATTAAAATTCAGTTTTGTTTGACTAACGTAAATTATTTAGCTCACAAATGTCAACGTCCATCAAAATTTTATTAAACTGTCACTAAAAGTGAGAAATTAATATTTATACATTGGAATTTTTATTTAATTTTCTAAATAGTCATATTTATAAATATTTTTATCATTACTGATAGCACAATAGTACTGCATGCATTCTTCTTTTAAATAAACAAATCAGCTAATTAAAATTTCTTTATATTTTCATGTTTACCCATTTACTCATTGCAAAACGTCATTATTGGTATAACATCATTAAGATATCCCCTGAGCTTTATTACTGAGAAAAGAAAATCTATAATTAAATCACAATTAAAATATTAATTAAAATTTAAAAACCACATAATCGAATATGGCTAAAGAAATTGAAGACTGCAACCAAAAAAAAAAGTAGAGAAAGAAAATGATAAAAACATATGTTTTTTTTTATATCCTCACAAATTTTGCAGTAGCAAATATGTCTCCTCCTTCAGCTTAGCTGAATAGTGTTGAGAGAATATCCCACAAAGCCTTGTAGTCTGGAATCACAGACAGTGGTAGATGGACTAGGGATTTAGAGGGCAAGGGAGATGCTCTAAGTGAAAGCACCAATTTATCGGCCTCTGACAATCCTGAGTCTGCAGGAAAAACCAGGATGGTGGGCAGATAGCAAATGACAATGAAACAAGGAGTAGAAACTGAATGTTTATCTTCTGATTCGATAACTAGTTAATTGATAAGGTATTTTAAGGTATTTTAAGTTTCAGGAATTATTCCTGTTGAGATTTTTTTTAACATTGGATAAATTATATATTGTATACTTGGATTTCCCTCTAATGTATTTAACGTTTATAAAACAAAAATTTTACTGAATGTCATATACAACTTCATGTAGATTTTCTACAATGCAGCATATTTCATCTCCAAAAGCCATTCAATAGTGATATTATTTAATTTTAATTAGATTCATAATATATGATTAATTTTAATTAGACATACAATATGATTAAGTCTATCCCAAATGTCTATATAATTGGAAGATATGTATCAAATTTATATGAAGGGAAAACAGGTAAACATTTTAACCTATTTAACATAGATAATTTAACATTCAGAAACATACATGACTGACATTATTTGTTGACACAGACCAATTCTAATATATTCTAATATAAACCAAGAGGTTTCCCAAGTCATGCTACAAATTTGTGCCAAATATAGGATGCTTTACTATGAAAACATTGGTTCACTGTTGACCTATACATGTTAAATACTAATTGGTTTTGGATGTCCTATAATTCACAGGCCGTGTTATCTTGTGAAGATAATTATATTGCAGTTTCTTTAAAGTTTTAAGCATGTTTTGTTCCTAGATATCATGTTGTAAAATTCCAGAACTACGAATTTCAGCACGTCCAGATTTATCATATTACCTTTTTTTAATATTCTAGTTTTACCACTACCATCACGATCACAGCTACTACTGTTCTACCACTACTCCTACTTACTAGTACTAGTGATGCTACTAATATGTGTCACATCTATCACAGCACATATTTGTAGGGCTGGGATATGTCTTTCTTTCTTTATTCCATGATTTTAAAGGTCATGTGTACTTTTTTATTCTCCCACTCTCCTCTATTGTGTTTGGTACACAGTAGTCATTTAACATCTATGTTTTCACAGAATATGATGCTTTGGTTAAAACTTCAAGAAAATGCTAGTTTTTAGTTAAAAATTTCATTGTTGAAATATTTTTGACATTGATTTATAATTGTGAGACTATGCTCCTAGAATAAGATATGTGGATATGCTTGTGTAAGTCTTCCTAAGAAAAAGCATTCTTTTAATAGATATACAAGATGCTATCAGCCATGAACATAAAAAATAAAAAATAAAAAAAAAATCACTATAAGTTTCTTTGAACCAGATATTTAAATTCATGTATGTTACTTGGAATAGAGTTTTATCATTATTGCATACGTGCCTGTGTGTGTGTGTGTATTATGTATATATAATATATATATATTTAATGAGTTATGTTTATTTAATAATTCAAAGTTATAGAATGTAATTTTGATATTTCTCTTTGTCCAAATATTTTAGGGAAAGTTCTTTGTTAACTTAGATTTTGCTGTTTTTACTTGTATTGTTTTCATAGAGATACTTGGCCTGGACAAATTCTGCTTTTTTACTTTACTAAGGTTTTCTTTGTGGACAAACATATTTCCAGTTTTAAAAATTCACCATAATAATTGGCAACAAATATGCACTTCATATTTGTAAGATTCCCATCATGTGCACTTATGAAACATATTCAAATACATTATCATTTTTTAATTCTTATGAACCAATTTATATTTACATTGATAAAGGTATTTTAAGTTTCATTGTATGTATATTTTCCCATGTCTTTTTAGATAAAAATATTTTTTCATGCTAAAATGTTATATTATTTTGTATAGAAATATCAGAAATATTAATCATAGATTTTACCTATAATCTATATAAAATTATCCACTACTACTTTATCATTTTTAATTTAATTTTTATTATACAATGATTATCTTGGCTTCTTACTTTTCTTACTATCTAATTACTGTATCTTTAAATATTCTTTCAATTTTTCTGGGTTATTTAGATCTAGATTGATCTTTTTTAAAACATTTTAACCAAAAGTTTTCTCTTGATGTTATGTGAAATATCCAAAAAATAAAATGAATTCTATCTGGGAAGCTTGTCTTGCTTCATTGGTAAAATAAACATGACAATCTTCTCAGATACACTATGGGAAGAAATTAAAATACAACCTGATGATAAGAGAAGCTTTATCATTAACATAGAGTTGCCTACAGAGCGTGAGTAAGGTTAATCCTGACAAATAAATCACACCTGACTTTTTCTAAGTTCCAAATCTCGTCACATCTTCCATTGTCCCTACCTTGAATTATAGCAAGAGATGACTGCAGCTGTACCACTCATGCCTCAGCAGTTAAGACATATCCAATTTTCCCACTGATATCATCAATTCTAGTTCTTTTAGGAGCTCTGAGCTTTACAGACAACTCCTCCTAAAGAGGTAACTGACAGACCAAGTAATCTTCCGTTAGCTCTCTACCATGAAAGGCCTTCCTCCTCTTTCACGCTAGTGTGTTAGACAAGTGGACATACAAATTATTGTCCTTTCCTCACAATCCATCTGCCTTAGCTGGACCAGCAAGCCCTTACTCTGGAACACATTTCAAAAACAAACCCAAACACACTTTATTTCATTTCTCATGAAAGAGTACATTATCCAGGATCTAGCAAATCAATGTACTGTTTTGTTCTCACTCCCTGCCATACCCATGCCTCTCTTCGAGAATAATCACATGCCTAGGCTGAGTAGCAATAGAATGAAGGTGCTGAAGGTCTGCTAAACTTGGCCTGATTAACTGTAAAGGTGAATCCTTGCTATGTTTTAGAAACCAAACCAAATAAAACACTAAAACTGGATAGTTTTCCTATCTTTTGTCTTTATGATTTGACATCTTTGAAGAATACAGGCTATTCATTTTGTAGCAGTACCTCTATTTGGGGTTTTTCTACGCTTTAATTACAACTGTGTTTTCATAGATTCTGTATTTGTCTATTTGGCATTCATTCAACACAGGCCAAGTTATATTAATTATACTTTCTTATGTTCTGTATTCTTGATGCTTATGCATTTGCAGCCTCACTGAATGGGAACAGACTGCCCCCTCTCAGGGCTAAGCTAATTTTTAGCTAGCAAAGTCTTACCTGGGAGCATGCCTTTCACATGCAAACTAACTGATCCAGAGCCACACCACCAGCCATCTCCTTATCAACCTCACACACAAAGCCAATACTTCCCTTCCCCTAAATCTTCTAGGGCCAAGTGAAGGTGCCTAGAGACCACTCTTATTGCCCAAAGCTTGTTGGAATTATTCAAACTAGCCAATCCTAAATTGTTTGCTTTGCATTTTCTTTTCTGTGGAAACCCCATTAAAGATTTTGGCCTGGGCATTTCTCTTGCTCCCGCTTCTGTCTCCCAATCAATATACTTTCCCTGTGGCCCTGCATGTGTGACATGCCCTTGTCTCAGAAAAATAAGTAATAAAAATCTTCTCTCAATGACACTGGCCTCTCTGTATTGTCACTCAGTTATCTCCATAAATTAAAATTCCATGGGACACATGAGACAATTTCCTTATAAACAGAATCAGATTATGCATTTTGGGCAGGAATGGCATAGAGGTAATGTTTCCTTCTCAATATACTTACTACAGCAGGAAGCACATGATTATCTCTCCCTCTAATTACTAGTGATATTAATTTGAATACTCAGTTAAGATGGAGTTTGTAGGTTTTCAAATGTAAAGTTATTTCTTTTTAAAATTAATAAGCATCTTGTAGTAAATATGAGATGCATATACTGTCTTTCATATTAGCTCTCACTGACTGGACTTATCATTCATCAATTACTTTTGCCTGAAACAATTATTACTATGATGATCACCAGTAGTGATCAAATATCCTTCTTCATCTAATCTACCTATGGAGACTGATTTCACTCTTCAAGGTTTAGCAACATATGACTACATAAAAAAAAAAATCCTCCCTCTGTCCCATATGGGTAACATTAATATTTATTTATACATCCATAATTTTAATTTATAACTTCAGCATGTCATATGGATGACTTAATTGCCCATGTATTTTAAATTTTCACTTGTTGGATTATGATCTTGCCCAAGACACAATTTTTTTCCCTACATAAATATCTGACATAACTTATAGGAGGTAATAATAGTGATTTCAAAATATATGCACATGCTTTGATACTCCTTCCTTCAAGAGTTCTAGTCAATGACATGTAAAAGGAACCAATTTTAATACTGGCTGGTGACATCTGCCAGGAATAATCCTCCACATTCTTTCTCCTTCTACTGAATGTTTTTTTTTTTTTTAATACATAATTACTTGACCTTGGAATTCAAATCTGGAAAGTGGTAAAACTGTACATTTGAAGAATCCTGTGTTCCTAAACTATAAGTTGAGATAGGCTGCCCATCAAGCAGGAATGACCATGGTGGACTTTGTGTAAGTGACATATTTTTCATGGCTGTTTCAACCAATGCACATTTAAATAATTGTTTTTTTGCTACAGCAACTGATAGCACCTGATTTGATATACCTCATTTACTTCAACTGAGTTCAAGTATGAAATATTACAACATAGTATGTGACAATTGAAAAGTGCCCCTATTGGGTGGTATATGGGATAATACAGAGAAAATATTTAATACTTAGTTAAGTAAAATAGTGGCTTTGGGGAAGTTTTCCATATTAGTTTTCACTGAGATAGGACTTGGGTTCCAAAAGAGGTGAACAGTGAAAAACGGACAAGAAAGGACAAAGGTTCAGACTGTATGTTATTTGTGAATTATGAGAAGAATATTCTACTGTGCAAAGAAATATATATTGAATTTCTACTTTTAAGAACAGTCATAAACAAGTTAGTTACAAAGTATCCAGATGAATGAAAACAAACTAGAGAAAACTGCATTATTCAGAATGTCTACTTGTTTGTTTATTGTCAGAATGTCTATTTAAATGTCAACCTATCAATATGCCAAACTGCATCTGAATTCTAAGGTTATTAGAGCTAATAGTCAAATAAAAAAATTTGCCAGGTATATTATAGAGGAGATCACTAGAGAATGCAACAGTAGTTCATCCAAGAGCACGGACTTCTTGAACAGAGATCTAAAAAGTCAGGTCTTAGGCATGTGTTCAGGTAATGGGATAATAGAACCATGCTGACAACTTTGTGGAAATATCAACTGATTAGTCATTAGTCATATATATAGGCTCTTTCTCTGAGGAGCACTGCTATGGTTTAAATGTTTATATCCTTCTAACATTCATATATTGAAATCCTAATGCCCCACGTGATTATGTTAGGAGATGGGGTCTTTAAGAAATGTTTAGAATATCAGGATGGAGTCTTCATGAATGAGACTAGCACTCTTTAAAAAGAGGCTCCAGAGGAATCCTTGGTCCCTTCTACCATGTACAGACACAGTGAAAAGGCACCAGCTATGAACACGAAAGAATTCTCACCAGAACATGACCTTGCTGGAACTCTGATCTTGTATTTCCCAGCCTCTAGACTGTGAGAAATAAGTTTTTGTTGTTATAAGCTACTCAATGTGTGATATGTTGTTACAGCAGCCTAAACAGACTAAAACATGCATAAACTCATAATGGGCTTATGTCTTGAAAGAGAGACCTCGATAAATCAACAAAATCAATGAATAAATGAGTAAATGAATTATAACATTAACATAAATAGAAGTGGAGAGGAAGGCAATGATATTAAATTCAATGGTTAGTGCTGTGGTAGGCAGCCTCAAAAATGTCACCCCAGTGACATCTGCTTTTTGGTATTCACATCCCTGTGTAATCCTCTCCTCTTGAATATAGGGTGAGCATACTGACTCACTTCTAATAAAATGAAATTATAAGATATCACTTCTGAGATTAAGTTACAGAAAGACTGTAGCTTCTGACTTGGGCTTCTCTATAATTCTCTTGATTACTCTGCAGAAAGTTGATTGACATGTGAGTGGAACTATGGAGAGGCCCATATGACAAGGTATTATTGTCTCCAGACAACAACCACTGGAGATCTGAGACCAGCCTACAGCTACATGTGTGAGTTTGGGAGCACATCTTCCCCAAATTGAATCTTAATATAACAATAGCCAGGACCTATATCGTATTGAAGCCTTGTAAGAAACCCTGACTCAATGATATCTAGATCTTTGACCCTCAGACAACGTGAGATAGTAAACGAATGTTAAAATAGGCCTCCAAGTTTTGGGGTAATTGTTCCACAGAATTAGTTAACTAATATAAATATCTTTTTCATTTTTATCCAGGGGTAACTCCTTATTTTTGAGGGCCTAATGATCAGAAAATGAAAGAAAGCCTAAATGACATTTAAAGTTGTAATTTTGCTCATTTTTGTGAATATTATCATAAAAATATACTTTCCTTCATGTATCCAAATATGCTAAGGAAGATGGTTACCAAATTGTAGTATAAAAATGTGCTCTATTAGATAAGTAAACATCACTTAAAAACCCAGTCCTATGAGGTTCTGATTAAGTTCATCTGAGCTAGTACAGATCTTCCTTAACATTGTCACTAAAACCATCATAAATTGAAAATATTCTGAGTCAAAAATGCACTACATATACCTAACCCACTGAACATCATAACTTAGCCTAGCCTATCTTAAGCGTGCTCAGGACACTTACATTAGCCTACAGTTGGGCAACATCATCTAACATAAAGCCTATTTTATAATAAAGTATTGAATATCTCAAGTAATTGATTGAATATTGTGCTGAACATGAAAAACAGAATAGCTGTATGGGTAGAGAATGATTGTAAGTATATGGGTTGTTTACCCTTGTGATCATGTGACTGACTGGGAGCTGCAGCTTGCTGTCACTGCCCAGTATCATCAGAGAGTTATCATACTGCGTATTGCCAGCTGGAGAAAAGATCAAAATTCAAAATTTGAAGTACAGTCTCTATTGAATGTGTATCACTTTTGCACCATCATAAAGTCAAAAAACCCTAGATTGAACCACTGTAAGTCAGAAACTGCCTGCCCACAAGAATCTAGATATTTAAAATTTTTCTACAATGATTATAGTGTACAGGCAGGTTTGAAATACAATGATAAGTTAATGCTTTATATTATTATGATAAGGTACATAACACATGAAAACATTATAATATACCCTTACTGGAACATAAATATTATAAAGTCAAATGCAATACATAATGTATTAATGCATCTCTTCATACAAAAAAAGGACCATTAAAAGTGTACTCAGTTTCAATACAATGCCTACATTTGCAGCAAAACATTTCTAGTCCACCAATCAATAAAGTAATATGAACTGAACACCTGTTAGGTTCTCCATTTGATCCCATAAAATCCTTCTCTTCCCCCACAAGAATCCTTGTGTTAGGTATTTTATATTACATTGGGATTTGGTAAAATAAATTTCACTCCAGGTTCTGTAGATAGAAAATGGCAAAAGTATGATTTGTATTGGGGCACATCTAACCCCAATTGTACTACATCTTGTGAGCTATAGAACGCTGTGCTCAGTGGTGATAGGTACATGGTAACACTGTACACACACCACAGGGTGAGGCAACTCAGGTTTCCATTGTGTTGATTGTGCCTTGAGGCAAAACTTGCTGGGCGGATTCATTATGAATCAAATTTATATTCACTTGGAGAGCTACTAGATTTGCCCTTCTCCAGAAATCAAATTGGTTCCTGCCCTAATGTTATCTATCATTTCAAAATGAGGAAGACAGGACAAGGAGAAAATATAATGTTCAAACAAGAACTTGAAATATTTCAAACAATTACTATCTGCTTTATTCACATATTTGGAGATATGCATTCTATGATGCCACTGAAATGATATGATAACAATGAATATGTCTCACTCAGATCTCCTGCTGTGGGAAGGGATACTGACAAAAGGCCCCCGTTACTGCACTCTGAATCCATCATCAAGTTATCACTTAAGCCACACTCCAAAAAGGCTGCTTGAAGCTAATAACTGAGAGCAGCAAGATACACTAATGCAGATCCATACATATAAAATATAAAATTCCTTTGATGGGAGACTTTGGCTCCAGGATTCTTCATTAGCTTGCTGAATCTTTTTTAGATCTGTGCTACAGTCTGATGCCTTCCTACACAACCATTCTTCTCTCCCACTCTCTTCTACAGAGGTAATACATGTACCATGCTCTGAAGGTTCTCCTCACTATCTCGGGCTTCTTCTCTCTTTTTCTGTCAGAGAAATTTTCCTCAATAATCTTTTGTCAGCCTAATTCAGCTTGAATGTCTGCTTCTCAGAAGACCCCAACTAATGCAAGTGATGCCAAAACGTCCTGCTGGAGGAGAGGACCACTGAAGTGGAATAATTCAAGCATTCAAAAGATTAATGGGCAACGATATCAACACAGACAGTGGAGTTAGCTTGTTTCTGTTAAATTGCACCAATACCCTGCTGAGGGACAATAAGAAATCTAGAATTAATAGCAGGCATAAAACACACTATTCAGATATACTGCTCATGCGATAATTATCATTGACTGTTGGTCCCAGCTGCTGCTCTCTGAATCTAGCAATACATTTGCACTAGGCCTGGTGTCCCATATTTATTATTCCTAGCCAGTGATTGAATATAACAAGGATACAAATGCAGGTCAATTTCTGTAACATGTGGGACTCTTCGATGGGCTGGCTGGGGTTCAAGGACTCCACTGGCCTGACTGAAACTTTCTTACAACCACAGTGCAATCAGAGACTTTCTACTTAACCATCCTGCTTTCTCTCCTACACAGTGGTCAAACCTACATTGCAGTCTGAAATCTTTTCCAGGCTTCCCGCCCATACCCACTGTCCCTCAGAGGTATTTCTCCCGATAAATCACTCCATGTCTAATCCTGTCTTACCTTCTGCTTTTCCAAGAACCTACATCACACAAATTCAAGTCTTACTCTAATCACATCACATTTACTGTCATAATATCCATCCTATTCCATCTATTTAGTGTTAGTCATTGGTTGGCGGTGGGTACTTAAATTTAGCATAGGGAATACTGTTTTGTGACTTTTTTCCTGCTCTCTTGTTTGCCCTAATGTAAATGGGTATTTTGTTAAGAGTAGATATTTAATGATAAAAAAAGTAGATGTATCTTTGTTTCTTGACTGGATTTCTAAAATTGCTTTCAGTACATTGATCTTGACTTGCAGTTAATTAGAAGTCACTGACTGTCATCATTTAAAGTATTGAATTAAATATATCATGTGTTTATACTAACCTCACTGCCATAAGCCTATTATATTTTTTTTTAATTTTTTTTAACGTTTATTTATTTTTGAGACAGAGAGAGACAGAGCATGAACCGGGGAGAGGCAGAGAGAGAGGGAGACACAGAATCTGAAACGGGCTCCAGGCTCTGAGCTGTCAGCACAGAGCCCGACGCGGGGCTCAAACTCACGGACCGCGAGATCATGACCTGAGCCGAAGTCGGACGCTTAACCGACTGAGCCACCCAGGCGCCCCGGCCTATTATATTTTAAATCAATATAACTTGTTTGAAATGATCAAACTATTACTTGGAAAAAAAATTTACCTCAAAAATGAGAAAAAACTTGTGTACTGTGTGTGGATGTGTATATATTACATTCTACTACTGTTCTCTAAAATATGGCCTCTTAAAATCTATTCTTACAGTGTTTTATATCTACACATTATTTAACACTATTTGGATTGCAGGTGATACTTCTTGCTATTTGAACTGACTTAAATAAAATTGACAAAATTTTTAAAACTCTGTCAAATCAAAAAGTGGAAAGTTTAGTAATGCAACTGGACTCAGTAATATTTATAATCCTTGGCTTGCTTCTAGATATTTCTGTCTCCTTTTTTTTTAAATTCTCTGAATGGTTGCTTCATATTTTCCTCACTGAATATTGTCTTTATTTTCATGCTGCCAAAATTGTAAGATGTATGATTTACTATTTCTGCCACTTAAGATTTTTGAAGAATTTAGTTTGAAAAATTGCAGAAATGTGCTCTTGTTTTATCTTATGTCAAACAATCTCTCTTGGGACCAAGAACTTGCAGCTTATGGGACTGTACTAACATAGGAAAGATCTTTCTAGAACCACATGGTTAGAGTAATGATAGGAGTAGAATCCAGTAGAAAAGACTATTCTAAGAAGAAAGGAAGAGACTGTTCATAAACAAAAACAGAAAAAAAATATTGTGCAGTATATTATGAAATTTATGTCATTATTCCAGAGTTTATGATGCAATAGACCAATGTTAGCACATAACATTTAGTACTAGTGTAATATGTTAGATTGGGAAAGTATAATTAAAATTTATTGTTAAATATAAGAGCAAATTCAGGGATATTTGATCAAGATGGTTTATACTCAATAGTGATTTTTAAAAATGTTTACTTGAGGGGCACCTGGGTAGCTCAGTCAGTTAAGCCTTCTACTTCAGCTCAGGTCATGATCTCAGTGTTCATGAGTTTGAAACCTACACTGGGCTCTGTGCTGTCAGCACAGAGCCTGCTTCAGATCCTCTGCCTCACTCTCTCTCTACCCCTCCACTTCCTGTGCTCTCTCTCTCTCTCTCTTTCTCTCAAAAATAAACATTAAATAAAAAATAAAAAAATATTTAGTTGAGTATTTTGTTTAAGAGAAGTTCAGAATAATAATACTATTATGATTCAAGCTCATTAGTCATTCGATTATAAGTCAGAAATCATTCTAGGTTGCAAACTATTTATCAAACACAGTTCAGAGTCTTCCACTGACAAAGATCTAAGCTCATAAATTCACATACAATTTTAATAACTCAATATACCATCAGATTGATCACATCTTTTTCTACTATTTTGTACCTTCTCTGTGTCATATCACTCATCATATCATACTAAAATAATTTATGTATTTGCCACTACTGGTTTACAGTGAGTTTCTTGAAATTAGGGACACTTTCCTATTTATATCATTTTTTGTATTTGTCAAATACAAATTTGGATTTGGATTTGCCTAGTGTAGTGTGCACTCTGTAAAGATTTGTATTTTAATAGAAAAAGAACTAACCAAAAACAAAGATTTATTACCAAACATTCAGGATTCATCATTATGAAAAGAAAATGTAATTTGAAACGAGGGAAAACAATCTATCTGAAATTTTTTAGGTCCTAAACAAAAGAACTTTACACAAAAAGGCAAAGCAGTAACATACCTATTGGAAACTTCTTATATAAACAATAAGTTCAGACCTACTCAATATTGAGACATTGAAGTATTGACCATAACTAAGGCCAAGTGTGATTCAGTGTCTAAAACATACTTAGGCATTTAAGTGAAAGTCAAGAGGGTGCAACTTCGAAGCTGACAGATACACAAGAACAGAAATGACTTCTTTGTATAAAGCAAATATGAATTCCCTGAACTATAACTAAACTAGGTTATATTATGATGACAAAATAGTTAAACTGCATTTTCTAAACTATTTAAGGCATATTGTGACAGTCACAAACATGTTTTTGTTTTTTGATTTTATTTTAGGAGAAAGAGAGAATGAAGGGAGGGAGGGAGAGAGAGAGAGAGGGAGGGAGGGAGAGGGAGGGAGGGAGAGAGAGAATCTTAAGTAGGTTCCATGCTCAGCACGGAGCTCAATGGGGGTCTAGATTCCACAACCTTGGGATCACGACCCCAGACAAAAGAGTTGGACGCTCAACTGACTGAGCCACCTAGCTGTCCCTAAATATTTTTTTTAAGATTTTATTTTTAAGTAATCTCTATAGCCCCACTGGGCTTGAACTTAAAACCCCAAGATCAAGGGTTGCATGCTCTACTGACTGAGCCAGCCAGGCACTAATAAACATGTTTTAAAGTAAGGCAATCATAGAACAGCAGGAGGCAAAGATACAGACAGGATAGTTCAATTTTTTAAATGCCTCATTTTTAAAATACAAATAAAATCAAATAACAGGAAGACAAAGAACTGGCAAGTAAGTCTTCAGATGCTTTGCATTTTTCCTGTACTTGGTATTAATAAAGATAGCTAGAGAATTAAATGTGTTTAATAACTTAGATTAAAATCTCACTATATAAAACAATATGAAACGCAGAACAGAGGTGAATTTTTGACTTGGAATCTAAAAAAATGTAAAAAAAAAAAGAAATAATGAGAGTGACACACTGAAGCATAAAGTTATAATTATATGCTTCCCTTTTATAATACGAGGAATAATTCCATGATAAACGATGATGAGAAAAATATTCTAAGGATATAGTGTTTATCCTCACAAGATACGGAATCTTAAAAGGTGTCAGGTATTAGTCAGTAAATTACTTCTTTCTGGGTACTAAGTGACAGCGTGCTGCTCAGGAAAAATTAATTTAGTGTGTTATGTCTTTAGAACACACAAGCTAATGTCAAATTATGAAATAATTATCACATAATTATTTTTATTAATAATAGTAATATATTCATGTTATACTCCATAATCAGCAAGATTCCTCCAGTAAGTCACTCAGTAAAAATAAGCTACATATTTTAGAAGCTAATTAACTTTGTCAGGCTACTAAGCACAATTTAACATACTAAAGTTGCAATTTACTAGGTGGCAGAAGTTGACCAAAATGAGACCTATCAGCTCTGCAATTCAAAATCATTACAGTTTTTGTGATCTCTGAAACTTCCACTCCATAAGGGGCCTCACATGAGAAATATTTTTACAAATATTTAAAGAAAATTTATCCTTACTATCATACTATTGTGACCAAGACTATGGATTGTTGGTCTCTGAGTGCTGAGTACAGGCTCCACTGGGAGGCTTCTAATGATACATCCAAAGAAGTATGCAAAATTATGCCCATGACAAAATTAATAGATGAGAACCTTCAGAGCTCCAGCACATATTTCTTCAAAAAAGCCTTTCATGCAATTGGTCATGTTCATATACGAGTCACATTTTAAAATTTCACATGATAGTATGACACCTGAAATCAGAAATTACACTCTCTTCCCTTATTCAGCACCATTTAGAAATAATCATTTCCAGTTTTCTACCATGACCATATTGAGGAGGAAATTAAACACACACACACACACACACACACACACACACACACACACACACACACAGAAAATAGGTGAGACTTAGAAACTTTCCCTTATTTAGAGAAATCTATACTGCACTTGATTTTCCTAAGAGAATGCTGATGTCATTTCACATATGCCCTGCTTTTTTATTACAATATGGGTTTTTATTTCCTTCTTTTTAAATTATTTACCTACAGGAGGTACCTGAAAGCAAAGATATGACACAAATTGGTAAAATCTATGAAGCTAATTTTATTTTATGACATATTGTGTTATTATGGTACTGAGACTGATGTTTCAATATTTCTGAATGTTGAAACTAATGATCATATGTTTTAAATGCTGTGACACCAACAACGGACATTCTGATTGATTGTCTATAATTATTTGTTATGAGAACATAGTGGTGACAGTGTAAAATATCATGTTCACAATATAATATATGAATTTCTAAGATGGAAAATGATTTGAATTTCAGTAAACATTTTGGAAAACTTACAAATACAGTTAAAATGACAGAGAGGCTATAGTTTGGAAAATGAGTAGAAAATAATATTTTGAAGTAATAATATAAATAAACATGTTAACTGTTAATTCTGGAAAATCTGGAGTATGATGAAAGGATTTTTTTGAGACCTTCTTACCATCAACATTTAAACATCTGAAATAATAGACTTGTTCTGCCTCTCTCTCTCCTATAGGTACTTTACTCAGTTATTTCTTGTAAGTTTCTAAATTCTGATAATAAAAGCCTTGATTGTATCCCAAACCCAAGCTATGTCTCTGCATTATTCAAATTATGGCCAACACTATTACCTAATAACCAATTGAGAATAAAAGGTTACCAGCTGGTATGTAATTCAGGTCTCCTTTCCTGAAGTCACCTGGGGATAAATGGTCTAGTCAAGTGTTCTAAACATGCTAACTAGATCTCTTGATAGTATTTAAAAAAATTTTTTTATGTTTATTTATTTTTGAGACAGAGAGAAACAGAGCATGAGTTGTGGTAGGGGCAGAGCGAGAGGGAGACACAGAATCCAAAGCAGGCTCCAGGCTACGAGCTGTCAGCACACAGCCTGATGTGGGGCTTGAACCCACCAACTGTGAGATCATGACCTGAGCCGAAGTTGGATGCCCAACCAACTGAGCCACCCAGGCACCCCTTGATAGTATTTATTAATGGATGTTTCCCTATATGGAAAGCTTTTAGCAGGATATACCTCAGTTGTATGCCAAACACACTTGAAATGTATAGATTTGTAGGGTATGGTGCTCAGGAATATATGAGATATGTAATTATTATAAAAAGTGTTGGTATTTCTTGATTGTGCTGTTTATAAATTTATTGCCTCTTAGCTATGAATTCACTGTTTTAGACAGCTCTGTGAAAATGGATCTGAGTAGTTTTAAATATCTGTTTTTCCTCTGCCAGTTGGCATAAAGTTTTGTCAGTAGAGCCTACTGTTGGAGGGAGTTTTGTTTCCTAGTTCTGTGGTGCTGGCTTTGCAGGCTCCTGCAGTGCTCCCAACTTCTCTAGAGCCTATCTCCCAGCACATAGCAGGAAGCAGGATCTGGCAACCAGCAGCTTCCTTTGACACCTCTCATCTTCTGACAGTTTTGTAGAAGAATGGCTCTTTCCCAGTGCCCAGCGATATACTCCATGTCAACCAGCAGCGTTCAGTAGAAGATTGATTCCCCCAGCATCTCAGCCATGGGCTCGTCCACAGGATGGGGCTGCTGCAGTGCACAGTAGGCAGCATTCCGTAGAGGGGACAATTCCCCCAGCATCTTAGCCCTGGGCTTGTCCAGTACGGGGCTGCTGCAGTGCACAGTACGCAACAGAATCTCACAGGGCATAATTTTAGCCAGTACCGAGTACCAATGTGGGTTTCTGGCAAGTTGTAGAGGACATATGTCCACAGCAAGTTCTGCTGGTTCTTCCTTGGGTAGTCTATCTCAACCATAGGATTAGTGATTGTTTCTTAACCATAGGGTTAGTGATATATGTATGTGAGCATGTACACAGACATACATACACACATAAAATGACATATTTCTGATAAAATCACTCATCACTTTTTTTTTGAGAGAGAGAAAGAGAGCACCTGTGAGCACATGTGTGTATGGAGGAGGGGCAGAGGGCTAGAGAGAGAGAATCCCAAGCAGGCTCCACACCCAGCACAAAGCCCAACATGGGGCTTGATTTCAGGAACCTTGAGATCATGATCTGAGCCAAAATCAAGAATCTTAAGCTTAACTGACAAGGTCACCCAGGTGCCCCAAAGTCACTCTTTAATCTATATTATAATCCCAAATTTCTATTTTATTTTACATACTAATTAAAGTGGACCATATGATTTGCCCTATTCAGTTGTTTGTTCACTTTCAAGTGTGTCCTCAGAACCTGGGCTTGCTTCACTTTCTAATATTACCTCTATTCAAGGTAAGAGAAGTAGACCCAGGTCCATCTTACCATGAGAGTTTTATGAAAGAAGCAATCTAAATAAAATAATGCAATACAAGAGAATAAGGCACAAAAACCAATTATTTAAAGAGAGAGCTCCAGGTTGAACAGCTTTTATTTGCTCTCTTTAAGAAAATGTTCCAAGTCAAATTGTGTTATAATCATTATTATTGACATTTCTAGTCCTCATTGATGATGGAATAAAATGATAGGGACAATCATTGATTTTATCTAGATAAATAGTGCTTTACTTGGATTTATGCATGCTGGGGATAGTTGAGCCAAAACCAAGTAATAATAATGTGGAAAATAATTGTATTGCTTAATTTCATTGAAATTGGAAGTTTTCTTTGTGAAAAAATTATGACATTTCCTTATAACATTACAATACCGATAAACTCAAATATTAGTATTTTGGTAAACTCTTGAAACAACTATTCTTAGGAATATCAAATATTCACCTGCCCACTTACCATTTTCACTTGAATGTCTTATAGGAAACTCAAACACAATATGGTCCAGCTAAAATTTCATTCTAATGTTCAGTACTGCATTTAACCAAATAAACAACTAATGTTTCTCCTATCTGTAAATGTCACCAATGTTCACTCAATTACCGAAGGCAAAAACCTAGGAGTCATAATTAAATCTGCCTCTCATTTGCATTAAATTTTGATGTAGGATACCAGGTAAAGTGATTAAAGAAGGCTAGAGGTTTTTTCAATGACTCTTTGCCTTCTTCTTAAGTTTGTAAACATTTGGTAAATTGTAGGGAATTAGCATTCCCAAAAGAGTGTACCCATACTTTAACTGGCATTTATTTAGTTTGTATAATTGGAGAGGATTCAGAGACCAGAGTGTGAAACAAACTGCCTGCAAACCAGAGGAAAAAAGATAATAACCTCTAGAAAAGACAGCTATCTGTTAAATTGCTAATATCCAGGCTTTTCTGAGTGAGACTTGGTATCTGAATTGGGACCACGCCTGTCCCCAGAAGGATCAGCACACATGTCTGCCATACAAAATTCAAAAAAAAAAAAAAAAAAAAAGAAGTATACCAGATGGAGAGTTATATAGGTGTAAGAAATTGTATTCCAAAGTGAGAGAAAGAAAAAGAAAAAGAGAGACAGAGAGAGAGAGAGACAGAGAGAGGAAAAAGGGAGGGAGGAAGGAAGGCAAGAAGGGGAAGAAAGAAAGAGAAGATATTGGGTTTTTTTTTCAGTGTTTCTCAGAGTTCTGAACTTATTTAGCTGAGCAAGAGAAATTGAATAGTGCAAAGATTTGCCAAGGTCAGATATTTGAAAGAACTCACTAGACTGTACAAAGCATACTAATCATGGCTATTATTGAGGGCAAAGGATATGGGCAGCAAGAGAGAGTGCAGATGAGCATTGTCAGTCCATGAGACAACCTATGTGCGTACTCCTCAAGGGTTTTTATTTGAATTCGTGTATTGTGTTTCTGGTTTCAACCATCAAGATCTGTGCAAGAAATCATGTAAACAATTCAGGCTTATTAAACTGGTTAGATGATTGAAAGCCATTGTTAAATACACAAACACTGAGGATCTTCCAGGGAGTTTTAGACTTTAAGAGCATATCATAAATCCACTGTCCTTATTTTGATCCAGAAAACAGAGTTTCTTAAGTCCAACTGTAAATTGGCTCTGTTTCCCCAAATAACTCTGTAAATATTGTTTTCTTTTTAATATTAAGTGACTAAATATTTGTACTGGACATGGATTAAATGCGTTACTTTGAATATGTGTATATGTAGCGGTTTATTTATTTATTTACTTATTATTTATTCATTTGCTTATGGTAGCTAGAGCTATTAGGGACCTTAGTGACAACATCCCCCCAATAATAGCTTAAAAGAATATATTCGCATGTGCCTGGAAATTTTTCCTTCCTTCTCCTTCTTTTTTTTTTCCTTCCTTTCCTTTCTTCCTTCCTGCCTTCCTTCTCTCTCTCACTCTCTTTCTGCCCCCTCCCTCCCTGCCTCTCTCTCTCTCTTTCCTTCATTTTCTCTCTGACAAAAATAATGGAGATTATGGCAGCCACAATTTGAGACTACAGAGGGCAAATGTTATCCATGGAAAATGATAAAATGTAAAGCTGAAAATGCTGAAAGGAGGATACTAACCCTTATTCTACCACCCAGATGATCCAGGGACTGGTATTCTAACATGCTTAAAAATTTTTCTTGTTTCAGACAAATCGGTATCTTAAACCTGCTTCTTGATATTCATATTCTCCATTAAAATAATTTTTAACAGAGACAGAGTTAATGTGTGAGAAATTCCTAAGGAAATGACTAATTAGAAAGATTCTGAGTAGCTAATTTCTTGCTTTGTTTATAATGCATTACTTAGGATAGGCAGAGACAAATTGCCTGATCACAGTTTTTTTTTTTTTTTTTGAAAACCCATTCCTCAACTCCATAAAAACCCTAGTACGGAATGAGCAAAAATTTAAAGAGATTGATACAATGGCAGAAAGAGTTAAACTGTGAGAAATAACTATATCCAGGTCAAAAGCCTTGACAGACTATTGGCTTGGACACTAAAAATTTCTGGGAAAGGATCCAAGAGAGTTAGCACCAAGATAAAGAGCTATAAATCTTAAGAATGAAGTTCTCTCTGCATCTAAAGGACCACCTTACTTATACTTCTCTTTTTAAATTTAAAAATATTTGCCTTATAAAGTCTGAGGCAGAGAGTAGGGACCTATCAGAGGTAAGGGTAACAAATCTTAATCTTTTTCTCCAGATTCATTAAAATATTAAAAGTGTCTGGAGGGACCTTAAGCTGTATGCCAGAGTTCAGGTATTTTCAATGAGATAAAGTGTTTTTTGTTTTTGTTTTTGAATAGTGAGATTACATTAAAAGAGAAAGACTAATTTTCAGATAAAATAAGGAACATAAACCTGAGTTTGCTAAGTTCAGGTAACTGGGAATGTTTTCTTGTTTCTCTGGCTATATTTTATAATTCATTTATGCAGGGGCACCTGACTGACTCAGTCAATAGAGCTCGTGACTCTTGATCTTAGGGTCATGAGTTTGAGCCCCACGATGGGGATGGATATCTATCTATTTCTCTATCTCCCTATCTATCTATCTATCTATCTATCTATAAATATATAAATGTATAACAGGCTAGGCGTTTATTGTTGCAATAAAACCACACACACACAGGCCATTGATAACTAGGCATTCTAAATGGGATATCTCAGAGACCTTAATCCTCATCAAAATTATAAAACAAGAAGATACATATATTGAGTACCAGAATTAGTGAGTAAAATTATAATTTACAGTCCATAATTTGGACCAACCAGGAATTATCTAATACAGTATTTATGATGTATTTATCTAAATAACACCTGGAAATAACCTCTGGGTGTTAAAAACTAAATGAGGATATGCCATGGGGATAGGAGGACATCTGATATCATAATTATTTTGAAAAATGTCTCTTCATTCCATCTTCTTTGATAGAAAGTCAATGATCTGAGAAATTAATTATAATTTCACATTACTTTGGGAAAGCAAAAAAAAAGCCTTATTTCCTGTTTTTTGTTTTTGTTTTGTTTTTATACCAGAATATATAAATTTATCCATAGTTACATAACCTTAAAGATCATAATATACACAAGTGGACTGGGAAGTTGGGTTCTCTGGGAAACAGAATCTGAGACAGTTTAAGTTGAGGAAATTAATTGGGACGTGCTCTTTTGATGAATATTGCAGAGGAGTAAAAAAAAAAAAAAAAAGCAGAACTGGAAGAACAAGAATCTGAAATGAGATTCAGTTACAACAACAGTCTTAGTTCATCAAACTCAGAGCTCTGGGATGGGGATGACCGTGCAGACTTGTCCCATATTGCAACAAGGGAACTTGGCCTACATCTCTTGCATTGACCAGTCACTTGCATTGATGACTTTCCAGATAAGAGGGATAACTTTGGGCAAGAAAATGTTCTTCAGATAAGAATTCTTGGAGAGGCACTCAGTTGATTATTGTCAGCTCCCAATGTTCTCAGCACCTAGGTAATGAATAATTATTCTAATAGTGGTCAACTCTAGGAATCCTCAAGAGTATCCGGTATAGACCTATCACTTTTGTTCCTTGGAACCACTTACTCGTATAATAAGTTAGGGAAGTATATTCTCCATAATCTGGTCAGCTACTTTTCCTGGAGTATTTACAAGTTGACATTTAGTAGGATAAACTAAAGTCCTCACTGCTGTGCCTGGTCAGTGTTATACTCCTACAGTTGTATACCTGTAACTACAAATTGATGTTTCCCATACTCTACTACCAAGTCTAGATTTTTCTCATGTTTGGCTCAAAATTCTATTTTTTTAAGAGATGTACATGATGGCCTAATAAATTCATCACTGAATGCTCCAACTACTGGTTACCAAGCACTTCTCAGACCATGGTTACTGAATTTTTCCAATTACTGTCAAAATTTGGCAAAGGAGAGATGTACAAATGGGTCACCTGAAAGTCTGAATCTATAAAATTAGTCCCATTGTCAGGGAGGAAGACCTTCCTCTATCCTATGGTCAATCTATCTGGATTTAGAATCAAACTGACATAATAGATTAATAGTAGAATATCAAATTTAATTGGTATACTGATGAAATTCCAAAGACACTGAAGCAATAGGAAGCTTATATGAGTTATGGAGAGGGAGAGGGTCTGAGGACACAAAGAAGACAAAACTCACTAGCAAGAAGGTGAAAGGAGATGTTTGGAAAAACAAGGTTGCTCTATTGTGCATCTAAGTTCCTTAGGAAAAGAGGAATCTCCTTAATAACTCTCTTCCTATTATAGGCTCTCCTTTCCATTATAGATTTAGATAGTTATGGGGGAGACAGAACACTTTTTCTGTATCTGCTGGGTTTTTATTATTTTTAACTCGATATGATTTTTTTTTATTTTAGAAAGAGAGAGAGCAAGTGAGCAGAGGAGAGGGTCAGAAGGAGAGAGAGAGAGAGAGAGAGAGAGAGAGAGAGAGAGAGAGAGAGAATTCCAAGCAGGCTCCATGTTCAGCCCAGAGCCTGACACAGGGCTCGATCCCAAGAATCTGGGATCATGAACTGAGCTGAAATCAGGAGTCAGATACTTAACTGACTGAGCTACCGAGGCGCCCCTCAATATAATCTATATGCCAAAGTGGCCCATCTAGAGGTAGCCTGCCATGCACCCCTACACTATCATGCTCTGATGATCAGTGTTAATTACCACTAAAGGGAAAGTGCCTCCCTTTCTTGCTTACTATTGTCTTGGAAAGGGAAATCTGAAGTAAATGAGTGCCAATCATAATTTAAAGCTTGATTAGACTCTTGCTGTGACACCTGGAAGCATTTTCCTCTTGGGAACATAGCCTACCGTTGAGTGGACAAAAAGGCCAAAGTTCCCAAGTATGTCACAAGGAATGCAAGTAAGTGAAACCACTCCTGCTAATGTCCCTTAAATTGCACACTTATGTATTGTACTTATTAGAGGCACAGAACCTCATAATTGTCATTGACTTAGAATGCATACTTTACCACAGGAGATGGTACCCATCTTCACAGGATACCATATCCAAATGGTACTTCAGTTGCACCTTCAAGTGGTCATCACTTTGCTTTATTAAGCTAGCACCTTCTGAGTGATGATTGATACTGTATCTGATAGAATTCCTGGATCTTGAGTCATCTGCTGGAATTTGTGTATGTGTGTGCATATGTATGTGTGTGTGTGTATGTATGATGGGTCTGTTAAACCAATTTAGTATTATTCAGGATGCTTTGTTGAAGAAAACATTCTGTAACATGTAAACAGTGACTCAGGCCAAGAATTTGAGTAGAAGAAAGATGCTATGGTATGAATGTTTGTATCACCTGTTCCCCTTCCCCAAATTCACACACTGAAATTCTTGCCCAATGTGGTGGTTAGGAAGTACGTATTTTGGGAGATGTCTTAGGTCATGAGGGTTGGAACCCTCACTAATTGGATTAATGTTCTTCTAAAATGAATTCCAGAAAGATCCTTCTTCCCTTCTACCAGGTGAAGACACAGTGAGAAGCTTCCACCTAAGAACCAGGAAGTGATCCCTCACTAGCCACCATGCTGAATCTTCTGGAACCATGATCTTGAACTTCCCAGCTTTCAGAAGTGTAAGAAATAAACTTCTGTGTTTATTTTTTTTAAGCCACCCAGTCTGTGGTACTCTGTTAGAACAGCCTGAAAAGACTAAGGCAAGAGGGAATCTCTTATTTAATAAGTGCTGATTCCTATCAAGATGAATTGTCCTCCTTTTGGGGGTTGAAGGAGTCAAATGTAATCTGTCAGCCACAACAAAGTGGCTGGTTACTCCTTTTATAGGACAGTGACACACTGACAGTTCATTATTGTTCCTTGTTGGTGGCAGGTTGGATATGTGGCAGTTACAGTAGCCAAATTACCATTCACACTTCATGTTCACCATTGTAGTTCCATTCACATGTCTCCTTGTTGTGACCTTGTAACATATAGCATTTCAGGCCCAGATCAACCAGTCAAGTTATTCACTGTGTGTGTGTGTGTGTGTGTGTGTGTGTGTGTGTGTGTGTGTATGAGAGAGAGAGAGAGAGAGAGCGCTTGTGAGAGCTCTTAAGTATGCGAGAGAGCATTATATACTTTTCTTGGGCTTCTTCTCTTTTTTGACAGAGTGGAGGTCCAGATGCAATGCAAAAAGTCTGCTCATCAGGAAGATTTCCCTTCTTTACTCCCTTTCAAGTTCACCTCAAGTGTGGCTGTATTATCCCCAAAATATACTGTTAGACAGTACTGACATACCTATGCCAATCTACAATGTGTGAATCAAGCAAAGCCCTTTTCCTTTTTCATTTGTTGGTCACACTGGAACTCCAAAAAGACATAGGTGTCAGCTGATGGGAGAGGCACTGGTACAACTGTGGTAGAAGATGTAGGGTCTGGGTCCCTGCACACATAGCTTACTTGCCTCCTCCAATATTGCTTTTGAACTGGATTTGCCACATTTACCTGGAATAATGACTGGCCCACCCAATCTTACTACTTAATGGGTGAACCAGAGCTTATTTGATGTTCCTTGGTCAGGCACATCACCTCTACCAGGACTCCCTATCATACCAGGAGCTATTTTGCAAAAGATGTATAATTTTCCTCTGTAGAAAAAAATGGTTTTTGCCAATAATCTAGGAGGGGGCACATGCAATTTTCCTATTGGGGCTTGCTGCAGCTATAAACTCCACAGGTCATCTTCCTGTAGCACTAATACTTTTAATACTATAGGTCTGCAAGACTGTATGGCAACAAGTAGCACAGACTTGCATCACACACTGGACCTTCTGTAATGCCCTTTTCTGTTCTGGTCCGCAGTCAGTGCTGGTGGCCTTTTGTGTCATCTGGTATATGCATTAAAGCAGTATTACCAATTGGGGCACGTAGTAATCCAGAACTCCAGAGGTCTATCAGAGATTTTTCTTCCTTTTCCTGTTGTGGAAGGCATAACATGAAATAATTTATCTCACTCTGGAAGACTCATCAGGGTGTACTGATACCCTAAACCACCAGAGGCCTCATAGTTTTACTGTAGTGAAATATCCCTGAATCTTTGTAAGCTTTACTATCTACTACTGTCTGCAGTGCATGCATCTTACCAATACTTTTAACCTACTGGTCACTTCTTGTTTACTGGGAGAATTAAAACAATGTTGTTGATACAGTAGTCCAATGTATGAGAAATGGCCATATTTCTATAGAACATGTTATGGCAGAGTGGAGGACAGTGTGTACTGTTTAGGATCCCACCTATGTGCAAGCTCTTTCTGAGATAGTTCAGTTCTACTGAGAAGCAAATACCAAGACCTAATTAGACAATGAAGAGATGCATGGTGCAGGAAAATGTTGGCAGAGCCTTCAGACCATGATGCAGGTGTTATAACTGTGAGAAAAAAAGAGGAATAAAGGAGGATTGGAAGGGACAGACTGGGACTGCAGTGAAGTTCTGAAAAATTCTTGGCCAATTAGATGGAAAGCCCTAGAGGGAAGAATGCCATTAGTTGAGCACCACACTGGGCTGGCATGACCCAACAGTAGTCCCCTGTCATGTTCACTTCTTGTCGGTGAGCAGGCCAGAAAGAACACAGTTTTGTCATGAGCACTGCCTAATATCCAGTTGTGTGGCAGCCGGAAGGTGTCTACCAACTACCCTGCTCGCAATAGATTTTCTTTAAAGTAAAATCAAACAACAAAATAAATGAACCAATCCCAAAACAGAGTGACACAAGGGAAGCTTGGGAGATACTAGATGTGACTATTTCCTTGATTGTGATGATGGTATTGCCAGCGTCTGACTGTGTCCAAACTCATCCCACTGTTAACATTAAATATGTGTGGTCCTTTGCATACCAGTTATACCTCGATAAAGGTTTTTTTAAATAAAACAAGTACAGTGCTTGCTTCAGCAGCACATATGCTATATAAAGCAAGTACATCTTAGCAGCACAACTATATGGCTGCCAAAGTCTACCCCTGTTAAGTTTTATACAGATATATTGTGTTTTTAAAATAAAGCATACGGGATGCCTGGGCGACTCAGTCAGTTAAGCATCGACTTCGGCTCAGGTCATGATCTTACGATTCCTGAGTTTGGGCCCCGCGTTGGGCTTTGTGCTGACGGAGTGGAGCCTGGAGCCTGCTTTGAGTTCTGTGTCTCCCACTCTCTCTGCTCTGTCTCTCTCTCTCTCAAAAATAAACAAACATTAAAAATTTTTAAAAATAAAATAGAGCATGCAGTTTCTGGATGAGATATCAAAACTACTTACAGCAGTAGCAGCAGCATCTCCCCTTATCCCACTCTCCCTGGGGCAATGCAATAAGGGCGGTTGTCAGCTGCACACACAGAGGACTGTACTGATGAGGGATGCTGATGTAATAAATTTGGGAGTTTATAGAGGAACTGCTGCACAGCTGCCGTCCTCCTCTCCTGAGAAAGGGAGAAAACCCTCATATCTCTGAGAGAGGTCTCCGGATTTTTACAGTCTTTTGGAATATAAACTAATGGCTTGGGTTTTATCCTTCTTTGGACTGTAAACACGTAGCTCAGAAGAGATAAGCTACAAATCTCTCAGAGGTATTTTACTCTTAGGGTTACTATTCAACAATTCTTTAACCTAGATTGCCTGTATTTTTTGCTCCAAAACCCCTGAACATTCAGAAGCATGAAAATATCTTCTCTACAATTTCACAGCACCATGTGCTACACAAATCACTTCTCCACACATATACGGGAAGTAGTTCCTCTATGGCTCTCGTGGGCCTCACTTCCTCAGTTGAAATTTAGAAGAAGGTTAGTGACATGCAGGCCCGGTTCTGCAGTTGTTATCAGGGCCACAGTAGTTCCCATCACCTTCCTCTTCCCATTATCTTCCTCTTCCATATTTATTCTAAATTCCCATTCTCCATTATTACTTCTACAGGTTTTGGTGATTTATATGGTGATAGTACTTAAACTCTCATTCCAGAGTGACATAAGCTCTCGTTAACTATATTCTTCCCAGGCTACAAATGCTGCACATATGCATTCAAAGTTACAGTTAGACAAGAAAAATACTCATGGATGCTGAAATGGATCACCAGGGTTACACATCTTTCTTTCCTGCTCTCACTATGTAAAAGTATCCCTAATCTCTTTCTATGATCAGGAATAACCACCCTTGCTACAACAGTGACTCCTTTTCTCATCTTCTGGTGCTTAGACACCAAATATATAAAGTATTTAGGAAGCAGCTAAACTTGTAATTCAATGAGATATTTGCTATTCATGGGAGAGTGCTTTTGTGTGGAAGAAAATTCTCCTTAATCCAACCTTACAATCCACCACCCTTGATTCGGCATCTTCAGGATCTAATCATATACACACCACCCTATCTTCTGCCAGTACATACTTGTTGACTAAATTCTGCAATTCATTCATAGTATAGCCTGTTCCTTTTTTATTATACCTAGCTCCTTCTACATCAGTGCTATAAACAGTGCCTGTAGTAAGCTAAAGAATGGCCACCCAAAAATATCAAGTCTTAATCCTTGAGACCTAGAAGTGTTACCTTATGAGGAAAAAGGAACTTTGAGATGAGATTAAGGTAAGGATCTTTAAATGGGAAGATTATCACTGATTATCAGGGTGGGCACAATACACAGTCACCTGCATCCTTATACTCAAAAGACAGGAGATTTGACATACACAGAACAGGAGAAAGCAAGGTGAAGATGGAGACAGAAATTGGAGTGTTATGACCATAAACTAAGGAATGCAGATAATACCAGAAGCTGAGAGGCAAGGAATGGATTCTTCTCTAGATCCCCTTGAATGAACACGTCCCTGACGACACTTTGATTATGACCTACTAACACTCTTTTTAGACTTTGAAAGAATGAATTTTAGTTGTTTTAAGCACCAAGATTGGGGTAATTTGTTACAGCAGCCATAGGAAACTAACACAATGCTAACTATTAAAATTGTGGCCAGGAGATATGCAGATAGATGATGAGGGGAGCAAGTGTTTCCTACAAGGATATTTTCTTCAACCAAGAGGTAAGTTGTATGCTGTGGCACAAAGATACAAAGGCAAAATTTTCCAACTGCAAAGGTTTCAGGAGAATCTGAGATTTGAAGACTTCTGAGTGCACATTTACAAAGAAAACTCCATAGGAAGTCTCAGAGTCCTAATCCTTCCTTTCAGGGCCCTGACCTTAGTATAACATATTGCTGGGATTGAGAATATAACCTTCTCAGGAGCTCTGCTTCTCTCATAATTAAGTCTTAGCCCTGATCCTATGTAATTTCTGTGTTCCAGCTATAGGAAATGAGAATCTCTGTACATGCTGCAAATGAGGCCATCTGCCTTTCACACTTAGGTTTTAACTGAGGATTAATCATCCTCAGCCTTTCCAAGGCATCAATTGAACTCAGCAGCATCTACTGCAAGAAACAACAAGATACCCTTTCTTAAGTCTCTACCATTAAGTCTCAAAGTTTCAAGTCCTTTTTTTAAAACAGAGTGAATATAGTTTAGGAAATAAAGACATTAGGGAATAGCTAGACAATTTCTGACTCATGTAAATATGAATTTCAATTAGCATCTAAGACAGTCCAGAGAGACCAACAAAACAATGGAAAAAAAGAAGTGATTTTAAGCAATTCTTTCATGTTGTGATCTGTTCGTAGGACAGAGTTTTAGAATTCTTTTTTGATTGGAAAGTAGTACTAATGCAAATAATCGTCACTTACACTTAAGCAACAAATCCCCTGAAAGATTTCTGGTTTCTCTAAGTACCTGTCCCACTCACGCCTGGGTAGGTAAATGGCTGTGATCAGCTAGAAAGTAGAGCCAGTGTTGGGGATCTTCCTCCCTGAGCCAGACAAGAGAGGAGGCAGAAACCAGCAAGTCTGTAAAGCAGGGTAGGAGTGGGGTTGGTCTGCTTGTGGCAGGGAGTTTTTTTCTCAACAACTTTGCGTTTGTTGGGTTTCAAAAATTCTGTGACAGATTTTTTGGTCAAGTTTTTTCATTTAAAAAGTACTAATTTTAAGAACTTAAAACTGCCATACATACATGCAGACAAACACAGACACACAAAGACACAAATGGTCTATAAAACACTCTCCCTTCCTTCTGAAGGTTTTACTTAGTATTGTTGTCATTAATTGGCTTTTACTATTAAACTTAAATAGCCAATTGGGACAAACAGTTCTGAGCCTGTTTTTTTTTCTACCAGTGATTAAGACTGAGTTGACAGGTATTATGCATAATATTCATTTAGCCTTCTGAGCTTCCTGGGCATACGTGGGGTTGGGGATGAGTATTTTGTTCTTGAAAGAGGCAGAGGAGATGATATCTAAGCGATATGCTATAGTATTCACCACAGCTGCCTACATAAATCAAATATTAAAATAATGATGTTTATTATAATTACACATGACATTAAAACTAAGTATCCATATATCTTTATACAATTTGCAAAAACAATTTGATGATTGATACATGATGGTATACTAAGAATGTTAAAGTTAAAACCCCCTTAGACCAAGTAGAAGACGATGTGTGGATAAAATAACTCAAACTAAGAAGGGAAGAAACAATGCTCAAAGGCATAAAAATGTAATGAATATTTTTATGAATGTGAACATGGGAAATATAAGACCATATAATTATTTAAATTAAAAATTTTATTACATTGTTTTTCAATAGTTTTAAATGACTAAAATATGAAATACTATTTAAACAAAAATATGAAATATGAACAATGACAAAATATTATACTTCCTCTCTACTAGATTAATTTTCTGCATATATTTTAATTGTTTTTGTATGTTTTGTATGTTTACATTTTGTTTCAAGCTAAAGAAAACCAAATTGTTTTTAATTTTTAATTTTTTTAATGGTTCTGTTAGAAAGAAAATGCACTTAACTCCCTTATCATTTCATTTCCTCTTTATACTTTTGATGGTTATGTCTTTAGATCAATTAGTAGCCATACATTTTCATCTATTATGGATCAGAAGTATAATATTGTACCCTCTAAGTATTGTACTTCAAATTATGATAAATACAGCAGCTGCCTGATGCCACGGGGGTCTTACAGTCTCCCAAGCAGAATGTGTCTCATAGAGTCCCACTGTGATCTTAGGTCTCCTTTTTTTGTTCAAACAAATTGTATGTTTTAATTGACATATTTTTCTGAATGATAAATGTTTACATCTTTTTCCACTGAGGATATATTTTACTGAAGCAACCTGCAGAGGTTAACTAGGAATTCCATTAGTGGTGTACCTGTAAAATATCTATCTGCCTTTGATCTACTGAATCTTCTCAGAAAGTAAGAACAAAACAGGCAGTCCTAAAGTTAATTAGAGAACAGTTAGTTTAGAGAATATATATATATTTGTTTAATTCAACTGAGTAATGTTACTCTCTGTGCCTCTGTGGGAATCACAGACAAAAAGGCTATGGGGACCTTTATTCATACTATTCTATGTTGACTGAAGGACAAAGTTGCTGACTAGAAGTTTACAGCATTTGTATAATGGTCTGGGACTACTGTCCTTGCCAAAATAGACTGGAGTAAACTGGAATCTACCTCAGTTATAAATTATTTTACACTAGATTAAGTTAAAATGACTAATCTTATTCTGGCAAAATATAACAATTGAAAAAAATTGGGTGGGCTATAGAGTTGCAAACAAACCCTCAAATAAAGCCATATAACATAAATCTCTGACTAATTAGAAATTTAGAAAAAAAAATGATTCTGAGGTAATGAATAAAAACACTTAGAAACTGACAGCCTGGGTCTTCATCACTATTGGAATGGGCCTATTTCTGGGCCTTCCCTATGATTGTGCCAATTATCTGTTTATCCATTTCCATGCCAACACCACATCATTAACTTTTATTGTTTGTAATAGCTCTGTATCTGGCAGGCCTTTCTTGGTTTTCTACAAGACAGTGTTAGATTTTAATGGTTCTTTATTTCTTTCAATGACATTTTGAATCACCTTGTCAAATTCCATAAAGTGCCATACTGGAATTTCACATTACATTAAGTTTGTGTCTTTATTAACTTGAATAAATCTACATCATTTATGTCTATTGCTTTTCTATGGTTTTAAATAAATTTTATACTTTGATCAAAATGATGTTTTTCTCTATTAGATTAATTTTACACATATATTTTGTTTGCTTTCAAATTTTAATTTTCTTTTACCTATATTGGAAATGGTATTATTTTAATGGTTCTTAGAAAAAGCAAATATTTGACTTTTGTTATTGTAGATACTTTTCCTTTCTTTTTTAAATTTTTTGTAATGTTTATTTATTTGTGAGAGAGAGACACACACACACAGAAAGACAGAGTGGGAGAAGGGGAGGGGCAGAGAGAGAGGGAGACAAAGAATCCAAAGCAGGCTCTAGGCTCTGAACTGTCAGCACAGAGCCCTATGTGGAGCTCAAACCCTCCAACTGTGAGATCATGACCTGAGATGAAGTCAGATGCTTAACTGACTGAGCCACCCAGGTGCCCCTGTAGATACTTTTTCTTAATGGGAACTGTACAATACGGAAAGTACATTTTCTTCTTTTCTAATACTTATATTTTTCTATTTATTTATTTATTTAGTTAGTTAGTTAGTTATTATTTGATTTATTTTGTTGGTTAAGAATTAAATTAAAGACTAGTACTAAAGACATGGTGTCTATGTGTGCATTTTGGTCCTTAAATTTGCTGTAGGGTTGTGATACATAACATTTATTAAGTTAAAGATACTATCCTAATTTTCTATGAAGTACTTTTAATTTCAAATGAATCTTTGATTTTATGAAATACTTCTTTATCAATTACTTGTATCAAATGCTTTTGTATTATCTTAATAATGTGAATTATTTTAATCTATTTATTTAAATCATTTCAAGAATGAAATGTAATGTCAGGAATTTTATTACTGATTAAAAAGTAGTTATTGACATTATATTAGAGTTATGAATTATATAAACATACTTTTTTATAATTGTTTATAAACATACTTGGCTTTTATATTGTATCATTGCAACAGCATTGATATTAGATTTCCTAATTAGACTCTCATGAATCAGAGACTGTAGTCAGTATCAAGCTTTTCAAATTAAATACAAGGTGAAAATGGAAGGGGCCAGGATCTCCTTAGGTCTTTTCCTTCCTTATTTGATATTCACTGACCCAGATTAAAAGATAAATTTCTAAGTTAGGTAGGCAGTAACCATACTGTACAGAAGCCAGGTAGTGAAACATCTCCACTTTAAAATGGCTTACTTGACATTTTCTTGGATGCCATGTCTCACAAATTCATAGATTCCAGGCTTATTTACCATTAGCAAATGGGTACATACTGCTAAAAGCAAGCCATCTGTTTTTTTTTTTCTTTCCCACAAACTTTCCTCTGATAAGGAAGTGATCCACAGTTAAACCATTCACATCTTAATTATAAATTATCAGATATAAAGAGAATGAAATGCCAATGGCACATTTTAATAACTTTTGCACAAGTGAACCATCATGTAATAGCCACCCAGGTCAAGAAATAAAACCTGGCCAGCACTGTTGGAGGTGCCACAAACTCCTTTCTAATTAGCAACCTCAAAGGTAACACAGATTTTTTTATTTTTATGTTTTTGTTCAATCTCCTGATTTGTTTTGTTTTTTAAATAAAAGTATCAGCTGAGTTTTCATAAGCCTGTTGGCAATTTGCTTTCTTTTGAGAAATGTTATTCTGGGTCTTTGCCCATTTTTTAATGAGGCTATTTGTTTTTGTTTAGCTATTGAATTTTAGGAGTTCCTTACATATTTTGGTATTAACCCCTTATGAGATGAGTGGCTGGCAAATATTCTTTGGGGAAAAATGTCTATTCAGATCTTTTGCCATTAAAAATAATGAGGTTATTTATTTATGCATGCTATTGCATAATATGAGTTCTTATGTATTTTGGAATATGGACCCCCTATCAGATGTATGGTTTGCAAATATTTTCTCCCATTCAGTTGGTTGCCTTTTCTTTCTGTTTCTTTTGCTGTAGAGAAGATTTTCAGTTTCATGTAGCCCTTCTTGTTTATTTTTGGCTTTTGTTGTTTGTGCATTTGTTGTCATGTCCAAAAAATCATTGCCAATACCAATGTCAAAGGAGATTTTCCTCTATGTTTTCTTCTGGTAGTTTACCGTTTCAAGTTTTACACTTAAGTCTTTAATTCAATTCAAGTTAAATTTTATGAGTGCCATAAGTTTGTGAATATCTGCTGTTGAGTAGAAAATTTTGTATGTGTCAGTTAGGTCCATATAAGTGCTATTCCAATCAGTTTTTTCTCTATTGTTTTTCTGTCTGGATGCCCTATCCATTATTGTAAGTGCGTTATAGAGTCCCATTCTAGTACTATACTCCTGTCAATTTCTGCCTTGAGTTCTGCCAATATTTGCTTTATAATTTTAGGTGCTCTGAAGTTTGATGTGTATATATTTATCATTATTATATCTTCTGGTTTAATTGACCCTATTATCACCAATATAATGACATTTTTTTTTTGTCTCTACACTTAGATTTGAAGTCCATTTTGTCTAAAATAAGCATAGTCACTCCTGGTTTCTTTTTGAAATATCTTTTATCATCACTTCCCTCTCAGCCTATTTGTGTCTTTAATTCTACACTGTATGTTTTGTGGATGGGATGTTGCTGGATCTTAGTTTTGTTTGCTTTTTAGAAGAAGCTTAAGTCCACAATAAAACTGAGCAGAAAATATAGTTTCCATTTATCTCTTAAGATATGTTCCACCTCCCCAATATTAATATTCTCCACCAGAGTGGTATATTTATTACAGTCTATGAACCTACATTGGCACACCATTGTCACAGAAACCCTGAGTTTACATTTTAGTTTACTCTTGGTGTTGTACATCCTCTGTGTTTGGAGAAATATATAATGACATATATACCTCATTGTTATGGTATCATACAGAGTATTTTTTACTGCCCTAAAATCCTCTGTGCCCCATCTATTCACTCCCAGCCTCACTGAGCACTTACCTTTTACTATCTCCATTGTTTCACTTGTTGTTAGGACTTAGTAGAGACTTTGAAGCTCCTTACACATGGAACTGGTGAAAGGACATCTTGTTTTTGGATCCATTCACTCTATGCCGTTTGTTTGGGGAGTTTTATTCATTTACATTAAGGTAACTTTGGGTAAGTGAGGACTATTGTCATTTTGTTAATTGTTTTTTATCGTGCAATTCTTTTGTGCCTCTCTTCCTCTCCTGCTTTCTTCTTGTTTCTTTTTATAATGTGTGTCCATTAAGAAAATTTTATCTATTAACTTTATATTAGGGCATAAAGTAACTTATGCATCACCTTTATAGCATTAATCTATACATGTCTATATATTTGCCTTTACATTAATGCTTTTAAACGCTTTTGTGTTAACATGTTTTTATTTCAATTTGGAGAACTCAAGTATTTCTTAAAAGACGGGTCATGTGATAAAACTCCCTAAGTTTTCGTCTGAGAAAGATTTTCTCTTTCCTTCATTTCTAAAGGATAATTTTACTGGTATAAATTTCTTATTTGGTAGTTATTTTATTACTTTGAATATATTATCCCATTCTTTCTTGGCTGCCTAATTTCTTCTGAGAAATCTGTTAATAATCCAATGAGCCATTTTTTTTAGTTGATTTATTTATTTTGAGAGAGAGAGAGAAAAAAAAAAGCATGAGTGGGGGGGAGGGGTAGAGAGAGAGAGAAAGAGAGAGAATCCCAAGCAGGCTCCACACTGTCAGAGCAGAGCCCGACAAAGAACCATGAGATCATGACCTGAGCCAAAATCAAGAGTCAGACACTTAATCTACTGAGCCAGCCAGGTGCCTGAAGCCATTCTTATACATGACAAATTACTTTTCTCTTGATACTTTCAAAATTCTTTGTCCTTGACTTTTAACAATTTGATTATAATGTGTCTCAGTGTAGTCTTTTTTTAGGTTGAAAGTATGCTATGTGCCATGGAGGGAGAGGGTTGGGGGAGGAAGGAAGAAGGGTGGTGGACAAATTGGTAACTCTTTTACCTCAAACTTACTTGGGAAAGTTATTCCCATAAAGATGATGGTTGAAGGTTGAAGTATGTTTATAGCAGTTGAAACCCTTAGACCTGGTGCCTCCTGTCACATGCTGGAAACTAAATCAAACTATGGTAATAGGATAGAAGGATTTGTCTGGCAAGCAAATGCATTTTCTCTGATGGTAGAAATGATAGAAAGATAGCTATATTTTTTATTGATTTGAACTTCTAGAGTTTACTGTCATAAATGTGTTAAAGAAATTACATTGTATCTAAAATTTCTAGATGTCATAAGTTACCATATTGCTATAAATTTAAGTTTTAACTTACTTTATAAACATATTTGTAAATAATCCATAGCTTGAGCCACATCAGTTTGGTATACATTTAAGATGGTTTACCTTTTTTTAAAACCACATTTTATAAAAAAATTTAATTAGTCGACCTCCCACCCTCTCTTACTGTTGATGTATTTATCGTAAAAAGTAGGCAAGAATACAGAACAGCAGAGAAAAGTAAAAACAATACATATTGCACGTTCCAAAGCTTGAAAAGTCTTACACAATGATTTATACATGGTGTCTAATTTACAACTCCTGATTTCTTGCTGATAGGGTACCTAGAGAATTGAAACTATTAACTGAAAGATTTGCACAGTGAAAAATTATGTCCCCCAAATTTACTTTACTGCCTTATCATTATACATATTTCAGGGAAAAAAAGCTCAGTAACAAAGGATCCATCAATAAGAAATTACAACCATTAAGTAACAGACTATCCTTTAGATTTGAATTGTGCAGATTATTTCCTTGTCATAGCTTGTTTAGTTTGTGACCTAGATTAATGCTACCTAATGTTTTAAAGAAAAAAATAATTAATTAAATTCAATGAAATGTCTGTTTTGTCCTTGAACACTTACACAGAAATAATGTAGTCTGCAATAACAAATAGTAATAACACCTGAAGATTAAATGTATATTTTCATCAAATCATTTCATTTTGATTAATATAAAGATATGTCAATTTGCAAATGATAACCTCAGTAATGCTTAATTCAGTAGTCTTAAAAAGCTCATTTATTCTTGACCCACTTTTGGTATAAATTGAAAACTGTTGTAATAATAAAAATTGCTGTTGGAAACAAGATTTCATCAGCTTTTATTAGGTGCCCTTTGATAATAACTGATTTTTGAGATGGTATATATTTCCATCATTTTAGAGATTGTTAAGGCAATTCCCTCTGATGATACTAAAATATTTTTAGGCAATAATGTGAAAATAGTGAAAGTACATCTAAATACTTTTATTGTACCCTAAAGCTATTCTATGAATATATAAATTGACATTATTTTTCAGTGTTCTGTGATTAGAGAAAAAAAGTGACTGAAAAATAGAGCCTGTATATTGCTTCACAATATCCAGTTGCCAATAACATACATTGATAAAAAAAGAATCAGGCTAACCTGAAATAAATTATAATGTTATAAAAATTGTATTTCTTTATTCACAACAGTTTATTATAAAATATAGGCAGATTTCAGCTTCCAAAATTTTATGTTTTCAAAGTTATTCAAAGGACATTTTTTATAGGTAACACTTTAAGTTACATTTGCATTAATCTAACCTGGAAATAATTGTTTTAATAGTATCAAATGAATACAATCAAAGCACTTTTTGAATACAATCAAAGCAATTTTTTTCTCAAAGCTGAGCATAATTTTATTTTTATAACCAAAAATATAATTTGAGAGTCTACCATTTAATGGCTTAACCAAAACAAATCCTCAAATAGCATGTCTATTACTATTAGAAGTTGCTTTTTCATTTTCTTAATGGTGTCTTTTGATGAAACAAAATTTCAAATTTTTATGAAACTCAACTCATCACTTTTGAAGTTTTATGGTTGAACTTTTGACTTCCTTCCTACCAAAAGTTGAAAGATAATTCTTTAAAAAAAATTAGGTCTTCTTTTCAACATGATTTGGTTGTTTTCAATCTTTTGTGTTTATATATAAAGTTTGAAATTAACTTGTTAATTTCTAAACTTGTTAATTTCTACAAGACTGTTGGGATTTTTATCAGGATAAATTTGCAACTACCAATCATTTTAGAGAGAGTTGGTATCATAACAATACAGAATCTTCTAATCCATGAGTATGATACATCTCTATACTTCTAAAGACTTAATTTTTTTTTTTTAGTACAGTATGGTCGTTTTCAGTGTAGTGGTCTGCCTTCAATAAAAGTTATTCCAAAATAATTGATGTTTTTAAAATCTCATTGAGGAGCAACTGGGTGGCTCAGTCAGTTAAGCAGAGACTTTTGATTTTGGCTGAGGTCATGATCTGAGGCCATGCATTGGTCTCTATGCTGACAGCATGGAGGCTGCTTGGAATTCTCTCATCCTCTCATCTCTCTCATCCTCCCCTGCTCATGAACTCGCTCTCTCTCTCTCCCACTCTTTCTAAATAAATAAGCACTTAAAAGAATAAAATAAAATCTTATTGAAAATAGCATTTTTAATAAAATATAACTTTTCAAAATTTTTGCTAGTTTGCTAGTTTATAAAAACAAAATTGCTATTTTATTCTTAGACTTTGGTAAATTCACTTATTACATTTACATACAGACATATATGGATGTAAAATACTTTTATTTATTCCTTCTCTATCATTATACTTTTTATTTAATGTTCTTAGATTATTCTACTATTTAGGCCCTCTAGAGTAATAATGAATATAAATGTTAAGATGACACACTCTTATCTAAGCCACCAAATTAGAAGAAACCATTCAGTATTTCATCTTCAAGAATATTAGCTATAGATGGTCTGTACACAATCTTTATAACTTGACAAAGTCAACTTATCCTACTTTATGAGAGATATTCTGAAATTACAAATTAACTTTGAATTTTTCCAATGCATTCCCTCCATTTTTTGAGATGATTAATTTTTTTCTCTTTTTCCTGGTAACGTAAAATATTAGTTTGCTTTTTGGGGATATCAAAATTACCTTCCATAATTGGGATAAAATCAGGCCAAAGTTTGTTAAACTTTTTGTATGTTTCATAATTTGATTTGCTAATATTTTCTTTAAAATTTCAGTTTCAAGGGGCATCTGGGTGGCTCAGTTGGTTGAGCAACCAACTTCTGCTCAGGTTATGATCTCACAGTTGGTGAGTTTGAGTCGGGCTCGCTGCTGTTAGCACAGAACCTGCTTCAGATATTCTGTCGTCCTCTCTCTTCCCCCACCCCAACCCCTTTATCTCTCTCTCAAAAATAAATACTTTTAAAAAGAAATTCAGTTTTGGGGTGCCTGGGTGGCTCAGTTGGTTGAGCGTCCGACTTTGGCTCAGGTCATGATCACAAACCTTTGTGAGTTCGAGCCCCGCATCCGGCTCTGTGCTGATAGCTCACAGCCTGGAGCCTGCTTCGGATTCTGTGTCTCCCTCTCTGTCTGCCACTCCCTCACTCACACTCTCTCTCTCCTTCAAAAATAAATAAACATTAAAAAAAATGAAAAAGAAATTCAGTTTTTATGTTCATGAATTACTTTATTTATTCTTTAAAAAAAATTTTTTTAACGTTTTATTTATTTTTGAGACACAGAGAGGCAGAGCATGAACAGGGGAGGGGCAGAGAGAGAGGGAGACACAGAATCTGAAACAGGCTCCAGGCTCTGAGCTGTCAGCACAGAGCCCGATGCGGGGCTCGAACTCACGGACCGCGAGATCGTGACCTGAGCCGAAGTCGGATGCTTAACCGACCGAGCCACCCAGGCGCCCCACTTTATTTATTCTTAAAATAAATTTGGATGTGTTCAATTTCTGTCTATTTTCTAAAAGAATTTGTGTAATTGTTATGATTTATTTCATTATTAAATGTTTGATAAAATTTAACCCAATTAAGCCATTTGGGCCTTGAGACTTCTTGGCAGAAAAGTTTTAAATAGAATTAAAAAAAAATTAGATGTAGAGATGAGCTAGAGAGTATAATGCTAAGTGAAATAAGTCAGTCGGAGAAAGACAAATATCAGATGATTTCACTCAGATGTGGAACCTAAGAGATAAAACAGATGAACACAGTGGAAAAAAAAGAGAAAGACAAACTAGAAAACAGACTCAACAATAGAGAACAAACTGAGGGTTATTGGAGATGGGCAGAAGGGATAGGTCAAATGGATGATGGAGATTAAGGAGTGTACTTGTGATGAGCACTGGGTGTTGATGTAAGTGATGAATTCTACACCTGAAACTAATATTATACTGTATATTAACTAAATGGAAGTTAAATAAAAACTTGAAAAGAAAAAAAAAATGTAGAGCCCTTCATAGTTTGCAATTCTCCATGTGTCAAGTTTGACAAATTTTGTTTTCATATTTTTTAATTGTATTTGAAATGTTAAATTTATGAACATAAATTTTTCTTTATACTGACTTACTATGCATTTCAGGTCCATATGATAGCTGATGTCTCCTCCTTCACTTCTAATGTTGATAGTTTATATCTTTTTTTTATCAGTAATGTTAGAGACTCATCTGTATAACTAATAATATCTTCAGCAGTAGGCTTGTTAAATTTATTATTTTTTCTTTGTTGGTTTCTACTTTCATTTTAGTTATTTTCTTCCTTCTACTTCCTGTTTATATAATTTTGGCATACATTTCTAGCTTCTTAATGTGGTATATTTCCTACTTAACATGTAATTATTTTTCAAGTATTATGATTTTATTTATTCAATTTCTATTGTCTAATAGTTTCTGTTTTTTGCAATCTATAGAATGATGTCTTTATGCCTTTACTCAATTCATAATAGCAGCAATATAGTCCTTGTCAATTAATTCCAACATCTGGGTCAACTCTTGGTATATTTCTATTTAGTGCAGTTTATTCTTTAGTTTATGGGATATATCTGTATCTGTATCTGTATCTATATATCTACATCTATCTATCTACATAGATACATGTATAGAGACAGATACATACATACATATGTATATGGACCCACAGATAGATATTTATTGGTGATATACATATACATATATACATCTCCATATACATATGTATCTGAACAAAAATCAATGTATTGAACAAAAATAAAAATGTTTTTTAGGAAAATAAAATTACTGACTCTTTATAATGTGCCGTTTACAGAGTCCATTATATATATGATAATATAAATACAAAAATTTTTGTTGTTCTGGTTGGCAATTAAACTACTGATAGATACTCCTGAACCTGTCAGGCAGATGTTCTTTTTAAGGATAGGTCTACTTTAGCCTTCCTTTTAGTTGTAGTTCATGCACCTTAATGGAGAATTGTCCTTATTCCCAAGCGTGATCTTTTTGAGTTAACCTAAATGATCTATGTGATCAGTGACCAAGGGCTGGGCTTTAGCTCCAACATTTTCTAGAAATGCATACTCTGTGATATCTTTGTTTATATCATCAGATCCACTTTTTGCTAGGCTTCAGAATGGCATCCATGAAAGTGCAACCAAAAGCTTGGCCAATGACTTGAGAACTCCTTCATATATCAGTTGTCCCTTCCCAAGGTGGACTTATTGTTTGAAATAGCCTGCCCCACAAATTCCAGCAACCTAAGAACTACTGACTTTCCATTTCTACATCTCATTTCAGCTTAGGATCCATTTCCTTGATTAGGAATGTGTTCAAAGGATGAAATTTGGGGTGAATATGGAGTTGTTATCATGGTTTCAACTTTTCTCACTGTGTTTTATTATTCAATGCCAAAAAACAGCTGTAATATATATGTGCCCAGTTTTGCCACTGTTTAAGGTGAAGGTTACTCCACCTTAGCTACAGGTAGAAAAATAGTTACATTTTTAACACTATCAGGAATTTTGTTAAATTTTTCCTTCCTCAAATTTTTATTTAAGTTCTAGTTAGTTAACATACAGTGCATAACATACAGTGAAACCAGTGCATACTGGTTTCAGAAGAAATTTTGCTAATTTTTGAAAAGCCACTGAAACAAGCCTCTGCCTAAAAATTAGAAAAACTAATTCCTCACACACACACACACACACACACACACACACACACATACACACACCCAGTAGAAAATTATAAAGGTCTAATCTTACCTAAAATTATCTTAACAAACAAGAGAATTAGAAATAATACTAAGGACAGTATGTTCGCACCAACAATCTGTGACAACTATCAAAACTTAATGTACTTTTAAAAAATGATTAAAAGAGACACGCCTGGGTGGCTCAGTCAGTTAAGCATCTGACTTCAGTTCAGGTCATGATCTCATGGTTCCTGAGTTTGAGGCCCACATCTGGCTCTGTGCTGACAGCTCAGAGCCTGGAGTCTGCTTTGGATTCCGTGATTCCCTCATTCTCTCTGCCCCTTGCCATCTCTCTCTCTCTCTCTCAAAAACAAATATTTAAATATTTTTTAATAAAAAAGATTAAAAGACATTAACACATACAAAACAAGAAAATACAATATGTGAAAATCAGAAATAATCTGAAATGGGGTAGAAGAACCAATGAAAAAATTAAAATAAAATAAAAATATCATTTAGAAGTTAAAATTAAACAAATAAGAACCTAAGAGTGCATTAAAGTGATGATAATATTTTAAGCACTGTAGAATGTTAAAAAGAGACAAATTAAAAGTCAAACATAGGTCAGTTTCAACCAAGGGAAGATGGCAGCATAGGAGGGCTCTGGGCTCACCTCGTCCTGCTGATCACTTAGATTCCACACACACCTGCCTAAATAACCCAGAAAACCACCAGAAGACTAGCAGAATGGACTCTCTGGAGCCAAGCATATACAAGAGACCCACTGAAGAGGGTAGGAAGGGCAGAGAGGCGGTCCGCACTACACGGACTGGTGAGAGGGAGCCAGGGCGGTGGAGGGGCAGCCTGCCCAGCAAGGCAGAGCCCCAGAAGGCTGGCTTACAAAAGCAGAGGGGCTGGATTCCATGAGTTCTGAGAGCCAGTGGAACTTAACATGTGGAATGTTAAAAGTCAACAGCTCTTCTCAGAGAGCGGAGAGTGGGAGGGCGAGAGGACACCGTCGGGAAGAGCTGTTGAGCCCCAGAAGACACAGCTCAGCTAGGCAGGGAACAAAGGCGCTAGCAAGCGCTATTTCCCTCTCTCATCCCCCAGCCATAATCCCAAAGGGAACCAGTTCCCCTCACCGAACTTAATTGCACCATGCAAACACCCAACGTTGTGCTTCTGTGGATCCATCCCTCCAACGGGACTGCCTCCCTCCCGATGCTGCAAGGCCCCTCCTGCAGGGGACCACCAAAGGCAAAGCAAGCTAAGCATGCGCCTGCCATCCCTCTGCACCTTGCATAACCACCCCAGCTAATACACCAGATCCCATCAAGGCAGCATCACAAGCCTGGCAGTATAGCCCCTGGACAGGGGCCACACCACTCCACAGTGAGTCCTATCCCTGGGAGAGGGGAAGATAAGCTACACACCAGTCTGACTGTGGCCCCAGCAGTGAGCTCGGGACAGACATCGGGTCTCACTGCAGCCCCACCCACCAACACAAGTTACTCCAGACAGCATAGGGGAAGTGCTCTGCAATTCTGTGCCACCCCAGGGACTACCCAAAATGACAAAATGGAAGAACTCTCCTCAAAAGAAAATCCAGGAGGTGGCAACAGCTAACGAATTGATCAAAAACGATTTAAGCAATATAATAGAAAAAGAATTTAGAATAATAGTCATAAAATTAATCACTGGGCTTGAAAAAATTATAGAGAACAGCAGAGAATCTATTGCTACAGAGATCAAGGGACTAAGAAATAGTCATGAGGAGCTAAAAAATGCTATAAATAAGGTGCAAAATAAAATGAAGATGACCACAGCTCAGATTGAAGAGGCAGAGGAGAGAATAGGTGAATTAGAAGATAGAATTATGGAAAAAGAGGAAGCTGAGAAAAATAGAGATTAAAAAGTCCAGGAGTGTGAGGGGAGAATTAGAGGACTAAGTGATGCAATCAAGCAGAACAATATCCGTATAAAAGGAATTCCAGAAGAGGAAGAGAGAGAGAAATGGGCTGAACATGTACTTAAACAAATCATAGTTGAGAACTTCCCTGATCTGGGAAGGAAAAAGACATTGAAATCCAAGAGGCACAGAGAACTCCCTTCAGACGTAACTTGAATCAATCTTCTGTACAACATATCATAGTGAAACTGGCAAAATACAAGGATAAAGAGAAAATTCTGAAAGCAGCTAGGGATAAACATGCTCTAACTTATAAAGGGAGACCCATAAGACTAGTGGCAGACCTATCTACTGAAACTTGGCAGGCCAGAAAGGAATGGCAGGAGATCTTCAATGTGATGAACAGAAAAAAATATGTAGCCGAGAATCCTTTATCCAGCAAGTCTGTCATTCAGAATAGAAGGACAGATAAAGGTCTTCCCAAACAAACAAAAACTGAAGGAATTCATCACACTAAACCAGCCCTACAGGAGATCCTAAGGGGGACTCTGTGAGTGAAATGTTTCAAGGACCACAAAGTATCAGACACATCACTACAAGTATGAAACCTACAGACATCAGAATGACTCTAAACCCATGTCTTTCAATAATAACACTAAATGTAAATGAACTCAATGCTCCAACCGAAAGACATAGGGTATTAGAATGGATAAAAAACAAGACCCATCTATTTGCTGTCTCAAGAGACTCATTTCAGACCTGAGGACACTTCAGATTGAAAGTGAGGGGATGGAGAACTATCTATCATGCAACTGGAAGTCAAAAGAAAGCTGGAGTGGCCATACTTATATCAGACAAACTAGACTTTAAATTAAAGGTTGTAACAAGAGATGAAGAAGGGCATTATAAAATAATTACAGGGTCTATCCGTCAGGAAGAGCTAACAATTATAAATGTCTATGCGCCGAATACAGGAGCCCCCAAATATATAAAACAATTAATCACAAACATAAGCAACCTTATTGATAAGAATGTGGTAGTTGCAGGGGACTTTAATACTCCACTAACAACAATGGATAGATCATCTAGACACAGGATCAATAAAGAAACAAGGGCACTGAATGATACATTGGATCAGATGGACTTGACAGATCTATTTAGAATTCTGCATTCCAAAGCAACAGAATACACTTTCTTCCCAAGTGCACATGGAACATTCTCCAAGATAGATCACATACTGGGTCACAAAACAGCCCTTCATAAGTATAAAAGAATTGAGATCATACCATGCACACTTTCAGACCACAATGCTATGAAGCTTGAAATCAATCACAGGAAAAAGTCTGGAAAAACCCAAAAGCATGGAGGTTAAAGGACACCATACTAAAGAATTAATAGGTCAACCAGGCAATTAGAGAAGAAATTTAAAAATATATGCAAACAAATGAAGATGAAAATATGACAATCCAAACTCTTTGGGATGCAGCGAAGGCAGTCCTGAGAGGAAAATACATTGCAATCCAGGCCTATCTCAAGAAACAAAAAAATCCCAAATACGAAATCTAACAGAACACCTAAAGGAAATAGAAGCAAAACAACAAAGACACCCCAAACCCAGCAGAAGAAGAGAAATAATAAAGATCAGAGAAGAAATAAACAATACAGAATCTAAAAAATCTATAGAGCAGATCAATGAAACCAAGAGTTGGTTTTTTGAAAAAATTAAATTGATAAACCTCTAGCCAGGCTTCTCAAAAACAAAAGGGAGTTGACCCAAATAGATAAAATCATGAATGAAAATGGAATTATTAAAACCAATTCCTCAGAAATACAAGAAATTATCAGGGAATACTATGAAAAACTATATGCCAACAAACTGGACAACCTGGAAGAAATGGACAAATTCCTAAACACTCACACACTTCCAAAACTCAATCAGGAGGAAATAGAAAGCTTGAATAGCGAAGAAATTGAATCAGTTATCAAAAATCTCCCAACAAATAAGAGTCCAGGACCAGATGGCTTCCCTGGGGAATTCTACCAGACATTTAAAGCAGAGATAATACCTATCCTTCTCAAGCTATTCCAAAAAATAGAAAGGGAAGGAAAACTTCCAGACTCATTCTATGAAGCCAGCATTACTGTGATTCCTAAACCAGACAGACACCCAGTAAAACAGACAACTACAGGCCAATATCCCTGATGACTTATGGATGCAAAAATTCTCAATAAGATACTAGCAAATCGAATTCAACAGCATATTAAAAGAATTATTCACCATGATCAAGAGGGATTCATTCCTGAGATGCAGGGCTGGTTCAACAATTGCAAATCAATCAATGTGATACATCACATTAATAAAAGAAAAGATGAGAACCATATGATCCTGTCAATTGATGCAGAAAAAGCATTTGGCAAAATTCAGCAACCTTTCTTAATAAAAACCCTCAAGAAACCTGGGATAGAAGGAACATACTTAAACATCATAAAAGCCATTTATGAAAAGCCCACAGCTAATATCATCCTCAATGGGGAAAAACTGAGAGCTTTCCCCCTGAGATCAGGAACACAACAGGGGTGTCAACTCTCACCGTTGTTGTTTAACATAGTGTTGGAAGTGCTAGCACCAGCAATCAGACAACAGAAAGAAATCAAAGGCGTCAAAATGGGCAAAGATGAAGTCAAGCTTTCACTTTTTGCAAATGACATGATATTACACATGGAAAACCCGATAGACTCCACCAAAGTCTGCTAGAACTGATACATGAATGCAGGAAAGTCACAGGATACAAAATCAATGTACAGAAATCAGTTGCATTCTTATATACTAACAATGAAGCAACCGAAAGACAAATAAACTGATCCCATTCACAATTGCACCAAGAAGCACAAAATACCTAGGAATAAATCTAACCAAAGATGGAAAAGATCTGTATGCTGAAAACTATAGAAAGCTCATGAAGGAAATTGAAGAAGATATAAAGAAATGGAAAGACATTCCCTGCTCATGGATTGGAAGAATAAATATTGTCAAAATGTCAATACTACCCAAAGCTATCTACACATTCAATGCAATCCCAATCAAAATTGCACGAGCATTCTTCTCGAAACTAGAACAAGCAATCCTAAAATTCATATGGAACCACAAAAGGCCCCGAATAGCCAAAGTAATTTTGAAGAAGAAAACCAAAGTGGGAGGCATCACAATCCCAGACTTTAGCCTCTACTACAAAGCTGTCATCATCAAGACAGCATGGTATTGGCACAAAAACAGACACATAGACCAATGGAATAGAATAGAAACCCCAGAACTTGACCCACAAATGTATGGCCAGCTAATCTTTGACAAAGCAGGAAAGAACATCCAATGGAAAAAAGACAGTCTCTTTAACAAATGGTGCTGGGAGAACTGGACAGCAACATGCAGAAGGTTGAAACTAGACCACTTTCTTACACCATTTACAAAAACAAACTCAAAATGGATAAAGGACCTGAATGTGAGACAGGAAACCACAAAACCCTAGAGGAGAAAGCAGGAAAAAACCTCTCTGACCTCAGCCGCAGCAATTTCTTACTTAACACATCCCCAAAGGCAAGGGAATTAAAATCAAAAATGAACTATTGGGACCTCATGAAGATAAAAAGCTTCTGCACTGCAAAGGAAACAACAAACAAAACTAAAAGACAACCAACGGAATGGGAAAAGATATTTGCAAATGACATATCAGACAAAGGGCTAGTATCCAAAATCTATAAAGAACTCACCAAACTCCACACCCGAAAAACAAATAATCCAGTGAAGAAATGGGCAGAAAACATGAATAGACACTTCTCTAAAGAAGACATTCAGATGGCCAACAGGCACATGAAAAGATGCTCAACATCGCTCCTCATCAGGGAAATACAAATCAAAACCACACTGAGATACCACCTCACGCCGGTCAGAGTGGCTAAAGTGAACAAATCAGGAGACTATAGATGCTGGCGAGGATGTGGAGAAACAGGAACCCTCTTGCACTGTTGGTGGGAATGCAAACCGGTGCAGCCACTCTGAAAAACAGTGTGGAGGTTTCTCAAAAGATTAAAAATAGGTCTACCCTGTGACCCAGCAATAGCACTGCTAGGAATTTACCCAAGGGATACAGGAGTGACGATGCATAGGGGTACTTGTACCCCAATGTTTATAGCAGCACTTTCAACAAAAGCCAAATTATGGAAAGAGCCTAAATGTCCATCAACTGATGAATGGATAAAGAAATTGTGGTTTATATACACAATGAAATACTACGTGGCAATGAGAAAGAATGTAAATATGACCTTTTGTAGCAATGTGGATGGAACTGGAGAGTGTGATGCTATGTGAAATAAGTCACAGAGAGAAAGACAGATACCTTATGTTTTCACACCTATGTGGATCCTGAGAAACTTAACAGAAGACCATGGGGGAGGGGAAGGGGAAAAAAAAAAGGTTAGAGAGGGAGGGAGCCAAAACATAAGAGACTCTTAAAAACTGAGAACAAACTGAGGGTTGACGGGGGATGGGAGAGAGGGGAGGGTGGGTGAGGGGTACTGAGGAGGGCACCTGTTGGGATGAGCACTGGGTGTTGTATGGAAACAAATTTGACAATACATTTCATATTTTAAAAAAATAAAAAAAGTCAAACATAAAAAACAGTATAAATTATTTAAGAAAAGGTAAGGAATATTAAATATTGACAATGAAATTTCAAATTAATAGGAATTCCTGAAGGAGAAACCAGGTAAGGGAACATATACTAAAATTTATTTAGGAAAACTTTATTGACTTAAAATAAATAAAGACTATATAATGATCTAGAATTATCAATATATATGGTAATAAAACTACCTGACTTTAAGGCAAAGAGTAAGACCTTTGGGCACATAGACAGAAAAAGAACACATGATGTGTAAGGAAAAAGTATTGTATGCCTTTGATAGCACCAATTTATGCCAGAAAAACTTATCAGGAATAATATATTTAAAATTCTCAAGGAAAAAAATGTTACCATGTACATCCACCATTGCTGACCAGATGAATATTTAAGTTCCAAGAGTTCATAACTGTTTCTTCATTAAGGAAGAGAACAGCAGAGTCAAATGAAGACTTTCCTTTGCAATAAACATTCTTTAGAGGTAAATAATACTATGATATATAAATGCATCTCTTCTGATGTAACTGTTTTATAAGTGCCAGAGAAGAGCATAATTGCTTATGATTAAAGGCCTGATAAGAGGACAAGACAGTTGTTAATAGTCAAACTTCATCTTCGAATAATATTTTGTGAACTGAATGGACATGAGATCTTCCCACAAATTAATGACCTGTTTATTTAGAATCTTAAACTGTAGATAACAAGTCATTGAGGGGTCAACTCTATCAGGACCAACAACATTTAGCCATAAGATAATGCTGTTTGGGGACTAAGGATGAAAGCCTGGAAGGGTATGGAGTTGTTTCAGTCCATTCTTCTTGGTCCATTGCTGGTTATCATGGCAAGGGAAGAGAGACTGGAGAATCATATGTAAACATTCCACTATTTCAGTAAAATAAAAGCATATATAATATACTTAAATATGTTATATATTAAATAATATACATTGAATAATATATTAAATATGTTATATTTAAATATATAAATATCTGTATATCTTTAGCTATCTCAGGTCATATTTTTATTTGACAAAGCAAGTCACTTTGCCTTTGAACTTACTTCCAGAGAACTCAGAATTGGTAAAGAGTTGATGGAATATTTGGTGAATATCACGATATCCTATTAAATTATACTATTAAATGTTACTATTTCCATTATACAGATGAGGTAAATGGAGCTATAGTTATTGAAGTCCCTTGTTAAGGTGACATAGTTACTGAGAGGTGAAGCAAAAATCCACACTGAGCAGCCTCACGTAAGAACTCACATGGCAAAGCACTGTGCTATGGTTACTTCTCTTTGCATTACACAGATTGTACTATTGAATCCATGTTGTTATATTTAGATACTATCCTGATTTTATGCAGCATAGTATCGCTTTCTAGTTGGAATATTCCTTTCAGAAAGCCTTATGCTATCTACATTTCCAAATATAAACCACATCTGGCTTCCCTGACACAGCTCAACTATTCTTAGACAACAACTGCATTGAACTTCTGAGATAATTCTGTGTTAAACTCAGTGCTAAGAGGGGGATCAAAGCGCCACAGGTCCTCTATTACCCTATTTCCTGAGAAATAGTAAGAATACACATAATAAATTTTAACACAAAGGAAGCATATGGTTTATGTGCTATTCTACCTTACAAGTATAGAAATTACAGAAAATTCCATTGAATCAAATTAATATCAATTTCATCAGCTTGGCAGTTTACTCATTTAGTAAAAACATATGACCTATCTTGACAATACTAAAGCTATTCTGCATTTATAACACTCACAATTATAAGGAACATCACAACCAGTTGCAGAAAATGTGACTCTGAGTATTACAATTGGCACTATTTGAATTTCCTGACATTTTACTATTTCAATCCTAAATTCTTCAGTGGGAAGGAAGACTAACAATTTAGGTAGAATAATTAGTACATAACTCTCCTGTGTAGTCTGTACATTTGAAATGCATGCACACAGTGTTAACAAGATGTGTGTGTGCTGTGTGTATGTATGTGTGTGCATATGTGTGTAAGCAGAGGACAAGTGGTGTTGACCTATCACTTTTGTAAATCAAATAATATAGGGGAAAGACCTTAAATTAATTATAATAGCTGAAATTAAATAACAGGCACAAACATACTTAAAGAGTAATTATTATTGTACACATATTATAAAGATATTCATACTTTTAAAAAATGAATAATTTGTTCTTGACCACACAGCTACAAAATGACTGTGTGGATATTTGAGCCCAGTTTATTTCTAAAGCCTACAAACTTTATGCTGTTTGATGTTTCATTTTTAAAGAGACAACAATAAATGATACAACATCTGATTAGGTGCAAGCCAATATATGTACTACATAAATAAAAGTTAAGGTATATATGCATTGGTTTCTAACAGCTGCCATACCAAAGCACCACGAATTGCATAGCTTAAAACAACAGAAATTTATTCTCTTAAAGTGGAATCTAAAGTCTGAAGCAGATAAATCTAACCAAAGATGTAAAGATCTGTATGCTGAAAACTATAGAAAGCTTATGAAGGTAATTGAAGAAGATATAAAGAAATGGAAAGACATTCCCTGCTCATGGATTGGAAGAATAAATATTGTCAAAATGTCAATACTACCCAAAGCTATCTACACATTCAATGCAATCCCAATCAAAATTGCACCAGCATTCTTCTTGAAACTAGAACAAGCAATCCTAAAATTCATATGGAACCACAAAAGGCCCCGAATAGCCAAAGTAATTTTGAAGAAGAAGACCAAAGTGGGAGGCATCACAATCCCAGACTTTAGCCTCTACTACAAAGCTGTCATCATCAAGACAGCATGGTATTGGCACAAAAACAGACACATAGACCAATGGAATAGAATAGAAACCCCAGAACTAGACCCACAAACGTATGGCCAACTCATCTTTGACAAAGCAGGAAAGAACATCCAATGGAAAAAAGACAGTCTCTTTAACAAATGGTGCTGGGAGAACTGGACAGCAACATGCAGAAGGTTGAAACTAGACCACTTTCTCACACCATTCACAAAAATAAACTCAAAATGGATAAAGGACCTGAATGTGAGACAGGAAACCATCAAAACCCTAGAGGAGAAAACAGGAAAAGACCTCTCTGACCTCAGCCGTAGCAATCTCTTACTCGACACATCCCCAAAGGCAAGGGAATTAAAAGCAAAAATGAATTACTGGGACCTTATGAAGATAAAAAGCTTCTGCACAGCAAAGGAAACAACCAACAAAACTAAAAGGCAACCAACGGAATGGGAAAAGATATTTGCAAATGACATATCGGACAAAGGGCTAGTATCCAAAATCTATAAAGAGCTCACCAAACTCCACACCCGAAAAACAACCCAGTTAAGAAATGGGCAGAAAACATGAATAGACACTTCTCTAAAGAAGACATCCGGATGGCCAACAGGCACATGAAAAGATGCTCAATGTCGCTCCTTATCAGGGAAATACAAATCAAAACCACACTGAGATACCACCTCACGCCAGTCAGAGTGGCCAAAATGAACAAATCAGGAGACTATAGATGCTGGAGAGGATGTGGAGAAACGGGAACCCTCTTGCACTGTTGGTGGGAATGCAAACTGGTGCAGCCACTCTGGAAAGCAGTGTGGAGGTTCCTCAGAAAGTTAAAAATAGACCTACCCTATGACCCAGCAATAGCACTGCTAGGAATTTACCCAAGGGATACAGGAGTACTGATGCATAGGGGCACTTGTACCCCAATGTTTATAGCAGCACTCTCAACAATAGCCAAATTATGGAAAGAGCCTAAATGTCCATCAACTGATGAATGGATAAAGAAATTGTGGTTTATATACACAATGGAATACTACGTGGGAATGAGAAAGAATGAAATATGGCCTTTTGTAGCAACGTGGATGGAACTGGAGAGTGTGATGCTAAGTGAAATAAGCCATACAGAGAAGGACAGTTACCATATGGTTTCACTCTTATGTGGATCCTGAGAAACTTAACAGAAACCCATGGGGGAGGGGAAGGAGAAAAAAAAAAAAAGAGGTTAGAGTGGGAGAGAGCCAAAGCATAAGAGACTTTTAAAAACTGAGAACAAACTGAGGGTTGATGGAGGGTGGGAGGGAGAGGAGGGTGGGGGATGGGTATTGAGGAGGGCACCTTTTGGGATGAGTACTGGGTGTAGTATGGAAACCAATTTGACAATAAATTTCATATATTGGAAAAAAAAATAAAATAAAGTCTGAAGCAGAATTGATTCTTTTTTTATCAGAATTTTTTCATTTTTTTTTATTCTTATTTTTTTTTCATCATGATAAGTGTACTCTTTTAATTCCCATCACCTATTTCACCCATCTCCAACTCACTTCACCTCTGGGAACCATCAGTTTGTTCTCTATACTTAAGAGTCTTGATTTGCCTTTATCTTTTTTTCCTCTACTCATCTGTATTATTTCTTAAATTCTACATATAAGTGAAATCATATGGTATTTGTCTTTCTCTGACTTATTTCTCTCAGCATTATATTCTCTAGCTCTATCTATGTTGTTGCAAATGGCAAGATTTCATTCTTTATTATGGCTGAATAGCAGAACTGATTCTTTATGAGGACTCGGAAAGTAAATCTATTCTTTGCTTATCGTCTAGCATGTGGTGACAGCCAGCAATCTTTGGTGTCCTTGGCTTGTAGATATAACACTCTAATCTCTGCCTCCATCTTCACATGGTGTTCTCCATCTTTGTCTTCTTACAAAAACTTAAGTCATATTGGATAAAGAGCCCAGTCTACTCCATTATAGCCACATCTTAAATTTAGTCTAAACACAATGATGCTCTTTTTCAAATAAGATCACATTCTGAGGTTTGGGACTCAGGAGACTTCAACATTATCTTTTTGATGGACATATTTGAACCCATAATATCCACTACAGGCTGAAATGCTGTATTATAATTAATATATCTTCAGAATGTATTATCAATGACACAAGGAGAAACCATAAGAACTTCTTAATCTTCCTTCCAGTTGAGAATATAATAACTTTTGGGTTTGTTACAAAGGGTAAGACTTAAAGTTATTTTCTTATGGAAAAAATTCAAAAGTGGGTAAGACTTAGCAAATTAAAGATAATTCTAGCAAGTCTAATTTTATTTATTTTTACACTTTTTAATAAATTCCAGCTAGTTAACACACAGTGTAATATTAGTTTCAAGTGTATAGCATAGTGATTCAACAATTCCATACATCACCTGGTGCTCAGCACAAGTGTGCTCCTTAATCCCCACTACCTATTAAATCCATCCCCCACTATCTCCTCTGGTAACCATCTTTTTTTCTCTATAGTTAAGAGTTTGTTCTCTGTAGTTAAGAGTCTGTTTCTTGGTTTGTCTCCCTCTCTTTTTTTCCCCTTTACTTATTTGTTTGTTTCTTAAAATCCATATATGAATCAAACTGTACGGTAGTTGTTGTTTTCTGACTTTTTTGTTTAGCATAATACTCTCTAGCTCCATCCATGTCATTGAAAATGGCACGATTTCATTATTTTCTCTGGATGAGTAATATTCCATTGTATATATATACCACATCTTTATCCATTCATCAGTCAATGGATTTGCAGATAACAGGATACTCTATATAGAAAACCCAAAGGATTCCACCGAAAATCTGCTAGAACTGATAAATTCAGTAAAATTCCAGGTTACAAAATCTACATACAGAAATCTGTTGCATTTCTATACACCAATAATAAAGCAACAGAAAGAAAAATGAAAGAATCAATCCTATTTACAACTGCGCACACACACACACACACACACACACACACACACACACACACTAACCATAAGCTACCTAGGAATAAACCTAACCAAAGAGTAAAAGACATGTGCTCTTCAAACCATAAAACACTGATGAAAGAAATTGAAGATAACACAAAGAAATGGAAAAAAAATATTTCATGCTCAAGAATTAGAATAACAAATATTTTTAAAGCATCTATAGTACCCAAAGCAATCTACACATTTAATGCAATCCTCATCAAAGTACCACCAGCAGTTTTCACAGAGCTAGAACAAACAATCCTAAAATCTGTATGGAAACACAAAAGACCCCAAATAGTCACAGCAACCTTGAAAAAGAAAAGCAAAGCTGGAGGCATTATAATTCCAGACTTCAGACTATATTACAAAGCTGTAGTGATCAAAACTTCTCTATAGTTAAATAGACAAAAAATTTTGACAAAGCAGGAAAGAATATCCAATGGGAAAAAGATAGTCTCTTCAACAAATGATGTTGGGAAAACAGGACAGCAACATGCAGAGAATAAACTGAACCACTTTCTTACATCATACACAAAAAATAAATTCAAAATGGATGAAAGACCTAAATGTGAAACAGGAAATTATCAAATCCTAGAGGAGAAAATAGGCAGCAACCTCTTTGACATCAGCCGGAGCAACTTCTTTCTTGATAGGTCTCCTGAGGCAAGGGAAACAAAAGCAAAAATAAACTATTGGGACTTCATCAAAATAAAAAGCTTCTGGACAGTGAAGGAAAAAAAAATCAACAAAACTAAAAAGCAACCCACAGAATGGGAGCAGATACTTGCAAATGACATATGTGATAAAGGGTTAGTATCCAACATCTATAAAGAACTTACCAAACTTAATACTCCCAAAATGATTAATTCAATTAAAAAAATGGGCAGAAGAGATAATAAGACTTTTTTTTTTTTTTTGCAAAGAACACATACAGATGGCCATCAGGCACATGGAAAGATGTTCAACATCACTCATCATCAGGAAAATACAAATCACAACTACAATGAGATACCACCTCACACCTGTCAGAATGACTAAAATCAACAACACAAGAAACAACAGGTGCTGGCTAGATGTGTGAAAGAACACTTTTGCAGTATTGGTGGGAAAGCAAATTGGTACATCTACACTGGAAAACATCATGTAGGTACCTCAAAAGGTTAAAAATAGAACAACCCCCAAGCCCAGCAATTGCACTACTAGGTATTTAACCAAAGAATACAAAAATACTAATTCAAAGGGATACATGTATGCCAATGTTTATAGCAGCATTATCTACAATAGCTAAATACAGAAACAGGTCTAATTTTAATTTTAATCTTTAAACATCTAGTAAGGGGATAGTAAATGGGATCATTGTTTTTATACTAACCATTCACTACTGTGGAAAGAGGCCAAGATTCAAATAGGTAAGAGTGTTATGTTAAAATATGATAAAATTTATGAGTTTAGAAACATATTCTGTTTGCTGAAAACAGTAATGATCCTAATACAATAGTAATGTTTGTTCAGACAATTATACCAAAAGCCCTTAGAGGCAGAGACCAATTTTACATCTCTTTGATATGTTTCACATCCATAATATTATAAGAGGTAAGGGAACTAATTTAGTACTTTGCATATATTTTTCTTCATATTTATGGTTGGGTTTTAATGAAGTATTTTGGTTTATAAAAAAAGTGTTTTCTTATACATTTGTGTTTTAATGCAGAGTTAAATATATGTTCTATATATGAAAAGAAATAAAATAAAAACATATTAGATTTCCAAATTTCTAACTATAGTCAATAGCAATCCAACATTTGGACCAGGTGTTCCCAAATACAAATCTATAGTTAATTTCACTAAAACATGCCCATATAAAGTAAATAAAATTAAAAATAGAGAATAACATCAAAAGAACAATTTCAGAATATTCTTAAGAGAATACCCATGTAGGAAACACCATCTTATTGATTTAAGAGTGAATTTTACTTGGTGACTTGAATGCATTAAGAATGTTTATAGAAACAACTATTAATTGTGATAGTTAAAAATGTATCCTGTATGTTTTTAAAAAACTTCATATGAAATTATCACCATTGCCATTAATTTTAAAAGTTAACAATTTCAATTTTATAACTCAATTAGTGAAAATATATGGAGTTTACTGCCTTTAAAGATTAGGTGAACTTGTAAAAAAATCCGAGACATTACATAATAAAGTAAAATACGAGCCATTACTTTAGTTATAAATAAACATATCTCAGAGCTAATTAATGTCTTAAATGGCAGTGAGAAAAGCATAACAGAAACACTACATGCAATGAGGTAAACTGGGCAATATTAATTTAATGAACTGGACAAATGTAGTAGCTGTAAAAAAGAATAATATTGCAGAGCACTATAACTGTCCTGACTAGGTATGGCTAATACAAAGTATTAGTAGCAATAAATATACTTCATATATCTTCTGAAAAATGTCCAGTGATGTACAGTAACAACTAAAAGACACTGAAGACTAAAAAAATATGTATTCAGAAATGAAGGATGGGGAAGCTTATTTTAGCAGTAATTTAGATAGATTCAAAGGGTGTACAGGTGTAATTTCTGTACAGGTGTGCAGTAATTAGTTTTTGAGGTTACAAGTTAAAAGACAATGATTATGCAGTTTCATGACTGATGTTTACTACTCGCCATTATATTTATCCATAATAATTGTTAAAATTAATGTTATTTTACCAAAAATGAGTTACTATAATTATAAGCATCAGTCCATATTGTTGAAGATTAAATTCACTTTTATATTAGGGAAAACACTGGCACTGAATCAGTTGAAATTGCATTTATATTTCTGTCATATAAAAGAGGTGTGGAGGTAAGCAATACAGAGTTGGGCATCTCTGTGGTGTTCTCTATACACCATTACACCATTCCACCATCCTCATGTATAGCTTGTAGCCCCGTGTCAACTGATGTTTCCCTTTCACTCTCGATCTCCATTCATGACAACATAGGCCAGCATAAGAAGGAAAGGGAGAAAAGTCAGTTCTTTCCTTATAAATCAGCTCCCATTTAAGTAGCAGTGTAATCTCACCCAATTTATAATTCATTAGCCAGAATTAAATAAAGTGGCAAATAATGTGCTGCAATTGAAATTAGAATACATATTCCTTTTTGTTCTTCCTAGGGAATAATATTGTGCCCAGATGCCCAGATCTTTAAAAAAAAAAAAAAAAAAAAGGTTTGTATTTCTAGGGAAAAAGGTTAATGGATATTGTCATCTCTACCAGAAAGCCCAACTATGAAAAGTCCTGTTTGTAAACTGAACAGTTGTAGAAGTACTAAATTCAAAATGTTCACATTTTTAATTATGTAGACAGGGTGAACTAAACCCATAAAGTTCAAATAGTTTTCCCAAAGTCACACAAATACTTAATGGAACTACGAGAATATGAATCTTGATCTCTTGGCCACTAGTTAATGACTGACTTGAATATAATATTTTATCTTCAAATTTGTTTCTAACCAAGAACAAAATTTAATATTACATTTTAAACAAGTGAAAAAGTACCCTTTGAAGCTTTTTTTAAAAACTTTTTTTGGCCAATTCTTCAAATGCAGTGAAACACATGGATATAAATACCCAGATCCTAAGTGTTCATTTCAATAAATTATCACAAAATTAACAAATCTATAACTATCCAGCAATAAAAAAAAATTACTAGAACTCTAGAAGCCCCTGATTTGCCACCTGTGAATCAAGAGTTCCTTCCTCTACCCAAAGTTAAGTACAAGCCTGATTTTTAACACCATAAATTAATTTCACCCAACTTTGTTTTTATATTTATGGAGTCATACATTTATACTTATTACATTTATGAAATGTATCCTTCTATGTAGCTCATTCATAAATTACTTGTTTATTTTCATACAGTGTCATTGGTTAAGTTTATTAATATTCCATTAATAGGCATTTGAGTCATTTCATTGTTCTGAATACTGTCTGTATGAATGTTCTTGTGCATGGATTTGGAGCAAGCATACAGGCATTCATATTTGTTTTATAGCGAAAGGGAAGAATTGCTAAGCTATGTTGTATGTGGATAATCAATCCTGTTAAACTTTCCACCTGTTTGCACTAATTTTACTTCTATCATTAGCCATTGAGAGCTCTACTTTGTTCCATATTCTTAGCTGTTATAAATAGTTCTTCATAGTCTTGATGCATTGGAGAGATGGGGGACTGGGTTTTATACTCCTACACTGGTATCCTTTAGGTGAAAACTCTTTCCCTCTCTGGACAACTTCTTAGAAAAAGGTTGGCAGCAAAGTAGCCAGAAGCAGCAGCTGGACAGATAAGTTACTTAGTAAAGGCGCACATACCTGATGCGTACCAACGTGACATTAGTCCGGCTCACAATCACGTAGTAATAGTAGTTTTAGGAATAGAGCAATTAAATAGTCAAAAATACTGGAGCTACTTAGAGGCAAATGCCTTTTTCCCTTCAACAACAATATTGACTTCATGAGGTATACTAATATCATACTAAAAAGAATTATGGACACTGCTGTAGCTATTTCTTTAGGTCTCTGAAAGGATCCATGCTGTTTTTAATGTATCTCGATTTGGTCTTTTAAGTTTTAATTCAAAATCAAGTCACAGTTCCAATAATTAGAAATAACTTTGTCTTAAAAAGTGATTCAGGCCACTGCTAATGTAAAATCAATTAGGCGTAACACTCCTTAAATCTTAGAAAAGGAGCTAGTTAATACTGTTATTGCCCTAAGCTGTGATTAGAAACATGTTTTATATGTGATTTTATTTGACTAAGATGTCTTTTCCAATGCTTACAAACACAATGCTACTATACTTGTTCTATGATATGCTATGTGGTGGTAGAAAAGGTATCATGTATCATATTTTATCTGAATATTTTCGTTGTTAATGTGTCTTTCAATCCATTCCAAACTTGTATTTTAAAAATGAGCCTACGGATTTAACATATCCCATATAGGAAATTTTCTTTTAAAATTATTCTAATACTACATTGCCAGGAACAACAATAACAGGAAAAAATCAACATATCCCAGGTGGCATATTCTTCAAATATTATTATCAGAATCACAAAAATAAGAGAAAATTTATACATTCAAAAACAAAGGACTACTAGATATAAGATATTTCACAGAAAATGAACAGATTGAAAAAAGAATTAAGGCAGTAGCCTTCGTTGGTTATCTTTTTATGGAAGATGCACTGACTATACAAGTGGAATCCTACAGAGTAATACAAAATGTGCATAATAAAGTCTTATAAACACAGTCCTTTTCCCATAAACTGCACCTATAAATACTCTATCCATTATTCATGGATCATTCCAAACACCAACTTTTAAGAAATCATACTTGAATCATTCAACTGGATGTTTTTCATTTTTTTTCTATGTCCCTTGTATTTGCACATTATATATTTTCACAATAATTTTGGGACATTTCTTACTACAGAAATGCATGGGTTTAGGACATCAGCTTTGGTTTACCCAGGGATTCCTGAACATTGATTGTATTGTGTTTAACTGGTATATAACATTTCTTTTCATGAATAATGATTTCTGTCTCCAACAATTACAATTTTGTGGTTTCAAATTATTGACCTAACTTAAAATTGAGAATTACAAGGCACATATAGGTGTGCCTTAGTTATTTTGATCATTTCCTAAATATACATTAAAAAAGATAATAAAAATATACTTTAAAAAAGATAGTAATTCACTATCTGCACAAATAGATAACCTGTGGAAGTGTTTAAGTACGCTCTATGTTTAAGTGTGTGTGTGTGTGTGATTTCTTCCCAAATTTCATGATGACACAAAAAGATTTCATCAATGTCTACACATTGTGGCTCAGCCATAAAATAGTAATTTAGATCTTTCTGTGCGCATGTGTGTGTGTGTGTGTGTGTGTGTGAAGTTTCATTCTTGTTTTAAAATTGAAGAAATGAGTCCAAAGGACTTTAAATTGACTTAAAATCATATAATAGTAAATTAAGAAGAGCATTTCCAGTCAGATGGTCTTCATATTTATATTCTTGCTTGTATTGCTTTTTAGTTCCTTTCTAGTACCACTAAGTAATTTATGTTTCTGTTTTTACTCACTGTGATATCTACATGAATTATTTTTATGCTTATAATCTTACATAATTTTAACGTGTGAAATGTCATCTTGTTTATTGGTAATATGCATTTATATATTTATTAATAATAAATCAGTAATAAAAGTTAATAAGTGCATGTTTTCAATATATTTCAAAGATGACCTCACTTAGAACCTGGGTTATTATTATTATTTATTTTATATTTTGTTGCACGTTATGTGTTGAACATTATAATGATCATGAGTCTTTACTGGCAAATGCTCATAATACTTTAGTATGTACCAAACCAAATTTTAATCAGTATCTCTTTTAAATTATATATTTATTTATTTATTTGTTTATTAATTTAATTTATTTATTTAGGGAGAGAGAGAGCATGAGCAGAGACAGGAGAGAGAGCATTCCACGCAGGCTCTGTGCCATCAGCATGGAGCCAGATGAGAGGCTCACAAACCATGAGATCCGATCTGAGCCGAAATCAAAGAGTCTGACGCTTAACTGACTGAGCCACCGAGGTGCTCCTCAATCAGTCTCTCTTAACCTGAGAAATATTTTGAAAGACTGCACTAAAATGTATACTGTAAATGTTTAGTATGAAGATTTCTTAGAAAACTACAAGAAATTGTATATAGTTTTAAATTAACTGTGTTCTTCATATTTGTACTTTATATTAGAACTATTACTACATACAAACCTTTTTTCTAGGGTGCTCTTTAATAAAATCAGCTAATGACTAGTTAGCAGGATGAGTATATACATACTCATCAGAGAGTTGGCCCTTTCAGATGAGTCAACCCACAGGAAGAAAACGTGCATATGAGCTACTGAACTTGGGAGATTCCCACTTTGATTCTGGGCCTTTTTCTCAACCAGGAGCAAATATCATTCTTATAACTTCTTTTAGAAGTTCCCTGACTCACTGCATTGATCATTCAGGAGGTAGGGATACCCTTTATGGAAGGAGCGGCTGATATGAATGCAGTCCAGCACTGCCCACTGGGCAAGATCACTATCAGATGATGGGAGCCTGGGGCTCCTTGTGTGTTCTGCTCCCTCTGCCTGTAAGCCCTCCTCCACACAGCCCCCCCCCCCAAATCATATTTAACAATTATACTACATGGTACTAATAACCTATGTTCTCTTGTCCCTCTATAATAAATCACAAATAAGTAGTAAACAAATAGAACTTTTTAAAAGTAATTATTTAATTAAAAAAATTACTTTAGAAAGAGAGCACACAAGTTAGAGAGAGGGGGAGAGGGAGAGAGAGACAGAGAATCCCAACCAGGCTCCATGCTCAGTATGGAACCCAACAAAGGGCTCAATTCCATGACTCTGAGATCATGGCCTCAGCCAAAATCAACAGTCGGACACTCAACTGACTGAGCCACCCATGTGCCCCTTAAGTAACTATTTTAAAATACATTCAAAAAGAGAAAGATAGAAAAATTTAATTTTTGAGAAATCAGTTTTACTTTTTCTTTATATTTTCGTCCAATAAGAAATTTTCAATTACTGAAAAACATATCCTTTTGAAGGAGAAATAGTATATGAAATAAAATATAGGTACAAGTTGAGGTAATCTCTTTGAAGCCCAGTAACAGTTCTAAGAAACTCTTCAGGCAAAAATAGAAAATCTCATTAATATCACTAGCTTATTTGGAAAGAAGACAAAAGGGTTCCAAAATTTAATGGCTACAATTCTTCAGAAGCACCCATCTGGAAAAACCCTAATACTCATGCTAATACAATTCTGTTTTTAAGCACATTATGGAGTGTGTGTGTGTGTGCATGCGTGTGTGTGTATGTGTGTGTGTGTGTGTGTGTGTAGCTTAGAATACTGATAACGCAGCATGGAAAAATATGAGGCCATTTTTACTTTTAAAAGTTCAAATGATAGTCAGAATTTATATAATTTTATGTTGTTTCCATTTATAAGTAAAAATGCAATTTTGTTCATTCTCCCAGTTTTAATAGTTTTCTACATAAATAAAATTTTAAAGTGAAATATATGCTTGCTTTTTAGCTTTCAGCTTTACCTCAGAAAGGAGTGAGAAGCATTAGTTTTTCAGAAATAAAATACTCAATGATTTAATTTATAACAACAACAACAATAAAGGTGTCCCTTAAACTGCAAATTAATTTCCCTAAGTGTAGGAATTATACCATTTCAGTGAATGAAAAAATAAATTTAAAAAACCTGTTCTCAGTTTTCTGCTTGCTTCTCAAAACTCTTCTGTGACAGTGGGAGAAAACTTATTATCTGTTGAGCCCTTGCTACTGCAAATATAGTCCATGAACCAGAAGCACCAGCATCATCTGTGAGGTTGTTTTAGAAGTGCAGAATCCAAGAACCTCATCAGAACTACTCACTCTGTATTTTAACTAGAACCTCAGTTCATCAATTTCCAGCTGAAGTTTGAGAAACCTTTTTGCAGGCCTGTAATTCTTAAAGTTGGTTACACATAGAATCACCTCATAGGATATTAGAACTGCTGGTGCCTGAATCCATCCTGTTATTCTGATTTAGTTAATCTAGGTTTCACTGGACATTAAGTTTTTTAAGTTTCCCTAGGTTAACCCAATGTGATTCCAAGTTTGAAAACTTATTATCTAGGCTCCTTAAGAATGCTTTACTTCATGAAATTCTAATCACAATCCTGCAATTAGGACATTACTGCTTCCATTTTGTAGATGAAAAGAGAACTGAAGGTTTCAATATGCCAGAACCAGAATTTAAATTATATCCATACTTTTTCTGTAAATGTCATATTGTCTCTAATACATGGTCACAGGTCTGAGTGAAACTCAAGAGCACATATATTGAGTTCTATATATATAATCTAAAAAAGAAATTCTTGGGCTATTTTTTTCATCTAAGATTCATGAACACTGAAGTGATTTACGAGTCTATTTCATTAAAACCCGGCTTTTACAAAGCATCATCAAATTTGAGGAGTGTTGTGAATTATTATTAGGTATTTATGTGTATGACATTGGTTAATTTGTGTATGTATGTGTGTATTTAATTATAATCAGGATGCCACATTGAAAAAATAAGGGAAGGTTTGGTTAGGGCTAAATATATATATATATATATATACACATATATATACATATGTGCATATATACATACACATGTACATATACATATGTACATATACATACATATGTACATGTACATATGTACATATACATATGTACATGTACATACACATGTACATATACATATGTACATGTACATACACATGTACACATACATATACACACATGTGTATATACACATGTATATACACGTGTGTGTATATATATATATATATCTTGAATTTATATGCCTACTTGAAAATCTTATCAATTGCTTTATATAGGGCACACACTCAAAGCTACATTCAGGCAACAAATATGAAAATGGGAATTTGAGCAGTTTCAATAATCATACTTTTTATTAGACATAAATAAAATTTATAGATATAGAAAAAAACCCCAGCTAGACATTAAGATTTAAGGGATTTTATTGAAAAAGTTTCTTCATAAAGAACAGAAAAAATAATCTCCAAACAGACAAACATTAAGTGGGTATTCTTTTTTTAAAATAATTAAGTTTTGAAGCTTTTTAAAAACTGAACATAAAATAATCTTAACATATAATCTTAAATTATGTTTCACCAGCAGACTAATTCTGTGAAAGTATTACATGAACTTGTAAAAAACACTAAAAAGACAGTAACTATAAATTTAGCCAAGCATTGTGTATAATACAATGTAATTTATACATTTTATTTTATATATACTTAGCTTCTTAGATATAATTCTCATTACATTTTATAAATGAAGAAAGTAGATATTAAAGTTAATTATTAGAGTAGATTTAGTTTAACTAATGGCTTGTGAAAAGTAACAGCTATCAGAATGAGCAGCTATAAGTGAAACTGAGACTATCTTGGCCTACTTATTCTCCCATATTTTCAACAATAAAGTATTTCCCTTCCTTATTGTAGGTCTTGTAAACCTCAGTTTGAGAAAAGGTGATATAGATGAGGAATCAGACAAGGAAAGGGCAAATCCAGACTTCCTCAGGTTCTTGTAAATAAAGTTTTATTTACACCCATCTGTTTCTGATTGTCTATGGCTGCTTTCACACTACAATGGTACAGGTGAATAGTGACAAAGATAATAGAGACTTTTTGGCTTGTAAAGCCAAAAATATTTACTACACAATCCCTTGTTGAAAAAGGTTGCCAAGCCATGACCTAGAACAATGTCTTCTGAAATGTTAAGTGTGGAATATATTGATTATAATCAGTGTGCCTTGAAAAAAAGTTTTCAATAACATCTCTGAAAAATTATAGATTAGCAAAACTAAACTGTTATTCAACTGTTTTTCAGAGTTTTAAATAAGTTAATATTTTTTGTGAATCTTAAAGGGGAGATTGTAGGGTATAATTTCAATATATTTTTTTTAATTATAGGATTTCTTTTTCTTTTAAAGCAGCTAGCTTGTGAGTGCTAGGGTTTCAGTAGAGCACAGCCTGGTTAGCATTGCACTTGATAATTCTATATTAATTTCTTATTTCAATAAACATAATTTCTGGTATACATTTAATTTTAAAAATAAATTTAGATAAAATAACATGTTTAATGATAGCAATGATAATCATTGTTTATAAAAAATCTGTTAAATAATTAGCTGATAAGCTAAGAATTATTTTTTCTCACCATCATTTTAAACTGATTGAACATCTAAATTTATTTTCTTTTACCTGATTACTTTTAAAACATCAGCTCTTTCCACAAAACTTTTATGGGAAATATAAAAATGTTTTCATTGAACATTTTTTTATATGATGTCTGTGAAAACACAAGCAAGTCAAAGAAATAAATGTGTCATTAAATTTTCACTCTAGTTCCCGGCCCCTCTTGTGACTACAGTCAGTGTAGGAATTGATTTCATAGCAATGAAAGGTGGGATTGGAAGAAATAATCTTAGTGTAATACTCCAAGAAGCATTTACTTCTCTGTTTAGATGCCAATTTCTGTTTTGAAGCTGTACATTTAAGGTCATACTCTCCAGAAAGTTTCATTGAAAGGTTGCTGTTTGACAATCTCAAATAAATTCAAACATGCATGTTTTAACAGTGTCCAGTAACTGGTAGGATTGCTATTGAAGAACCAGGCTAAGAAACTGGGTATGGTTGAAGTGCATATACTCTGAATTGGTACCATTTCCAAGGACTTAGTTTGTTTTATTTTTAAATTTTTTTTTTACATTTCAAGTTTTTATTTATTCTAGTTAGTTAACATATAGTGTAATATTAGTTTAAGGAGTAGAATTTAGTGATTCATCTAGTGATTCATCACTTCCAAATATCAACTGGTGCTTATCACAAGTGCCCTCCTTAATACCCATCACTCATTTAGCTCATCCCCTCTCTAGCTTCCCTCCAGCAACTCTTAGTTTGTTCTCTACAGTTAAGAGTCTTTTAGTTTGCTTCTCTCTTTTTTTCTTTCCCTTATGTTCATCTGTTTTGTTTCTTGAATTCTACATATGAGTAAAATCATATGATATTTGACTTATTTTGCTTAGCATAAAATACTTTAGCTCCATCCACATCATTGCAAAGACAAGATTTCATTCTTTTTGATGGCTGAATAATATCCCATTCTGTGTGTGTGCATGTGAGTGTGTGTGGTATTACATCTTCATCCATTCATCAGTTGATGGACATCTGGGCTTTTTCCATAATTTGGCTATTATTGATAATGTTGTTATGAACACCACCATTGTTATTTAACATAGTACTGGATCCTAGCCTCAGCAATCAGGCAACAAAAAGAAATAAAAGGCATTCAAACTGGCAAAGAAGAAGTGAAACTTCCACTATTCACAGGTGAATAATACTCTATGTAGAAAGCCTGAAAGACTCCACCAAAAAAATTTCTAGAACTAATACATGAATTCCACAAATTTTCAGGATAAAAAATTAATGTACAGAAATCTGTGGCATTTCTATATACCAATAATGAAGCAGCACAAAGTGAAACCAAGGACTCAATTCTATTTACAACTACACCAAAAACCATAAGATATCTAGGAATAAACCTAACCAAAGAGGTAAAAGATCTGTACTCTGAAAACTATAGAATACCTATGAAGGAAACTGAAGAGGACACAAAGAAATGTATTGGCAGAACAAACATTGTTAAAATGTCTATACTACCCAAAGAAATCTACACATTTAATACAATACCTATCAAAATACTACCAACATTTTTTTGCAGAGCTAGAACAAACAATCTTAAAATTTGTACAGAACCACAAAAGACTATGAATAGTGAGAGCAACCTTGAAAAAGAAAAGCAAAGCTGGAGGCATCACAACTCCAGACTTTCAGCTATATTATAAATCTGAAGTCATTAGGATGGTATGGTAATGGCACAAAAATAGACACATAGATCAGTGGAATACAATAGACAACCCAAAAATGGACCCACAATTATATTGTCAACCAATCTTCAACCAAGCAGGAAAAAATATCAAATGGAAAAAGAGAATCTCTTCAACAAATGGTGTTGGACAGCAACACGCAGAAAAATGAAACTAGACCATATACACCATGTACAAAAATAAATTCAAAATGGATGAAAGACCTAAATGTGAAACAAGAAACCATCAAAATCCTAGAGGAGTACACAGGCAGCAACCTCTTTGACACTGGCTGGAACAAATTATTAGACGTGTCTCCAGAGGCAAGGAAAACAAAAGCAAAAATAAACTATTGGGACTTCACAATAAAAAAGCTTCTGTACAATGAAGGAAACCATCAACAAAACTAAAAGGCAACCAAGGGAGTGGTAGAAGATATTTGCAAATGACATATATGATAAAGGGATAGTGTCTAAAATCTATAAGGAACTTACAAACTCAATACCCAAAAAAACAATCCAGGTAAGAAATGAGCAGAAGACATGAACAGATACTTTTCCAAAGAAGACATCCAGATGGCTAACAGATACATGAAAAGATGCCCAACATCACTCATCATCAGAGAAATACAAATCAAAAAACTAAAATGAGATATCACTTCACACCTGTCATAGTGGCTAAACTTAACAACACAGGAAACAGCAGATGTTGGCAAGAATGTGGAGAAAAGAGATCTCTCTTGCAATGTTGGTGGGAAGGCAAACTGGTGCATTCACTCTGGAAAACAGTATGAAGTTAAAAGGTTAAAACTAAAACTACCCTATGACTCAGAAATTGTACTACTAGGTCTTTACCCCAAGAATACAAAAATGTTGATTTAAAGGGACACATGGACCTTGATTTTTATAGCAAAATATTTCTGTTACTATATTTATCTATAAAGGTCAAAATCATTATAAACCCTCAACCAAAATGTTTTATGTTATTCACTGCCATTTATACTCTTGAAAGAGAAATAAGAACCATACTATCAACTCTCCTTAGTGAAAGGCACTTTCTTAAAATATTCAAGTTAAAAACCCAGGTAATTTTGTTTATGTATTTTTTTGGACTCTGTATTTTTGGACTTTGTATTTTTTCTGACTTTGGTATAATGCCATAACACATGTGATTCAAAACCAAAATAAGAGGGGTGCTTGGGTGCTCAGTCGATTAAGTGTCTGACTTTGGCTCAGGTCATGATCTCAAGATTCATGAGTTCAAAGCTGGCTTGGGGCTCTCTGCTATCTGTGCAGAGCCTACTTCAGATCCTCAGTCTCTTCTCTCTGCCCATCCTCAGCTTGTATATGCACTCTGTCTCTCTCTAAAAAAAATACATATATATGTATCGATATATCAGTATACATATATGTACACATACACACATATATACACATATATACATATATATACATATATATGTGTGTAGATATATATCTTATATATATGTGATATATCATATATATGTGTATATATATGATATATAAAATATATATAAAAAAAGAAAATCACATAGGACAGGAGAAATGTTTGGGCAAATATATTCTTCTGAGAAATACGGAAAAGTGGGAAAAAAAGTGACCCTGTATAGCCTTTGATCAGGAATAATTGAACGTAACTGGAATAAAAAGTGTGTCTGTTACTTAATTTTACCTTAAATTTTCAGAAATGACTGTGGTATTGGCTGCTGTATTCTGCAACATCAGTTTTTAGGAGCATTGCAATAACCGGCAGCTTTTTATTAATCAGAGCATTCCACAACAGGTCTGGATTTTTACTCTGGATTTGCAGTGGGAAAGGAGAAGCTTGAAAAGAGGCACACAGATTTGCTATTTGATAGGTGTAGCAACATGCTGTTTTAACAACAACATGGGCGCCTGGGTGTCTCAGTAGGTTAGCATTCAGCTCAACTCTTGGTTTCAGCTCAAGTCATGATCTCACAGGTCAGGAGTTCAAGTCCGGCACTGGGCTCTGCACTGACAGTGCGCAGCCTGTTTGGGATTCTCTCTGTCCCTCTCTCTCTCTGCCCCTCCCCCGCTTGCTCTGTCTCTCTCAAAATAAACTTGAAAAAATTAAAAACAACAACAAAACAATGAATATACTTTCTTGATTATAAAAATCATTGCATTTTTTTACAATATAATACTCTATTTTGTGCATGAACTTTAAAAGAAACTCAAATTTGACAATCCCAAAAGATACTCCAAACATTTTACATCTGATTTTCTTAGGAATAAATGCTTAAAAGGCAAGATATTTGCCTTTTTATTCTAAGAAGACCCCATCCTATTACCTTAAATTCTGTGAATTCAAACCTCATATGGTTTGGAGTGAAAAGTAACTTATTTTGGTAAAAGCATGAAAGAGAAAATAGGTAAAGTTTGATATATCTCTTACTGAATGAGAGAAATGTAAAGTGTATCATCTCAGAAGGCACGGCATGTTTAGTTAAGGTCAATACGTTCAAAATAAGTAAACACATATGAAATAGTTTGCTCCAGCCTATGAAAATTTGATAATTAACCTTGTCAGTGTTTTATCAAGTGCACATTATAATTGTTGATTTTGTTTAAATAGAAGATTTAAGACTTAATTCACTGTTTAAATAGAATATTTTTTTTTTTTTGTATTTATCATTTTACCACTGTTTAAAGCCAGGGCTGATTCACTGTACGTGCGCGCACAAGCGCACGTGTGTGTGTGTGTGTGTGTGTGTGTGTGTGTGTGTATGGAAACAAATTAAAATGCAGAGCATACACAGATACTATATTTAGAATTTACTCCATATATGATTTTGTGTGTATTTTTTCATATTTCTTTATTTGTATGCTAAACCATTCTTTTCCAGCTCTTATTTTTAAAATTTTATTGTCTTAAATTTCTATTTGACTATAGTTATCATATAGTGTTATATTAGTTTCAGGTATACAATATAATTATTCAACAGTTCTAAACATTACTCTGTGCTCATCATGATAAGTGTACTCTTTAATTCCCATCACCTATTTCACTCATCCCTCCACTCACTGCCCTTCTGGTAATCACCAGTTTGTCTCTATAGTTAAGAACCTGTTCCTTGGTTGTTTTTTCTCTGTCTCTTTTCTTCCTCTGCTCATTTGTTTTGTTTCTTAATTTCCACATATGAATGAAATCATATGGTATTTCTCTTTCTATGACTGACTTACTTCACTTAACATTATACTCTCTAGCTCCATACATGTTTTGCAAATGGCAAGATTATATTAACACATTTTAATGTCTATTTATTTTTGAGAGAGAGACAGACAATGTGAGCAGGGTAGGGGCAGAGAAAGAAGGAGACACAGAATCTGAAGCAGGCTCCAAGCTCCGAGCTCTCCGCACAGAGCCCAGTGTGGAGCTCAAACCCATGAACTGTAAGACAGATCATGACCTGAGCTGAAGTCAGACGCTTCACCGACTGAGCCACTCAGGTGCCCCAATATTAAACCATTTTAAATGTAATTAATACAATAGGGAAATAGGAACTTTTTTGAAGTAAGTTTGAGTTGAAACATAACATTGAAGGCTTTCTAACCCATACTCATCAGCATATGTTTGAGAAAAAAATATGCTATACTGATTATCCCATTATATTTCAATAACAAAAATAAAAAATAAAAAATACAATATTAGTATTTTTAACTTAAGATTATAATAGATACTAAAAAAATAATTTATTGGTGTGCCTGGGTGGTTCAGTTGGTTAGGTGTGTGCCTCTTGACTTCAGCTTAGGTCATGATCTTGAAGTTCGTGAGTTCAAGCCCCACATTGGGCTCTGCGGTGACAGCAAAGCCTGCTTCGGTTTCTCTATCTCCTCTCTCTCTGCCCTTCCCCCAGTCTTACTTTCTCTCTCTCTCTCTCTCAAAAATAAACTTAAAAAAATAAGTAAACAAAAAATAAAAATAAAACATAATTTATTAAAGATTTATGTGCACTAGCTAAGTACCAGAAAAAAAACAATTACTGCTAGGCTTATGTCTTCAACAGCTAACTATTAAGTGAGCAGACTTCTATACATATAACTACAAAAATATTTCCATAAAGGATGATGCAGATAAATTAATATAATTATATGGTAACAAAGGAAGTAATAGTCAACCTTCCCTTGGAGAAAGTAAAGAAGGTTTTACAGAGCAGGAAACAGTGGAGGGGAATCATTATTTTATTGCTCTTTTTATAATTAGAATTTTGCCTTCTGGGAAGAGAATACAAAAAAATTCTGGAGCATAATGAAAAAGTACAGTGTAAGGATGGGTCTTGCATATTAGGAGAACAAGACTATTCATTTAACTAGAGTAACACAGTACTGATCAAAATAATAAGAAATTAATCAGAAGAGATATATTGTGATTAATGCTTTTGGAAATCAAACAAACAAACAAAACTAATATTCAGTGAAACAGTGGATTGTATTATGTACCTTTTCAAGAATTAGAAGGTGAATTTTTTAAGAAGTAAATGACATAATTATATATGTATTTTTGTTGTTGTTGTTTAAAAAAGGCAGTTGACTGTTGACCTTATTGGGGCAGTTGCCAAAAAAGAGGTTAAAAATGGAAAACAAAATTGAAAGATATTTAGTAAGTATACACTTTGAAACAAATGTAACTCATAGTTTATTTTTCTGAATAGCCCTAGGATATCTAAGTACATAGATCAACCAGAAATGATTAGAAAAATGGCTGCCAGGCTCCTGGGTGGCTCAGTTGGTTGAGCATCAGACTGATTTTGGCTCAGGTCATGATCCCAGGGTTGTGAGATAGAGCTCCACATTGGGCGCTGTGTTGAGCGTGGAGCCTGTTTAAGATATTCTGTCTCTCTGTCTCTCTCTCTCCGTCTCTTTTATTCTCTCTCTGTCTCCCCCCAACCAGCTCCCTTTCCCTGACACGTGGTCTCTCTCTAAAAACAAACAAATAAATAATATAAAAATGACTTACTGTCCTAGACAATGTAACAGATCTAATCAAGCTCAATAAATGAATGTTATTTAGGTCTCATGCATTGTTAATAGTATAAATATAAACATGAGACATAGAAAATATATTTGACTTCATTGTCCTCCAAATCCCAGCAATTCTTATTACCATTCATTCCTTTTTTTTTTTTTTTAATTTTTTTTTTCAAATTTTTTTTATTTATTTTTGGGACAGAGAGAGACAGAGCATGAACGGGGGAGGGGCAGAGAGAGAGGGAGACACAGAATCGGAAACAGGCTCCAGGCTCCAAGCCATCAGCCCAGAGCCTGACGCGGGGCTCGAACTCACAGACCGCGAGATCGTGACCTGGCTGAAGTCGGACGCTTAACCGACTGCGCCACCCAGGCGCCCCTACCATTCATTCCTTTTATTTAAAAAATTGCCAGCATCACTTGTTACTACATAACCACTTTATTGATAGATTTTTTAAAAAACTTTTTAATGTTTATTTATTTTTGAGAGAGAAGAGAGAGAGAGAGAGAAACTGAGTGCGAGTTGGGGAGGGGCAGAGAGAGAGGGAGACACAGGATCTAAAGCAGGCTCCAGGTTCTGAGCTGTCAGCACAGAGCCCGGCGTGGGGCTCAAACCCACGAACTGTGAGATCATGACTGAGCCGGAGTCGGATGCTCAACCAACAGAGCCATTCAGGCACCCCTGATAGATTGTTTTTAATACATGCTCAATGACAGCAGAATTTTCGGAGGACATCTCTACATCTTTCTTATCAACTATCTATCTATCATCTATATATTTCAATCTCTATCTTTTTTTAAAATTGGTAATGAATAGCACATTGAACAATCTACAACATATGAAATCAGTGATGATGGACAATTAAATATCTTGGAAAACAAAGTTAATGGACAATTAAAATTTTATTGAGACTAAAAATATATGAAACCTAATCACTCAAATAGTTGGGGAAGAGAAAGTAAAAGCCAGTAAGCATGATGATTTACTTAGCAAGAATTCAAAAATTCTTAGGACATGGAGACACTATATATTTCAGAAGCCAGGGATGTAAGTGGGGCTAAAAACAAAGACTGGTGGAAAGATTCATGAGGAACCATTAAATATCTAGATCCTCTTTGTGTATGTCACATATCATGTGACTAACCCACTTAGACCATGAAAGAAGGCTGGGAGTGGTGGGTAGAATAAGGAGGGATTTTTGCTCTCTGGAGATGTTTGCACACCTAAGGAGAAACTACTATATAAAAAAATAAGAAAATTAAAAGAAATATTACATTTTGATAACTCCAGTCTACCTTTTCTTTGTAGGACCCCAGAATTCTGACATCCAGTCTCATAGTCCCTAAGTGTCAGGCAAGAATCCTAACCTAAGTGATCTGGTTTTACAGTTTGTGCTTTTATGTATGTCTTCATTTTTCTCTTGAAATATATAGTTTGGTTCTCTATATTAACCAATTGATTTATATGTAAACAAATGACAGGATTCATTTTCTACCATCTACCAGTGGAAAACTGACTAATTCCAGTGCAAGATTACACCCTCCCCAATGGCATTATAAGCAGTTTATTTTCATTAATATTAATGTTTCGTTAATTAGAATATAGTGCTTTTTAAATTGTTTTCTTTATCATAGGCACACAAATAACCCTCAACATTTAATATTAAGAGGTGTATACTGCAAATATGAAAGTTGTGCTTTTTAATGGCTTGCTAAACAACTTATTGAGATATAATTCACATATATTTACCTATTCTTAATGTATAATTCAATGGTTTTTTTGGATATTCACATATATGCACAGCTATCACCACAACCAATTTTAGAACATTTTCATTGTTCCACAAATAGATTCCATGCACATTAGCAGAAAAGTGTTACTTCCCCTTAACCCCTCTGACCCCAGACAACTGCCAATCTATTTTCTGTGTGTATAAATTTGCCTATTTTGGGCATTTCATATAAATGTAAACATACAAATTACGGGTTTTTTGGTAGCTAGCTTTTTTCACTTAGCATGTTTTCAAGGTTCATCCAGGTAGCAGAATACATCAGTACCTCATTCCTTTTAATTGCTGAATAACATTGCATTGTATGAATATATCTCATTTTATTTATACATTCATCAACTGGGTATTTGTGTTGTTACCACTTTTTGCCTACCATGAATAATGCTGCTGTAAAAATCCCTGTACAAATTTTTGTGTGGACATATGTTTTCTCTTGGGTAGACACTAAAGAGTAGAGTTACTGGATCATATGGTAATCCAATGTTTTAAAATTTTGAGGAACTGCCAGACTCTGTCAAAGCAATGCGCCATTTTACATTTCTGATAGCAGTGGAAGAAGGTTCCAACTTATACATATCCTTTCAAACTCTTTATTATCCATCTTTTTTATTATAATCATCCTAGTGACTGTAAGGTGGTATCTGACTATGGATTTGATTTACACTATTTCTTGAACACTATTTGATGTGCTTCTTTGTTTACTTGTTTTTTTGGTTTACTTTTTAAAGTTTTGTATTTAGGTCTTTGATTCATTTTTTTTAAGTTTATTTATTTTGAGAGAGAGAGAGAGAGCGAGCAGGGGGAAGGCAGAGTGAGAGAGGGAGGGAGAGAATGAATCCCAGGCAGGCTCCACATTGTCAGAGCAAAGCCTGATGGGGGGGCTCGATCTCTTAAACCATGAGATCATGACCTGAGCCGAAATCAAGAGTTAGTTGTTTAACTGACTGAGCCATACAGGCACCCCAATTTAGGTCTTTGTTTCTTCTTGAGCTAATTTTTGTATATTGTGTGAGGAAGGGGCCCAATTTCATTCTTTCACACGTAGACATCAAATTATCCCAGCACCATTTGTTGAAAGGACTATTCTTTCCCTCATTGAATGTCTTGGCAACCTTGTTAATATTCAATTGGCCATAAATATGAATGTTCATTTCTGGACTCTCAAGTCTATTCCATTTATCTATATGCCTAGCCTTACTCCAGTATCATACTGTTTTGATTACTATATCTTTGTAGTAAATGTAAACATCAGGACGTGTGAATCCCTTAGCTTTGTTATTATTTTTCAGGATCATCATTATATTTCAAGATTGTTTTATTTGTTCTGGTTCCTTGAGTTTTCATGTAAATTCTTTGAATCAATTTTTTTGTTTGTTGGTTTGTTTGTTTAAATTTCAGCAAAGAAGCTTTCTGGGATTTTGGTGGGATAGCCTGCTGTGCCTGGGGTATAGCCTCTATGCTAAGAGTAGGGGCTAGGTACAAAAAGGAAAGCTAGTAGAGGAAATACAGCCCTCAAACTCTCACCTGGAATGTACTTTATGCAATACAGAACTAGAGGAATTACAGCTTCAGAGGGGAAGCCCCAACTTTTTGTGCACACCCATCTTGAATGGATCTTCTATCATGCTGTGCCGGGGGAAGAAAAAAGGTAGGCAGCAGGTTGTGGCTCAAATGCCACAAAATTGCTGGGTTTTGTTGATTTAATAGGTTTTCTCAAATAAGTGTGGTTTTTCTTGCTTTTATTGTTATGTAACGTTAGGACAAACTCCAGACATTTTCAATATGTGTGTGGCTTTTAAAAAATAGTTTATGGTGTGGTATTTAAAAAATATTGAGAACAGATGTGCCAGAGCTCTACATACCTTCATTTCAGAAGTGGATCTTCACTATTGTGTTTTAGGCCATCATATTCAAATGAAGTGCTTTTAAATTTAAGCCAACATAAAAAATCCCAACTAGTAAATGACTATTGGCTTGTATGTCCAAAGGGAAAACTACTGTTGTGTAAATGTTCATTTGATATTAATGGAATTTTACATTTATATCATAGAAATTTTTTAATTTGAAAAGATTTGATATCACCCTTCTTATGATTACTTATTAGAAATAATTTAGCTAGTTTATTATTTAAAATATGCCATAAATCAATTTGAAAGCAATAAAATAGAAGTTGAAAAAGTTTCTGAATATAAATGGAATTATAAATGTATGAAATGAAATGATGGGTAGTAAAGAAACAGAAATAGGATAGTAACAAGTTGGAAAGGACAGGAAATGTAGCAAGGTCGTGACAGTAGTTAACCTTATTTTCTAAGTTCATTGTGTCACAACATATAACTATAGCCTTTTTAAAATACAGAATAAAATCAATTTTAAAAATCAATAAAAATAACTCAGAATGATCACTAACTAACTAACCACTTCGATAGTGGCCCCTGGATACAAATTATTTAAACTCAGATTGAATACACAAAGGATATGATAAATCTCTACAAGAGAAATATCAAAAATAATCACCTCATTGCTTTGCCTTTGAATATCTATGCATTTAAATAAATATTTTTATTTTTTAAATAACAAAAAGAAAAGAAATTTGTGGACGTGGTGGATACGTTTATGGCATAAGTTATGGTGATAGTTTCAAGAGTGTATACTTATCTCCAAATTCATGAAGTTGTACATATTATATATGGAGAATTTTTGTATGCCAATAATACCTTGATAAAGCAGTCTGAAAATTATTTTCATGTTTATCTCATTAAGATTCTTAGTTCCTTATAATATGCATTATCTGATACAGGTCTGATCAATAGCTGCTACATAAAACCATACAGTAAGCTCTCAGCAGCTGCTACCTAAAACTCTAAAGCAAGCTCTTATTATGTATTTGTTAATTATAAGTTTAAATTTGTTTAATACAATGATCCATACTCAAATAACTATGCTATCATCCATTGGTAGGAGTAATTTTGGAAATATAGAAGACAATGTCATTCTAGACATAGGAAGAGGAAGATGGCGGTGTAGGAGGATGCTGGGCTTACCGCGTCCTGCTGATCACTTAGATTCTACCCACACCTGCCTAAATAATCCAGAAAACCACCAGAAGACTAGCAGAATGGATTCTCCGGAGCCAAGTATAGACGAGAGGCCCACGGAAAAGGGTAGGAAGGGCGGAGAGGCAGTGTGCACTACATGGACTGGCGGGAGGGAGCTGGAGCAGAGGGGCAGCCTGCCGGCAAAGCAGAGCCCCTGAGTCTGGCTGGCAAAAGCGGAGGGGTCGGACGGAGTGTGTACCTACTGCGAGCAGGACTTAACATCTGGAAGGTTATAAGCTAACAGCTCTGTTTGGAGAGCGTGAGGGCTTGAGGACAACGGGAGGGAGAGTTGTTGGGCCCTGGACGACAGAGCTCAGTTTGGCAGGGAACAAATGCACTCTCCAGCACCATCTCCCTTGCCCATCCCCCAGCCAAAATCCCAAAGGGAACCGGTTCCTGCCAGGGGACTGGCTTGCTCCACGCAAACACCCAACACAGCGCTTCTGCAGATCCATCCCTCTGGTGGTGGCGGGTCTGACTCACTCCCGGTGCCACAGGGCCCCTCCTGAAGCTGATCATCGAAGGAAAAGTGAGCTGAGTCTGCCCCTCGCGCCCCTGTGCACCTTGCTGATCCACCCCAGCTAATACACCAGATCCGCAACACCACAAGCCTGGCAGTGTGCAAGTAGCCCAGACAGGCCACACCACCCCACAGTGAATCCCGCCCCTAGGAGAGGGGAAGAGAAGGTACACACCAGTGGTTGGACTGCGGCCCCGCCCACCAACGCAAGTTAATCAAGACAACACAGGGGAAGTGCCCCGCAGTCCCACACCACTCCAGGGACTATCCAAAATGAGGAAATGGGAGAATTCCCCTCAAAAAAACCTCCAGGAAATAATAACAACAGCTAACAAACTGATCAAAAATGATTTAAACAATATAACAGAAAGTGAATTTAGAATAATAGTCATAAAATTAATCACTGGGCTTGAAAACAATATACAGGACAGCAGAGAATCTATTGCTACAGAGATCAAGGGACTAAGGAACAGCCAGGAGGAGATAAAAAATGCTATAAATGAGATGCAAAATAAAATGGAGAAAACCACGGCTCAGATTGAAGAGGGAAAGGAGAGAATAGGTAAACTGGAAGGTAAAATTATGGAAAAAGAGGAAGCTGAGAAAAAGAGAGATAAAAAAATTCCAGGAGTATGAGGGGAAAATTAGAGAACTAAGTGATGCACTAAAGAGAAATAATATATGCAAAATTGGTATTCCAGAGGAGGAAGTGAGAGGGAAAGGTGCTGAAGGTGTACTTGAAGAAATAATAGATGAGAACTTCCCTGAACTGGGGAAGGAAAAAGGCATTGACATCCAAGAGGCACAGAGAACTCCCTTCAGACGTAACTTGAATCGATCTTCTGCACGACATATCATAGTGAAACTGGCAAAATACAAGGATAAAGAGAAAGTTCTGAAAGCAGCTAGGGATAAACGTGCTCTAACATATAAAGGGAGACCTTTAAGACTCGTGACGGATCTCTCTACTGAAACTTGGCAGGCCAGAAAGGAATGGCAGGAGAACTTCAATGTGATGAACAGAAAAAATATGTAGCCGAGAATCCTTTATCCAGCAAATCTGTCATTTAGAATAGAAGGAGAGAAAAAGGTCTTCCCAAACAAACAAAAACTGAAGGAATTCATCACCACTAAACCAGCCCTACAAGAGATCCTAAGGGAGCTCATGTGAGACAAAGTACCAGAGACATCTCTACAAGCATGAAACCTACGGACATCACAATGACTCTAAACCCATATCTTTCTATAATAACACTGAATGTAAATGGACGAAATGCGCCAACCAAAAGACATAGGGTATCAGAATGGATAAAAAAACAAGACCCATCTATTTGCTGTCTACAAGAGACTCATTTTAGACCTGAGGACACCTTCAGATTGAGAGTGAGGGCATGGACAACCATTTATCATACTACTGGAAGTCAAAAGAGAGCTGGAGTAGCCATACTTATATCAGACAAACTAGACTTTAAATTAAAGGCTGTAACAAGAGATGAAGAAAGGCATTATATAATAATCACAGGGTCTATCCATCAGGAAGAGCTAACAATTATAAATGTCTATGTGCCGAATACAGGAGCTCCCAAATATATAAAACAATTACTCACAAACATAAGCAACCTTATTGATAAGAATGTGGTAATTGCAGGGGACTTTAACACCCCACTTACAGAAATGGATAGATCATCTAGACACACAGTCAATAAAGAAACAAGGGCCCTGAATGATACATTGGATCAGATGGACTTGACAGACATATTTAGAACTCTGAATCCCAAAGCAACAGAATACACTTTCTTCACAAGTGCACATGGAACATTCCCCAAGACAGATCACACACTGGGTCACAGAACAGCCCTTCAGAAGTATACAAGAATTGAGATCATACCATGCACACTTTCAGACCACAATGCTATGAAGCTTGAAATTATTCACAGGAAAAAGTCTGGAAAACCTCCAAAAGCATGGAAGTTAAAGAACACCCTATTAAGAATGAATGGGTCAACCAGGTAATTAGAGAAGAAATTAAAAAATATATGGAAACAAACGAAAATGAAAATATAACAATCCAAACGCTTTGGGATGCAGCGAAGGCAGTCCTGAGAGGAAAATTCATTGCAATCCAGGCCTATCTCAAGAAACAAAAAAATCCCAAATATGAAATCTAACAGAACACCTAAAGGAAATAGAAGCAGAACAGCAAACACACCCTAAACCCAGCAGAAGAGGAGAAATAATAAAGATCAGAGCAGAAATAAACAATATAGAATCTAAAAAAACTATAGAGCAGATCAATGAAACCAAGAGTTGGTTTTTTGAAAAAATAAAATTGATAAACCTCTAGCCAGGCTTCTCAAAAACAAAAGGGAGTTGACCCAAATAGATAAAATCATGAATGAAAATGGAATTATTAAAACCAATTCCTCAGAAATACAAGAAATTATCAGGGAATACTATGAAAAACTATATGCCAAAAAACTGGACAACCTGGAAGAAATGGACAAATTCCTAAATGCACACATGCTTCCAAAACTCAAACAGGAGGAAATAGAAAGCTTGAATAAACCCATAACCAGCGAAGAAATTGAATCAGTTATCAAAAATCTCCCAACAAATAAGAGTCCAGGTCCAGATGGCTTCCCAGGGGAGTTCTACCAGACATTTAAAGCAGAGATAATACCTATCCTTCTCAAGCTATCCCAAAAAATAGAAAGGGAAGGAAAACTTCCAGACTCATTCTATGAAGCCAGTATTACTTTGATTCCTAAAGCAGACAGAGACCCAATAAAAAAAGAGAACTACAGCCCAATATCCCTGATGAATATGGATGCAAAAATTCTCAGTAAGATACTAGCAAATCGAATTCAACAGCATATTAAAAGATTTATTCCCCATGATCAAGTGGGATTCAGTCCTGGGATGCAGGGCTGGTTCAACAATTGCAAATCAATCAATGTGATACATCACATTAATAAAAGAAAAGATAAGAACCATATGATCCTGTCAATCGATGCAGAAAAAGCATTTGACAAAATTCAGCATCCTTTCTTAATAAAAACTCTCGTGAAAGTCGGGATAGAAGGAACATACTTAAAGATCATAAAAGCCATTTATGAAAAGCCCACAGGTAACATCATCCTCAATGGGGAAAAACTGAGAGCTTTTTCCCTGAGATCAGGAACACAACAGAGATGTCAACTCTCACCATTGTTGTTTAACATAGTGTGGGAAGTTCTAGCATCAGCAATCAGACAAGAAAAGGAAATAAAAGGCATCAAAATTAGCAAAGATGAAGTCAAGCTTTCACTTTTTGCAGATGACATGATATTATACATGGAAAATCCGATAGACTCCACCAAAAGTCTGCTAGAACTGATACATGAATTCAGCAAAGTCGCAGGATACAAAATCAATGTACAGAAATCAGTTGCATTCTTATACACTAACAATGAAGCAACCGAAAGACAAATAAAGAAACTGATCCCATTCACAATTGCACCAAGAAGCATAAAATACCTAGGAATAAATCTAACCAAAGATGGAAAACATCTGTATGCTGAAAACTATAGAAAGCTCATGAAGGAAATTGAAGAAGATATAAAGAAACGGAAAAACATTCCATGCTCATGGGTTGGAAGAATAAATATTGTAAAAATGTCAATACTACCCAAAGCAATCAACACATTCAATGCAATCCCAATCAAAATTGCACCAGCATTCTTCTCGAAGCTAGAAAAAGGAATCCTAAAATTCATATGGAACCACAAAAGGCCCCGAATAGCCAAAGTAATTTTGAAGAAGACCAAAGCAGGAGGCATCACAATCCCAGACTTTAGCCTCTACTACAAAGCTGTCATCATCAAGACAGCATGGTATTGGCACAAAAACAGACACAGAGACCAATGGAATAGAATAGAAACCCCAGAACTAGACCCACAAACGTATGGCCAACTCATCTTTGACAAAGCAGGAAAGAACACCCAATGGAAAAAAGACAGTCTCTTTAACAAATGGTGCTGGGAGAACTGGACAGCAACATGCAGAACGTTGAAATTAGACCACTTTCTCACACCATTTACAAAAGTAAACTCAAAATGGATAAAGGACCTGAATGTAAGACAGGAAACCATCAAAACCCTAGAGGAGAAAACAGGAAAAGACCTCTCTGACCTCAGCCGTAGCAATTTCTTACTTGACACATCCCCAAAGGCAAGGGAATTAAATGCAAAAACGAACTATTGGGACCCCATGAATATAAAAACCTTCTGCACAGCAAAGGAAACAATCAACAAAACTAAAAGGCAACCAAAAGAATGGGAAAAGATATTTGCAAATGACATATCAGACAAAGGGCTAGTATCCAAAATCTATAAAGAGCTCACCCAACTCCACCCCCGAAAAACAAATAATCCAATGAAGAAATGGGCAGAAAACATGAATAGACACTTCTCTAAAGGAGACATCTGGATGGCCAACAGGCACATGAAAAGATGCTCAATGTCGCTCCTTATCAGGGAAATACAAATCAAAACCACACTGAGATACCACCTCACGCCAGTCAGAGTGGCCAAAATGAACAAATCAGGAGACTATAGATGCTGGCGAGTATGTGTAGAAAAGGGAACCCTCTTGCACTGTTGGTGGGAATGCAAATTGGTGCTGCCACTCTGGAAAACAGTGTGGAAGTTCCTCAAAAAATTAAAAATAGACCTACCTCATGACCCAGCAATAGCACTGCTAGGAATTTACCCAAGGGATACAGGAGTACTGATGCATAGGGCACTTGTACCCCAGTATTTATAGCATTACTGTCAACAATAGCCAAATTATGGAAAAAGCCTAAATGTCCATCAACTGATGAATGGAGAAAGAAATTGTGGTTTATATACACAATGGAGTACTACGTGGCAATGAGAAAAAATGAAATATGGCCCTTTGTAGCACCATGGATGGAACTGGAGAGTGTTATGCTAAGTGAAATAAGCATACCAGAAAGACAGATACCATACCATATGTGTTCACTCTTATGTGTGGATCCTGAGAAACTTAACAAGAAATCACGGGGGAGGGAAAGGAAAAAAAAAGACGTTAGAGTGGGAGAGAGCTAAAGCATAAGAGACTCTTAAAAAATGAGAACAAACTGAGGGCTGATGGGGGATGGGAAGGAGGGGAGGGTGGGTGATGGGTATTGAGGAGGGCACCTGTTGGGATGAGCACTGGGTGTTGTATGGAAACAAATTTGACAATAAATTTCATATATTAAAAAAAAAGAAAATGTCATTCTCTGGGGGGAAGCATTACTCCCAAGTGATAAAAGGGAAATGGTCAGACGAAAATTAAGGAATAACCTAACTTCATCTTTGTCCTTTCTTTCAATATTACCTGGTTCTATTCTTATTAAAACATCATAGCTTTCATTAGTGTACAGTCTGGAATCACAGACCATGAAATCAAATTTTTGGTCTACCACTTCTAGCTATGTGATTTTAAACTACAAGAGCCACTGTTTACTCCTTGGTAAAAAGAATATAGAATTAATACCTACTCAAAGGATTGCTTTCATTAATTAAATGGGTATACTGTCTGACATATGGGTATTATCATTGTTTAGTCTAAACATGTTATGTTGCAAATCAGTATTTTGAAACAATAAACTCATTTATATATTGTATAATTAGCCTCCCCAACTATATTCTATATGCTAAATGTCTCATATTACACACAAAAATATCAAAACTCTAAATAGTTAATTAGCATGTATCAGAATTACCTTGAGGGATTGTTCAGAACAGATTTCTGCTCCATTCCCTGAATTTCTATCTCAATAGGTCTGAGTAAGGCTTAAATATTCTATTTTAAAATGTTTCCAGGTGATGTTAATTTTGCTGAAACAGGAACCACACTTAAGAGAACCAGTACTCCAAATCATACATCAGTTGCTATATTTAAAATTTTCATTCATCTCACAAATCCAAGGTTGAATAACATCTTATTTTGTCTTATGTAACTAGATTTGTGTCTTTTTACATGAAAAAGTTTGCTCAGACTTCTAGTTTTTCCTTTTTCTTTATTTCTTTTTTTTTTTTTTCTGACTCATAACCATCTCTGGAAGTTCTGCAGGCCATCATCTCTATTTCACTATAATATCTGTCTGGGAATGTCCTCAACATATAATTTACCCTACAAGTGATAATAACCAACAATTTTATAGTATTTACCATATACCAAGAACTCTTCTGGATATTCTTACACAATTACTAATTTAGTCTCAAATGATCCAATGCAGTAAATACTAATATTATCACTATTGCTTTATTAATGTAGAAACAGAGACAAAGATCATTAAACAAATTGCCCAAGTTCACACGGTTACTAAATAGCAGAAAATAGATTTAAACTCAAGCAGTCAATTTGCAGGGTGCTTTTTCTTCTTAGTTATTATCACAAACTATCTCACTTTATAATGTGGATCTGAACATTTTTTTTTTCACGGCAGCTACTCTTTCATATTTTCTTTATTCAGTAGACACAAAAATTAAGTTAGGAAATGACCCAACACAGGGATAATTTATTTGAAACATACCTAGTGATTTGGTAAAGAACAGATTTTCTTTTTTCAGCATCTTCTGCTTTTAAAAGTTTCAACATATACAAGTTACATATATATATGTGTGTGTGTATATATATACACACACACATATATATATGTAAGTATGTATACATACATATATATACATATGTATATATATGTATGTATACAGGTATAGATGCTTGATGTTTGTGTATATTGTCCCAAAATAACAAAGCTTAGTAGATTAAATTTATATTGTCACAGGATGAAGGAATACTTTAACATTTCTGCCATCCAAGTACTAACCAGGCCTGACCCTGCTTAGCTTCCAAGATCAAATGAGATCAGGCGTGTCCAGGGTGGTATGGCTGTAGACTACTGTAACATTTCTTATGGCGCCCATTATCAGTAAATTTTTAAAAATTTATGTTAAAATATGTATTGCATATCTCATAGTGACATTCAGTGAATACTCCCACCTTCCTACCAGGAAAAAATATGAAAAAGCAGAGGGAATGATATAAACTTCATTTATGATTAAGTCTAATATGGAGGTTACAATGTTCTAGCTGAATCTCTGAATCAAGTCAGATTACCCACTCAGTCACAGTATAACTCAATGACAGCAGCTCTTACCCTCTTCAGGATCAGAGTCCACGCTTCGTGAGAAACTCATGCCCAGGGGAAAAAAATGGCATGGCAGTGCCAATTAAGCATTGCTTTTTAATCATTTCCAAGTTTCCTTTGGTGAAAGCAGGTAAAGGGGGTCTTAAAGGGAGTAAGAAGTGTAACAAGAAGGAATTTTTTGTGACTTGGAAAGAACTATCAGGAAGAGTAAATAAATAATGCCCCATGATCATCCCCCAGCTCTATTTCCTTAACCCACTGGGCTTAATATTTAAGACCATGATCTACCAAAGATGAGATTATTTGTTTTATTATAGGTGATAAACAGTCTCTCAATATAAGCCTGCTCCCACCTTCCTGATACTGCCTCTACAGAACTAAAGTTTCCCCTTTGAGACCACTGGAGAATGGTTAATATTTTGCTGTCTTGGGCTGTGAAATAGATCTGAATAATATACTAATTAAATTTCATGCCAAAACTACTCTGCTTCAAGGCTGAAAATCTATTCTGTATTCCATTTCTCATCCCAAATTAGGTTTAGTCAGATTACAACATAGCCTATCAGAAATTATCCAATGAGCCTAAATGACTTCATTAAGATATCTAATAATAAAATTCATAAAGGCTTTCAATAATAGAATGCCAACATCATAGACATCCCATAAATTTGAATATAAGCCCCTTAGCAGTCTGAACTTTCCAAGGAGATATTAAAGTTCAAAGATTAAGTCCTCTTACTGGTTAAATTTCAAAGGAATTCAAGTCTGAAATAAAAATATCCTGCCTTAGTATGTTAAAAATCCAAAAGAATTACAATCTATCCCAATATCTTATTGTGCTTTGTCTTAACCAAAGTGGTTCTTCAATCTCAGGTGCTATTAGAGTTCTGTCAGCTGCTGGAATATGAGATTACTTTCATCGGAACTATTGAGGTTCCTTTAGAGATCCAAAAGTTGAATTAACTTAAGGCCACGTCTTGAGGTAGCTCATATTGTTATTAATAGTGCAAATAATACTATTGAACTCACAAACATCAAAGTTAAAAACAAGCTCATCCCAATCCTAGAGGAATAAAGTTTAGGCAAAACTGTTTTTAGAATCAATTTCTTAGTGATGACCAAGACCATAGCAAAGATTCAGTGATAGTTGAGGAAGGAAGAACCTATGAAGATTTTTGTTTTCATCTGAACCTGCAAATCAATCAGTTAATACTTTTTTGCTCAGAATTAACAATGTGAGAATTTGAACAATATTCTAGGTAAGTTTTTATTTAGTCTTATGTGTTTTTGATATCTAGGCTAAAAATATGCTTGAATCTCTCAGGTCTGAGAAACCTGCCAATCCTATGGAAGGCTTTCAGCTAGTGTTCATCTACCCTTACCTAATAAACAGCATTCAGGAGAATCATAACTAAAGCTAATATTTTAAATCTTAATCTTAAATCCATTAGACCTACAGAGAACCAGTACTTCTGTCTTGTTCTCCTTCAGGTAACTGCCTTTCTTCTCTTCAGATCTGTATGTTTTTGTAGGCAAACTTACATGTCCATGTACATAAATGTTAGCAGCTTGAAATTACTCTTGATCACATGGACAAGCTACATATAGCTGAGGTTAGTGCTTCTAAAGATTTCCTTGTATACTTACGCCTATCCAAATTTAAAGGAATAGATCTAAAGCTACCTACCTAACCTCACACTAGTAAGTTCTCAGTAATGCTTTCTATGGCAAGCAAAACTCATCAGTTCAGTATGTCTAGAAAAATCATATTCTAAAAACAAAATCATGCTTAGTAAAAAAAATGTGTGCCTGTGTAGACAGAAATAGCAGGCTTGCATTCTGAAGCTATGTGCTTCTGCTATAGGTTCTACAGGCCAGTTACTTATTGAAGTTTGTGTGGCTAGTATATGTTTGCTGGACACCACAGCAGTCTACTGAAATTACCTACAAATTTTCCAAGACTGGCCATGCAGCCCTCTCTTCTGTAGAGGCCTAAACTTTACCACCTGTATTTTAGGTGACTCATCAGTGGATAGTCCCATTATAAACTATAGTCAAAATTAACATGTGGCTTCTTCATTAGGTCAGACCAGTTTAAAGTTAACTAACAGAAACTTAAAAACCTCTACAAACTACCAAGTTCAAAATATCGTATCAACATATTAACCAAGGTCTCTGTACTCTGCCTCATCACAAGACTTTGACATGTATTGGTTTGAAATTCTATCCCCTGCTTTTTATTTGTCTACATTTCTGACCAGTGTCCAATTATTGGGGACTTTGTAGTATAGGGGCTCTGGGCAAAACACCCGAAGATGGGCCACTTTGGCATGAACATTATTTTGAGTTAAAAGCTATCCAAACCCAGCAGATTCAGAAAAATCTCTTTACCTTCCCCTTAACTGCCTCCTTCTACCAGGAAGAAGCTTTTAACAGAGACTTCTTTCTACCTAAGAGGTTTATCTACATAATAGGGCAACCTCTGTTTTCTAAACATCTTTTACCTTCCTGCTAATGGTTTTTCTCCCCTTTGTATGCTCAGATTCCTACCCCTCTTCTTAGCTCATATAAGCATCATGTTGCCGGAATGTCTTTGAAATTCCCATGTCTTTATGGATTCCCCTTACATATGCTATTATATTTGATTTTCTCTTGTTAATCTATCTCATGTCAATTTGATTCTTATCCAGGTAGAAGGATTTTAAAAGATAGAGAGAATTTTTCCTCCCCAACAAGAGCAACCTCTGAAACACTCCATGTATTCTCTAACAGAGTTTAAAAATAAAGGGATAAGAGATGGTGATTCAGATATTACTCTTACTGCTAATAATGGTTTTATTTTCAATGTTGCTTTGCATAAGATCAAAATAGGACAGCCAACTGAACTCCATATTAGGAAGGGTTTACCTACCTAGACACACAGAAGCAATCCTGGGGTGGCAGAAATCTACATATAGTGTAGTTTGTTCTCTAGAGAACAGGGAGAAGCCATCTTCCAATAGACACATGGGAATAGCTGATATAAAGATATCCAGCATATTCTGATTTTGTATAAAAGGCAAGTGATCCTACCTTCTCGTGAGTAGGGTAAGTGAGGTAGAGGATAAAGGGGGAAGGAGCAGCACAGGACAAGTATGTTACTTATATTTGAGTAGAGAGCTAAAGAGTATCTCCTCCTAAAGATCATAGACTAGCAAATTTAGAATGTGCTAGAAGTTCAGGCTTCAGATATAATTTAATGTGAAAACCTATTACTAAATATATAATAATATATGAAATTATGAGATATATAATAATAATACAGTATATACTGTAATTTTAAATAAAATTTATTAAAACAAGTCATGGGCTAATTTATTCTGCAACAATTATGTTTGTAAATCAATGCAAGTATTTGATAAAATTCAAGCTTGTATCTTTATTTCTACATGTAGATACCAAAATAGCTATACTGATTAGTTTCTAGGACATGAAGGGATCTTTTGGAAAATATGAATAGTGACTGCTATTCATAATTTAAATTCTAAATAAAAATTAAGCATAATTTTATGATGAATGGTTAATACCATTTGAGCAGAAATATTCAGTTGCTTATTAGTCTTTCAAAACCCAAAGATTTTTCTATTAATATTTATAAAAGTTCAAAAATCAACAGAATCCATTTTCCTTTTTACGTCTGTAAGTAGGATAGATTATCCTGTTACCAAGGTCTAACTTATAACCAAAAGACATGTTAGGTCTGCCTAAATTGGTAGAAAAGCTCAATTAGATGGTTGGTCATTGGGATTGAAAGGAACTTCAGGATTCATCCAACCCAATCCTCTCAATTGGCATATGCATTAAGTCCCACAGTGAAGTATGTGGCAATAATGAGATAAGACTCAGTTCTTCTGCTTTCAGTTTCACTAACCTTTATCTGTACCAAATTGTCTTCCACTTTTGTACTACTACTGTCACATTTAAGATAATTTCAGTGATCTCTGGGAAAAAACCCACATTAAATTGTTTGTGCATACCAATATCCTGAAATAGAATCAGCCTAGCAACACTCTTTGGGTTCTTAGTAGTATTAGGAGTTTGGCCTACAGAAAATTCTATCCTACTTTTCAGTTACAAGAAGTGCAATGAACCTTGTTATCTCTAAGTCATGCAGCTCAAGAAAAGGTGATAGTCTGAGTCAATCAAATATTGAGCATTAACTCAATACTACACAGTTTATTTTATGAAATAAGATGCTATTGGGGCGCCTGGGTGGCTCAGTCGGTTAAGCGTCCAACTTCAGCCCAGGTCATGATCTCGCAGTTTGTGAGTTCAAGCCCCGCATCAGGCTCTGTGCTGACAGCTCGGAGCCTGGAGCCTGCTTCTGATTCTATGTCTCCCTCTCTCTCTCTGCCCCTCCCCAGCTCATGCTCGCACTCTGTCTCTGTCAAAAATAAATAAACTTAAAAAATTTTTTAAAAAGATGCTACTATGAAAGTAAGAATAATGTTCATGCATTTAAGATATAAAAGGAGGTTCAAAGTCAGCAACTGTAACAACAAAAATTAGACCTTCTTTGTAAAATGTGTAGAAAGTGTTTTACTTTATGTCACTTTAGGAGTGCCAGGATAATATACAATAGCTTATTACCAAACTCTAACTCACACAAAAGGCCTCCTCAGGCCCACTCTAGTTAGTAGAGAATCTATTAGCACTGGGACAGTGGACAAAATTAAAGCATAAAGAAACCCAAATATACCCCTAATGTTGTGTGTTAACATCATACATTCCTCTTCTACTTGGATCTATGTGCTAGCAATGGGTTTGATGGTGGTCACTCTTCTTAAAACACTCTTTTTTTTTTGTAAGACTCATGATGGATCTGGATAAGCCTGGAATGATCATACTAACATGTGGGATTTGTACCATAACAACGCTGGTCTGAAATGAAGGATCAATCTTGTGTGTGTGTGTGTGTGTGTGTGTGTGTGTGTGTGAGACTATGTGTGTTTCTGGTCTCTAGAACTAGAGGCTTATTTCTCTCTGCCTCTTTACTCCTCAAATTATATTATGAAGAAAGCCTCATTTCTAAGACATATTTCTTTTAAAGATTAAACATTGAAGTATGACTTCCTCCTCACTGAGTGAACATACCAGAACCTCAGGAATCAGAATGTATCATGTGATGACATGTAACTGCTGATTTCCTTACTAATTCTGGAAAACATTTATTTATTGAGAAAAACATCAATAAGTGTCTTACAAGGAAACAATAAACATTCTAAGTATTTAATTCAAAGATAATTTTACATAGGAAATTATATAATAATACAAGAGCTGAGAAGACAAATAGGAAATAGTGAAGGGACAAAAAAGAACAGCAATTGGGAGAACAGGTATCATCTAGGACAGAACAGAAACAAGGATAAAGGAGAACTCAGAAAGCAGCGCTGCCTATAAGTACATGGGGACTCTCAGGAAGGAGCCAGGCAAGGAATTAGCATAGGGGAGAGGCACTCTGCAGAAAACTCAACTTGAGAGAGAGATGGAGAAGAAGGAATGGCTGACTTTCCCCCTTCTTCACTTATTTTCCAACAGTGCCTCCCTGTGGTTGAAGCTACCTACTAGCCATCGAGCAAAAGAAAGTAGATAATAATAGTTTTCAGAATAGCAAGGAATTAATTGAAATCCAAATAATAAATATAATAATAAATATAACAACTAATAAAAACTGACAAAAGGCACCAGGCACTCTTAGGTAATGGCAGTTCATCAATAATAAAACTGATCAATTTCCTGCCCTTGGGAGGTTAATACGTCGTACTCAATATGTACCAGTTACTCAAAATTACTGTAAATATACCAATATATTTCAAACAAATTAATCCAAAAAACCTTACAAAAACTCTATGGGGTAAATATTATTATTGTCTCTCCCATTCATATGAGAAATTGAAAGACAAAGAGGTTAAATCCCTTAGGGCAAAGTCCTTACAAGTGACAGAGCCAGGATTCAACCATTCAAGCATTCTGGCTCAGAGTATGTTCTCTTTAATCTTATTCCATTCCATCATTTTGTGTCTTATACTTGCTATCCTTTCCTCATATCACAAATAAAGATGATCACAGGTAACACTGAGAATTTTTTTTAAATATTACGGGGTTCACATACTAAGATTTAGATTATTTGAAACACTTAGCATTAATTAGTTCACTATCCTGTCAAATATAAAAATTATTTCTCTGTCTCTTGGATAATTCAAACATAAGTGGATGGCCATGCATTATTAATGTACAAAAGCACACTGAATTTTATAAGTGATAAAAAAAAAAGAGAAAACTTCTAGGGAATATTCCCATACCTCAGTTTTTAGGATTTTCAAATGTGAGAATAAAAATAACCAGAACCAGAAAATAATCTTGTAAATTACATGTCACATGTAGAGAGGAAGCAGCATTAAGAGCAATGGGAATTTTTCAATAGAAAATATGGACTTAGCCTACTTTACAATTTCCCCATGTGCTACACAAAATCAAAGAAAGCTAATAGAGAGAAGGTTTTTCTAAATAAATGAGTATAGCATTCTAAATGCTTGCTCTAAAGTATCAGAACAATCCTTTTCTGAGCCTATACTGTGATTTCCTTTGTAAATGTGTCAATGTGAGAGCCTTTTGATGGAAAGTTAAGTTTTACCTCTTTCCCTATTATGTATTCAGCAGATCAGAGATTACATTTGTAAAAGCATTATTTACTGCACAGTCTTTCACAAAGAACAATAAAACAAGAAATGTCTCCTCATGAAAGACTGAGGCACTTTCCTCTATCCATGGCTCTTACTAGAAAACTTACTGTGCCTTGCCCCAAGTGGGTGGCACATCTTCTGGTTTAAAATTATATGGATGCAGATCAGAAGGACTGAGTATATGATCTTTGGTTCTTTTAAACTTCAAAACAACTGCTAAGAGTTTAAAACAACTGAAATGTGAACTCATGACTGTGGCATTCCTGCTGCCCTTTGTGAATGATGTATGAAATGAAAATCTTTGCCTAGTGCATAGAATACTGACATCATGTAATTACAGCCATGCCGGCCAGCAGTTCGTTTAGTCAGAATGCCACCAAAAAACATACCGGTTCTACAAGTAATTCAGCCTGCATAAAGAATACTGTATAATGGGAGGCTTAGGTTTGCAGTCTGCACTTTTATTTTCCTATTCCCATTTTCAGCTAAAAGAATTATCTTTAAAAGTCATTCACATCCCAAATTCTTTCTTATCTTAATTTCAAACTAGGTATAAAAGTTTCATTTCTTAAAAACATTGAAATCTTAATTATCCACCTACAGACTTCTATACAAAAGCCATACTCTATAAGCTATTCATGTTTGTGAAGCTCTCCTTTTGTTACTATTTAGAGGAAGTTGAAGAGTAAAAAGGAGAATAGAAGACTGACCACGATAGCTGTCTTGAAATGAATGTGAGGCTTCATTTGGCTTCTAAAGACAAATGGGAAGTTGGGACTTCTATTCATAACCAAAAGTTACTGATTGCAAAAATTCCATAAATGTATGCTTATGTTTTAAGTATTTGAACATATCTAATTATGCTTTTAAATACAGTATATATATATATATATATAAGTAAAATATTTCTTATAATTCAATAGCAGTATTAAACTCTTTACATTGGCACACTCTATATATGTGTTGTAAATGAAAGTAATGATACTGATAAGCAAAAACTCATATTAGACCTGAAAACCTTCCTTATAAATAGCCATCCCTGGAGTCCATAGACTCCAGACTATTAAATATAATATAGACTATTTATTAAAATAATGTGATCACTGAACTTAATTTTGAAATTTCTTGAGAAACTATATGTAAGGCTTACAGAATCCAATGACTTTTGAATACAGAGGAAATATGATTTTTTAATAATATGATGTTTAGTTAAGGGTCACTAAACATTGGAGATATTCTAAAGGCCATACCAGGGAGCTGCCTTTAATTACTTTTAGAATTTCATAGTGAAAATTAACTCATGACATGTTTCCCCTTTAATTATCCACTAAGGTACAGGGATGCTCATTTTTATTCTTTATTTTTTACATCCGTAAGTAGATACTATGCTCAGATTTAAACCCAAGGCCAAAGGGCTTTGTAATGCAGGGGCAGGGTTATCTACAAACCAGCTCTGCCCAGCCACCTGGCTCTTTGTTAGGCTCAACACTAAGGGGTGCTAGAGAGAAGAAAAGGGTGGAGGGAAGCTAGACCTCCTTTGCACTTTCTTCCTGTTGATTTTTCTTTTCTTCCTATTTGCTTCATATTGGATTCACTATAGTGACACAGTAGTGGAAGATTCACCACAGTGACACACAGTGAACATTTTGTTCCACTAAGAGCATGATTCCGTTATTTTTTTTCAATACATTTAAAACTATCATGGCCTACATTCAGAGATGTCAGCATTCATGAAAAACTGAATGAGATTAAATAAAGGGTTACTCTGCTCATATTTAAAATATCTGGTGCCATCCCATGGTGTCCCTCTGCTGAGCTTTGAGAAAACAGACCACCTGAGTATTACCTGTTTATCAGGAGTCTCAGTTCCAGCCTCATGTGGTTTCTCCTCCAACCTTTTAAGTTTTGGTTATCACAATCTCTTCTTATTCCAACACCCCTAAGTGGGTAGCTGCCTCTTGCAGTTGCTACCTCCATGTACCTAGTATTCTTTTTTGTGCCTTGTCCTCAGTAACAATTGTCAACTATTCTCCCATCTTTGTACATTTTTGCAACTCCTCCCATTACATGGAATTTACTTCCCTCCCTCTTGAATTTGAGTTGGCATGGCAACGTGCTTTGACTGACTGATGGAATAGAAATTAGGCCTGGAAACTCTGTACTGCACTCTAGTTTTGTGCCACCACATAAGAAGTCCGGCTATGCTGCTTTGAGAAAAGTATAGCTATACTTAGATATTTCAGCTGCCCTATCTGAGATGTCAGACATGCAGATGAGCCGTTAAGATTTTCCAGCCCCAGCTGGGCTCCTAGTTGTATGGAGCTGCATAAGTTATCCCAGTTGGACCACTTGGATTAGAAGGACTTTTCAGATGGTCTGAGTCAACTCACAGAATCATGAAGAAAAAAAAAATCATGATTGTCTTAAGCCACTAAGTAAAAGGAATAGTTGGTTACATAGTAGTATATAACTGCTAAAGCTTTTTGAGTTCTTAAAGAGCTAGTCAAACTTCATATCAAGTGTTCTCTATTAAAATAACCATTGTGTGATTTCTGTCTTCTGACTGGACTTTGACAAATACAAACATAAATACTAAAACCAATAAAATAAGTTGTTCAAAATAAGACTATATGTGTTTCCAGTGTTTTCCACATAGTAAACTGATTAACATGTTTTTAAAATAACCTCAATTTTGAGCCATCAAGAAAATAACTATAATAAGAATCTTATTATCAAATAACTTTAAAAAATTCATTAAGCAAGATAATGAAATGAATCTAATAGCTACTTTTGAAGAAGCAGCTAATTTTATTAAAGGGAATGCGTAGTATATAACCATACAACTACTAGCTCTCCTCTTAACTATTATATAGGTCACTGATAATAATATTAAATAGAATCAGATTTGGATAATTTATATACTGTTTTCATATGAACACAATGAAGTTAATATTATGTTACTGATGAAAGTAATGGCTATATTACTAACAGCATTTGTAGTTAAAGGTAAAATATTAACTATGTCAACGTGAGGGGCTATGAATGGATAGTAATTATGGTAATAAATGTAATAGGTATGAGTTAATGAATAAACTGTAACTATAATGAATTTTAAGTATTGAGTTTGAAATTTAGCTTATACAAAGGGATAAACCAGAGATGATATTGGAAAATCTGTAATTGTAGAAGGCCATTTGACTGGAACATTTTACATTTCAAAACATTTCAATAGAGGTGCTTATGATATTAAAGGAGATTATCTTCCACAGACAGAACTGAGAAGGATTTAGCATAATTTTCCTGGGATTAGGTACTTCTAAAACTATCAATACATAAAAAAAGATCTTCCCAGGAAGCACATAATATCAATTTATATAATATCAGGGCATTCTATCAAGGCAGGATTTTAGAACATTAGGATTGGCAGCAGACCATCAAATCTAAAAGGATAGGTGCATTTGAGTATGCAAAAACATGGAAGGGATGAACTCCCAAATTTTACACCCATGAGTCTTTAATAATAATTAATTCTCAATCAGGGGAAGGGGAAGGATACAAAATCCCAATAAGAACAATGGTATATAGCTCTATTGATTTCTTTCTTTTTGCTTTCAGTGGGTTTCTCTAACATCTTCAGGTAAAATAGATCAAATAAGTTCTCTCTGTTATGTTCTTAACCTAATATCTTATAGAAAACCAATTTATATTCTTTTTAAAAAATTTATTAAATGTTTTTTATTTTTGAGACACAGACAGCTCAAGCAGAGGAGGGGCAGAGAGAGAGAGACACAGAATCCAAAGCAGGCTTCAGGCTCTGAGATGTCAGCAAAGAGCCCGACGTGGGGCTTGAACCCTCAAACCAGGAGATCACGACTTGAGCTGAAGTCAGACACTTAACCGACTGAGCCATCCAGGTGCCCCTAAAACCAATTTATATTCTTGTTTAAACATACACGATTGAAATAGTTTCATGCCTATTGGTCTTTGTAACTTCCTAAAACTAGGAATACTATGACTTTCCTTCAAAGAGTATACTTACTCAATTTCTGAAGACCAAACAAAGGAATGGAAATAAATAGTTGATAAATAGAAGGAAGTAATTTCAACATCTACAAAATATTGTTGAAGAAACTGTATATGAGTAGGCAATTAAATAAGATACAGAGTGGACAATAAAGCTATTAAAATTATAGTTCTGTGTATGCCTGTTTGAATGAAAATTCTACACCTGAAAAAAGTTGCAAACAATCATGTGTTTTTGTAAAGGTCACTTAGCAAACATTTATGGAGTACCTACTCTCTGCTAGGCACTGTTCTAAATTCTTTAATCAGTCTTCACAAAAACATTATTACTTAACTATAATTATAACCACAATTTTACAGATGAAGAAACTGAAATAAATACCATTATATCATATAGCTGATAAATGGTGGAGTCAGGATAAATACATATACTGCTTGTATATGTATATAAGTGACCACGCTTAAAATTATGCTGTTATAATCAAGTTAGACAGAAAGGCAAATGTTCTGTAGTGTTTAACTTCTATGACAAGCCAATAAAAACCTGTTCGTTTGAGTTCATTGTAAGAGGGAGAAGAATCCTGACCATCAGGTAAAGGAAACAAATGTCCTTTTCATTCTTATTAAAAAATACATATGCTTATATAGCACAGAAAATAAACACTTTAGAGTCAACATGTATTATTTGTGTCCAACGTGGTAGGGTATTGTCTCCTAATATAGTTTTCTACACTCTAAGCCTGGGTTTTCTACAGTGAAAACTAGGCAATAAATACATTCAGACTCTTGTGCTTATGGTATACATGCATGCTTCCTAACAGCTGCCAGTTCAGAAGCAACCCCATGAGGCTTTAATTCAAAAGTGGGCAATATGAAGTTGTATCTGTATATTCTAGCAAGTGTTTGGGAGAAGTACAACCATCTTTGATGGTAGTACAGGTGTATAATTAACCAATTTACTATAGTTTGAAATTTGTTTCTAAATGTTTGGCATTTGTATAAATGTTTTGGCTTGTGAATACAATTGTGGTTAATATTTTTAAATTTTTCTCTCATAAATTAAATTCTTAGTAAGTACTTACTATGGGCATACTAATGTACACAGGCTATTTGAATATTTTCATAAATGCTTCACTAACTTTGTAAGTCTGATCAGCTTTGAATCTGTCTTGAACATTGCCTTACCTTCAAAAGCACTGAATATTTATCATTAAAATGCCAATTTGGTGGGTGAAAATGCTATCATATATTTAATGCTTTTTATTCTTTATTCATATTTTATTTTCTGTGTGTTCACATTTTATTATTCATGGATATTTTATGTTTTGTTTTCTATTAATGTCCTCTAAGCATTTTGTTTGCATTTTCAATTTTTCCCTTTTTATTTTACAAGCTAGAAATATATTAAATATATTAGCTTTTGTTTCACATTGGTTAAAAAATAGTTGTGTTTTTATTTGGTTTTAGAAAAAAGAAACTACAAGTACAGGTGTTATTGATAATAACAGTAATTATTATAATTTTGATTATTGTTCTACTTTTCATATACATTTCCTGACAAGTGGAGAAAAAGATTTGGTTATTCATGTTTTATTTTTAAGAAGTGATTATTCAAATAATAACAATGGCTTTAGAATTCAAAGAGCTAAAACAATGCTAGAATATGCAAAGGAAATAATTTAGGTATTGCAAGCTGATTCTTATATGTATGTATGTGTGAATAAAGTATATATGTTAAAGCATAAAAACATGACTTCGCTGATCAATTCTTCTACAACAATGTATTAAGTGCTATTTATGTTCAAAGATTTTTGCTAAACAACATAAAAGATAAAATGAATCAGACTGAAATATTTCTTGAGCCATTTGTGCTTCGATAATTACTAATTGTTTAAAGTCATTTAAACAATAGTTTTAAAAACATTATTTTTAAATGCCTGTATATTTTATCACCATAATATATATAATTAGGGAAAACACTGTTAGTTTTTTTATTGCATTTTTTTTCTTTTTCCAGAAATGTTGCTACACTTTTTTCTACACAACAAATATATTAACTGAGCAATTCTACATGGAATATAATAGAGAGTTCCTGAAAGGAAATACAAGGAGAAAAAAAAAAGAACTATGAAAAAACAATGCGGCATCCTACACAGAAGGAAAAAAAGAAGTGCTCGGAGGAAGCATTGAATTCTAAATTATAAAAATGTTCAATAATATTGTAATTACTTTGTATGGTAATATATGGAAACTAGACTTATTGTGTAGATTATTTTGTAATGCATAAAAACATCGAGTTAGTACATATACACCTGATACTAATAGGATGTTGTGTGTCAATTATACTTCAATAACAACAATAAAAACTCTTAACTGTCACAGCACAGTCTGGTTCCTGTGGGTAGGCATTAGTATACAATGAACCCCTTAAAGAAGACAGGTATGTGATTTTGGGTCTTCCCTTAGGAAAATGTTTATCAGCATCAGATGGATGGATATCTGATGAATATCACACTGAATCTGTCAAAGGTGATGTGGGAAACCTTGGAGTTAACGACTAGTTAATGGAATCAATGACCTGTACTTTCTTCCTCAGAACTGAGACAAACTCATTTGCTATGTTAGCTATAACCCTCAAATTTCACTAATAAAGAATGTATAAACTACAAAATTAGCTGAAATTTAAACTAAGGAAGAACTTTGTGGTTGGTAAGCATTTTAAATGCAGACCAAATGATAGTATGAATGTGTGTGCTTCTTTTTGTAAGTTAAAACAATGAATGCCCAATTCTTTGTCCTTTTTTAAAAATTTTTTAACGCTCATTTATTTTTGAGAAAAAGAAAGAGACAGAGCACTAATGGGAGGAGGGACAGAGGAAGAGAAGGAGACACAGAATTTGAAGCAGACTCCAGGCTCCAAGATGTCTGCACAGAGCCCAACACAGGGTTCAAACCCACAAACCATGAGATCATGACCTGAGCTCAAGATGGACGCTCAACTGATTGAGCCACCCAGGTGCCCCTGTCCTTCTCTTTTTTTATGAGGAATATGAAAGGGTACTTCCCTCAAACTGTCTTTTCAAAGACGTAACTTTGAGCACAAATTTTACAATGGCTAGAGTAGGTGATTTGAGATGTTTTGTGCATTTTCATGAAAACCTCAAGGTCTGTATGGTTATTCTCCTTAGAAGGACTTTTAAAATCTATATAGGAATTTGGAATGGTTGCACTTTTATATGTGCAAGAGAATGTAGGAAAAGGATCATGTATAATTTGGCATATTTATCAGGAGAGGGCCAATGTAAAATTGATGTTGTAGGGATATAATAATGCTTATTAGGGATAAAATTAATAAGCTACAGTGTTGAACAAAAATAGTATATTTTAGATGCCTATTTATTTATAAGAAGCGAATTAAATGATTTTTCCACTAAATACTTAAGAAACATTTTGGGGTGTTTTGTGGCTCAGTTGGATAAGTGTCTGCCTCTTGATTTTGGCTCATGATCTCGCGGTTTGTGAGTTTGAGCCCCGTGTTAGGCTCCATGGCACAGAGCTGCTTGGGACACTCTCTCTCTCTCTCTCTCTCTCTCTCTTCCTCTCTCTATGCCCCTCTATCCCTTCTCTTTCAAAATAAATAAATAAACTTAAAAAAACAGATATCTAAACAAAAATTCCAAATGAAGACCCGTAAATTGAGTTTTGTTTAGTTGTCCACTGAGTTGACACACATTAGTATAAAGACAAAGCAGAATAATTGTAACTCTGAACTTCACTTATAATTAAATGTTTATTTTATTTATTTGGGGGGGGGACGAGCAGGGGAGAGGCAGAGAGAGGGGGGAGAGAGAGAATCTCAGCATGGAGACTGATAGGGGGCTAGATCTCATGAACCATGAGATCATGACCTGAGCCAAAATCAAGAGTTGTACACTTAACCAACTGAGCCACCCAGGTGCCCCTTTCACACTTTTAGAGGGTTGTAAGAACAGGAACCCTCATATGTAGATCATGAATCCTAAAATATATGGTATTTTGTCAAAAATAGTTGTCAACATTTGGCTTAAAACAACCACCATTTCATTATATAATTGCAATTTGGATGGGTCTCAGCTGGTTGGTTTCTTTACTAGTCTTGCTTCAGGTCTCTCATGTGTTTGCAATCATATGATAGCTGGGCATACAGTTGAAGCTGGTTGTTTGTAATCTGATGCATCTCCATGTGGTTATTCTCTCTAGTTGGTACCTCATTATCCAAGAACCTCTCTTCATGGACCTCTCTTTGCATGACAGCCTGTATTTCTCGTATGAAGTCTTGCAGCTCCAAAGGTAAAGAAGAGGAATCTCCCTTAATGTTTTTCTTAACTCAGAACTCAGATCTTCCAGAATGCCACTTCTTTTGCATTCTGTTTGTCAAATTAGTCACAATTCTAGCCTGGATTCAAGTGGAAAGACATAAGTTCCACCTCCTGATGGAGTATCATTTGCATACTGTGAAAGGCAATTTTTGAGACAATCCACCCTCTGGCCAGAACTATTTATTTTCTTCCATGTGCCAAATATACTCTTTCCCTTACTAGACCCCAGAAAGTGTCATCCCTCTATAGTATCAGCTTGAAATCTAGAATTCTCTAATTTAAATCAGTTCCAGTGTGGATGAGGCTCCTCTGGTATGATTTCTCCACTCTGTATGCTATCCTTTTTGAGTTGCAGAACTCTGAAAGAGACAAGTTTTCTGTACTACATTCACCCAACATACAGTAGTGAGCAGGGTCAGAGTATCTAAAGTTGGATCTCATTCAAACAAGGGGAAAATGGTAGAAAGAAATAAGTAGCTCACAGAAATTTTAATATCCAACTGAGTATAATATATACAGTTCTTTGATTAGAGGTTCCAGTGCCACTGAAGTGTTTTCCTATAGATGTTGGTTCCATTCTCCCACATTTTAATTTGCTCTTTAACTTCATTTTTGTATAAAACAATGACTCATGTTTGTAGCTCAGTAGACTTTTCAGCCGGCATCTGGCTTACAGATTTGAGGGTCCAGGGGGGGACTCTTTTCATTATAAATTGTATCTGTTCCTTTCATTCCAATATAATATTGGACTTTAATAAAATTTATGATTCTTATATATCAGATTATAATAAAATCCATTAGACAAAAAATAAATATCATTCATATTTCTTTCAAAGGTAGAATCTATGCTATCTTGGACCTTCTATGAGGCTGCGGAGGTTAAGCGTCCTTAGAGTCTTAGAAATTCTGTTTTGAACGCAGAGCCCTTTTTATGTAGGTTAAAGTGTCTAGAGATAACAAAGTTATCAAAAGATAACAAAGTTTAACAAAGGGGTTTACACTAAGCCTTGATCTAAAATTTATCCTGCAGTCATGTTTACTGGCAGGGGCCTACATTTGGCTTTTACTCTGAGGCTATCTCCTACTGTATTTTCTTTTTAGCCTTTTAGAAAAAACTAAAAGTAAGACAAAGTTTTATTTTTGAAGGCAGATATTCTTTCTTCTTTATGTTTCCTCTAAACAATCTTGCCAAACTGAATGCTCATCTGGCTTTTCCTATACTTTTATCACCTACCAATCTTTATGATTATTATTAAACAGAAACAAAAAACAGTTGACACTCACCATTCTGCCTAGCCACCTCATCAGCCAGGTCAACACGTTCTTCGTGCACCCTTTCAATCTTTCGTGATGGCTTAGCTGGCTATTTTGTTATTTATTTTGCTTTATATAATTTAGGTCCTTTCATTATAGCTCAAATAATAATTCCCTCCCTTTCTTTTAAGCCTAACAGTCTTCTCAAGGCACTTCCAGCTTCTACCCACCATGCTGTCCCAAAATGAATAACATAAGTTTAAAGTTTTGTTTTGTTTTGTTTGTAAAGCAACACACCACTTCTACATGACAAAGTTTATTTCAACTCAACATTGTCCAAAACAAATAATCCAAAACATGGCAGTTAACACAACCATTGTATCTCATGATTCTGGTTGACCAGAACAGAGCTGGTAGGTTGCTTCACAGATCTAGCTTGAGGTCTCTTGTGTGGGTAGAGTCAGCGGCTGGGCCTGTCTCCTGGGTCTGCATATATGGTGTCTCTGTAATTCTCTATGTGGCCTCTCCATGTTGTGTCTAAACTTCCAAGATCTCTTCACATGACTGTCTCTCCAGCAGGATAGTTGGGACTTCTTACATGGCAGCTTAGGGCTCTCTGATGGAGACCATAGGCTGGTAGGTCATCTTAATGCCTGAGCTCAGAAGCACCCAACCCTCATGTTAATTTTCTCATGTTTATTTATTTCTGAGACAGAGAGAGACACAGCATGAGCGGGGGAGGGGCAGAGAGAGAGGGAGACACAGAATCAGAAGAAGCAGGTTCCGGGCTCTGAGCTGTCAGCACAGAGCCCGACGCGGGGCTCGAACTCACAGACTGCAAGATCATGACCTGAGCCGAAGTCGGTCACTCAACCGACTGAGCCACCCAGGCGCCCGTATTTATCTCTGTTCTAAGGAAGAAGTGTAAGCTGGATAAATGATGTAACACATCTGCCTGGAAAAGATGAAACTCAAAATGCTGGAAACAAGGAAGGGTACTTAATATAACAAATAATATAAACAGTAGAGCTTACGTTTTTGGAGAATTTAGTGTCCCAGAATTAGCAATGTCTTAATATGTGTAGCCTGAGATTCTGGCCTCTCATCCTGACCGTTACACAAATATGTCCAGTACTACTAAGCTTCTAACACTGTATAATGGGGGCAATATGGCTCATACAGACAAAATTACAGCTATCCTTTTTAACAAATCATAATTTAATTAACCATTCAACTTAGAGGAAAATTCTAGCAAAATTCAGTGTTCAGACACTTCATATCTCTAACTGATACTGAAAACAACCACTTGTTTCTCTTTGGAGGTTTGCATTTGCATTCTTTTTTGAAAGTTTGGAATAATAGTGGACAAACTTTAAAAGAATACATTTTTTCTATGCCTTTTCAGGGAAAGAAGTTCAGTTTTCCTTTTAATATGTTTTAGACATGTTGATATATCACATACAAATGTTACTCAAATAATATTGTCATATTACATATTATAACTGAGTTGATGGCTTCAATGGAAGGTAAATTATAAGTCCTCAGAATGTGAGTTGATGCCCAGAATTAGCAAGTTTTATGCAAAAGTGTATGAAAATTATGCATGATAACTGCCAACTCCAGGTTACTATAACACCTTTTGAAACTTGCTGAATTGAGGCGGATATTCTCTTTCAACATCCCCTCACTGTAGTGAAAACACCAGTATAATGATCTCATACTTAGATAATATTCCACATATGTTGTAATTTTTAAGGTAAAGATATGTGAATTTACTTTAGAAATTGAGCAACATATCTATTTTAATATAATCTCTTCTTGGGTAATTACCTTGTGAACAGTGTGCGTATTTTTTCTTCAGTTCTTCTCCTTTATCATGGCTGCATATTTGTATAGGTCCTAAAAGACAGAGAAACTCACTCATTAGAATCACTGCAATCTGTTAGTGTTAGTCTATGTGAAATTTATACTCCCTGCATGGAATTGATCACTGACTATATTAAATCTCTTCAGATTGGGGTGGATCCATTTTAGAACAGTAATAATTCTGTACTTTTCAAAATAACTGCATTCGGTTGAATATATAAATTGAACTTCAGAGACATATTTTTCTGCTCCAATGTGCAATAGTGCAGCCACATAGTAAACCTTGGAATATCATACCAGCAAATTGGCTTCTGAGCAACAATAGAGCAAATGGTGACTTTTGCACTCAAAAGAGATGAGCAGATGGTGAATAATTCAGAGAGAGACTCAAAATATTCCAAACTTTGAAAATAGTATGAATAAATCACAAGCACAATATGAAGAGGTGGGTGGCTAGTATGGACTCTTACACCAGAGTCCAAACAGCTTTCTACATGAAGAAACCAACTTTAATCCAGATGGCTGCCTACATCAGTGAAATCACAGGCGATTTAAATACCTCCTCAATCTTGTGGAAGGTCAGTATATTTTCCAATGTTCTGACAAATACCCGTGGCTTATGATTTCACGTTTTCCTCTGGTTCTAACCCTATTGCTGCTAAATTCTTTCTCTTATTCATTGTTTATCTATTCATTGTTTATTTGTCTTGTTTCCCTGATCACGTGACACTAACTCAAATATGGAACATTTTTTTTCTTTGTCTTATAAGAAAATTAAAAAAAAAAAATCTGTATTTAAATAGTAAAAGATACTCAAGATGTAGGGAAAGTTGTTATAATTGCAATAAAAATGGCAGATAAGGTAAAGCTAAACATTTGGCTTTTCTTAAGATTCCCTTGTTTACACACCTCCAAAAATTGTCCTAGATGCCATTTGTGAAATGCCTTGTATCTCTCTTATGATACACTTAATATTTATACCTTTTTCATCTGCTCCTCATGCTCAGTATTCCCAAGCAATGTAGATGTATAAAGGAAAGGGACAGCTTTAAAAAATGAGTAAAACCTGTGAAATATCATTCATAGGGAGTTAATAGCTTGGGGCAAGAGTTGTGGTGGTCTTCACGGAAATAAAAATAAATTCTTTAATCTATTTAAAATATTAAAATAAGTAATAGAATTGAAAATATGTATGTAAAATATTAAAAATTAACCATAATCCAACATTTGATGTATAACTACTGTTAACTTTGTAGTATATCCTCTACTACTCTTTTGATACATACCAAAAGTCTACCCATCCAGAGGTAACCTCACCTAACTTTACATCTTATTTCTTTATGATTTTAATTTGCATATTTGACACTATGGAGGCCAAGACCAATATATTAATCTGTAAAAATAATAATATTTAGTGGATCTAAAAGAAACTTGGTAAAAGATTCACAGTAGAAGGTTTATTATTAAATTATTTATTATTTAAATTATTATTATTAAAATAAAATCTAATAGTTCATTATGAGATTTGGGATTAGGGAATAATTACTGATATTTCTTGGCAATTAAAATGACATTTCTGTTGCACATTTTGTAGATAAGTAAAACTTTTGTGGGGCCTGCGTGGCTCAGTCAGTTAAGCATCTGACTCCAGATTTCAGTTCAGGTCATCATCTCACGGTTCCGTGAGATTGAGCCCTGAGTCAGGTTCTGTGTTTACAGTGTAGGGCCTGCTTAGAATCTCTGTTTCCTCTCTCTCTCTCCTCTCTCTGCCCTTCCCTCTGCTTGCTCTCTCTCTCTCTCTCTCTCTCTCTCTCAAAAAATAAATAAAACATGAAGTAAAAAGTAAAACTTTAAATTTGCATTCCTTAAATATAAATATGTTAATTATTTTGGCTGTTGATAGAATAATATTTGTTAAACAATCATGAGACACATGAAAATATGTCATATTTATTGTATCAATAAAGAAATGGCTCAAGAAAACATTTTACTGAGAAAACATCTCAAAAAACTAATCAAATTAAGAAGTGAACTTTTCTTCAATTAAAAACGGCATCTATAAAAAACTACAACTAGTGTCATATTCAATAGCGAAAGGAGGACTGTTTTTTCCCTAAAATCTGGAACCTAGTAAAATTTCCTCTCTCCTTATCCAGGATGGTACTTGAGGTCTAGCCAGTGCAGTCAGCCAACTGGGCAAAATAAAGAGACAAAAAAATACCTGGTTTTAAAACTATACTATTCATAGGAAATATGAATATATATAAAGGAAATTTTAAGAATTATACACACACACACACACAATCTATGAAAACTAATGAGCTCGGCAAAGACTCAGATAAATATACAAACATCAGATGTATTTCTAGCAATAAATAATCCAAAATAAATAAGAAAGCAACTATATATCATAAATCCATAGCATCAAAAAGAATAAAATACTTAGAAACATATTGAACAAAAGAAGTGTAAAAGAAGTACACACTAACTCAAAAAACTTGCCTGAGGGAAGTTTTTAAAAGATCTAATTAATGAAGAGTATGGTGTCCATGAATTTAAAAATTCATTATTATTAAAGATAGGAATTCCTGATCTGTATAGATTGAGCAATCTCTATCAAAATCTAAGCAGCATTTTTCAAAAGTTACAAGCTATTTGTAAAATACGTATGGAAAAGCAAAAGACTTAGACAATCAAAACACTCTAAAAAAAAAAAAAGGAAAACTTAGACTAACCAAAAGTTATAAAAAGGAATGACATTAGCAACAATGGCAGGTAGCTTCGATGGCTCATGTCGCCACAAAAACAGTGAAAAAAAAAAAGCATAAAGTGTCAGAATCAACTTGTTGGTACTCTGGAAAACGGAGAGGTTTAGAGGAACCAAGGAAACGCTAAATCAAGGAAAAGCCACGTTTAAAATGGTAAGAGTTCGCAGCATTTCTGCTTATCCAACACCACTGCACACCCCGACTCACCAGCGGTCTTGAAGACAGCATCCCAGTTCCCAGCACGTGACCTGGCTCCTGACCAAGCAGAGCAGATCTCAAAAAATTGCATTTGTCCGTTTTAATCTGTCTAGAGGCTGCCTGAAGAATTGATGCAGGGTACTTCGCTTTGTTACATCTAAATTGGAATTCTCTCAGGGAGGAAAAGGAGCTATGCTGAGGGTATTCCTCGAAAACGTTGAAAGATGAATATAACCTCTCTAGGACAAAGGATTCCAGTTAAGACAAACAGTACTGGAGGAAAAAGCTGAGCAGATAGTCTTTGGAGGAAGTAAGGCACTGAAACGCTCCGGCACTCCCTGAAAAACGCGGGCCGCTTGATTTGAAAGCTGTGCGCATGCACGCCACTGGGCGCATGCTCAGAAAAAACGTGCGAAGAGCTAAGGTTTTTCCTGTGGCGGATCTTTGTGCGGAACCAGCGGGGTCAAGAGCGCTAACTGTGGAGAAGTAAACAGCGAACCCGAATGTCAGAAGAATACCCTAACTGAGCTGGTCTGCAAAGACGAGAAGGGTAGGTGTTTTCTTACTTTTTCTTTCTTTTTCTTCTTCTCTTCCTCACCTTCCCCCCTCCTACTCCATTTTTTTTCCCCTTTAGCTCCAGGCATTTAACGAAACCTCAGTCAACAGGCAACTTGTACTTGTTGCAGAGCTTTCTTTTGTTGCAGGCTCCGTTCAAAACTACTGCTTTTCCGGTCAGTCAGTAAATGGGCCAGAGTAGCACACCGCTCTGAGAAGTATGTTGCCTGTAAAATTTCTAAGAGCCATTGCACGTGCGTGCCTGTGGTAGGAGGGGCCAGATACAGCAACTTCTCCATCACCTTAGAAGGTAGAGTTTATTTAACATGCCCACACAACTGGACCTCTAGAAACTTCACGGAGGTGAGAGGCCCCTGAATTGTTGGATTTCTTTCCCATCTTCTGACACACAAGTGTCTTATCAATATGTCTAAACTAGTTGTACTTCCTGATTACTAGGTCTGATTAGCATAATAATCATCAATGTAAAGGACCCTTGTGATGTCTTGTGGAAGGGAAAGGGGATCAAGATGTCTGTTGACTAAATTATAAGTCTGGAGAGCTGGTAAATCTGAGGTATTCTACTCTCCTTGCCAGCTGAAAGCAAACTGCTCTGGTGGTAGAGCAAAAAGCATTTTTCAGATCAGTAGCTGCATACAGGGTACTAGGGGATCAAGTAATGAAACCACGTCTACAACAGCAACTGCACTTTGAGACACCACTTGATTAAGGTTACAGTAATCCACCGGCATTCTCCAAGATGAATTTGTTTTCTGAACACACCAGATAAGTTACTCGAATCAGAGTATGTGGAAATCATCACCCCTGCATCGTTCAAGTGCATTGATGATGGTGGCATCAATCTCTGCAGTCCCTCGGGGAATGCATTGTTCCTTTCAGTATATTATACTTTGAGATGGAGGGAATTCTAGTGGCTTGCATTTGATCTTTCCTACCATAGCAGCCCTCACTGCGGGTCCTGCAGCCAATGTGGGGATTGTGTTACAGGGTCCAGTAATCCCTTTCGCCATTGTACAAACACCTTGATAAATGACCACTTTTTTACCCCCTTTGAAGAAGGCTGGTAGAACCATAAACATTGCAAATTTTTGTGTATCAGGGTCCTTCCTTAAGGTGACCTTAACTCATCCCTTAATTTGTGGGATTCTGAGTCTGAAAATTGGCGCAAGTCTTGGAATTGATTGAGGGGGCTGTGACTGTCTTTTTTTGGTAATTCAGGTTAGACTTCTGTTTACTAGCCCTAGAACTCTTCTGCTTACACACGTCAAGTAAGGATTTAATAAACTGTGCATTTATATATTTTCTATGTATACAATGTTAAACTAGCCAACATTATAAGACTTTGCAAGACAGTGTTCTGATTAGTGCCTTGGTTCTATAGTTCATTAGCATAACCATGCCCACCTTAACTTTGGCAATTAAGTGCAGTCACTAGGGCACTGTTATCCAGGCTCCAGTTATTCCCATTAAGTTTTAGGGATTACAGTTTGATGGTAGTAATTTCTAAACTAATCTCTAGCCTACAAACAAGAGCCACCACAGAGGTTTTCAAGGATGCCAGGGCTTCCCTCACAGATAGGTTTTACATAGTCAAGGTGGAAGATGTATCCTTTGAACCTTCCAGGGGAAGTTGAGCGGATCTACATAGGTACAGTCTAACATTACAATATCCCTAGTGTCTGGATACCTGCCTCTACATTGTGCCAAGGCAATTTTAGCATTTTAACTTCATTTAACCTAGGCTGTGTTTGCCCTTTCAGACAGACCCTCAAACTTAAACATCAAATCCAGAATTTTCCCTTAGTGGCCAATTTCAATACATTCAGCCTGACTCAACTTTCATTCTTTCTGTCATGATTGAACATCCTTATGATCCAGTTCCACACATGTTCCCCAGATTTTATTCTGCATAAATTGTTCAATAATCCAGTTACTTGGGAGTGTGGTGCTCTTTCTCATGAATCAGACTTTGCATCTCACCTTGTGGAGCCTGCTAGGATTTAAGTCTAGTTGTAGTTTAAAAGCAAAGATTGATGATAGGGCTAGGTCCTGAGAAGAATCAGCAGTGGCTTGGTAGGTAACTATCTCAGGAGATTCAATTACAGATTCTTTAGGCAGAAGAGGGTTAGCCCACACAGGCAAGGGAAGAATAGCTGCTTCTACTGGCAAAGAAGACTGGGCAGAATTGGTGGGTTCAGTATCTCCAACTTCATCAAAATCTGCCCATACTTCCTATTCCAATTTTCAGGATCCCATTTCTTCCTAATCCATAGCTTGACTTTAGCAAGAGCTATACTATGTGGTTGATAATTCAATTTGTGCTGTCATACAACCACTTGCGGGATTTCTGGGTTTGATTATCAGAAATTCCAGAAATTTTCAGTTACAGCAGATAAGGATTTCTTTCAAGGCATATAGAGCTTTTAGGTCGTTCACGCACAGTTAGAGCTGGGAATTTGGAGCCCTGAGCTTTTTGTGACCTACTTTCTCTTCATAGGAGCAACCAGCCAATTCCATTATATTCCTTAGTTTGAATAAAATATTCTAAGGCAGTAAATATGTGATCGTGCAGAATCTTGCTTTCTGTACGTATTTGATTAGGAGTATTCAGTGACAGTATTTTCATATTGCTGTTATCACACTCTGTCATAGACTATCAGTGCCCTCTTGATTACTAGAAATACAGTCATTAGTACTTTTAAATCTAATCAAATTGGAGAACCAATTCTATCCCAGAACCAATTCAGGAAACTTACCTTTAAGATTTTATTTCTCTAGGACTACTTCAGTTACCAAAATATTTATCAGTCAGGACTCAGCCAGAGAATCAGAACAAATAGGGAATATATTGAGATAGTTATTGCAATAGATTGACTTATATGATTGTGGATTTGGCTAGGCAAGTGTGAAATTCCTAGTGCAGAACATCAGGGACCCTTGGACACAAGCTAAAGCTGCTGTCCACAGGCACATACATATTTTCTTCAGAGAAGGCTCAGCTCTGCTCTTTCAACTGATTGAAGCAGGCCAGATTATTAGGATTATTCCCCTTATGCAAGATTCCCCTTATGCAAGATTATTAGGATTGTTGCATATTCCCCTTGTGCAAGATTATTAGGATTATTCCCCTTACTTAAAGTCAACTGATTATGGACTTTAATCACATCCACAAAATACCTAGAGTAGTGTTTGGTTGAATAAATGGAAACTGTAGCCTAGCTAAATTGACATATATGCAAAACGACTATCTCCTATTGTAAATGTATATATACATACATATATATATATATGTATACACACATATATATGTATATATATGTGTATATATATACATATATATGTGTGTATACATATATATAATTCATAGAATCTTAAACTTTTTATTTTTATTAACATTTTTAAATTCTTAATTTTTTAAAAATTTAAATTTTAGTTTTAAATTTAAAATTATTAAAATATTTATTATTAAAAGAAAGTTACCATGCATATGTCAAATTTATTTGTAAAGTAATGGATCCTTTGACTTTTGGATCAAGAATAAGATAAGGCTAAATGCTATCCTTATTTAAATTTGACTTTGCTGTTAAAGTTTTAATTGATACAATAGATTTGGAAGTAGCAAAATTAAGAATGATTATAACTAATTTGGTTTGAACACCAGATAAAATTTGTAGTTGGTTGGATTTAGAGTCCATATTATGTAATAAATATCTATCATTGAACAGTAGCTTACATGCAGCACTGGATGCCTATATACCTAAAATCCACTCAAAGTGCTGCACTTCCCCTTGAATTCAGTCTAGGGCATACATAGAGTGAAATCCACTCTGTTTAAATTACTTGTCTCTCTCTTTTCCCACTTTTTGCTAAGAGTGTAACTAATTAATAACAATAAAGCAAATGAATCTTTAGATAAAGATAAAGATAAAGGTCATATCTCAGTCATTTTTATGTTTAGAAAAATTTTTTATGTGGAATTAATTTAACACTAATATTGTAAAGAAAAAACCCTCGAACCTCTCATACTACTTTTCCCCATATGCTGTATTTATATTCCAGAAAACTGCAGAGCTAGAGAGGTGGCTTGCAGAGAATGATCCTACTAAGAATGCTGGAGGAAAAGTACTGAGTAGCAATTGATCATTGACAGTTTCTCTATCTGTCCCCCTACCCTGGTGGCTCCTCACAAAGAATGATTTGAACTTTACCTCTGAGTCAGATTCAGAATCACTGTGTTTTTCAAAAAAATAAATCTCAATGTGTTTGATACGATTTTACTTTGTTGGTAAGATTTCACAGACAATTCTTATCAGCAAAATATTTTAATTTCTGGTAAATCTATTAAAAGAGGTGAGTCCCTAAATTATAAATGAGAAAACTGAACCTTAAGGAAAAATGGCTAAATATTTTGAAAAGAAGTAATATAAAACTAATATTTATAAGAAACAGTATATAATAAATTAGTATTTACAGAACATGACCTGTTTATCTGAAATTTATCATTGTTTAAACTAATATGATTCTTTTGGAGTAAGAGCAATCATATATCACCTCTTTTGGTATAAATCTGTGGTTTTGGTCTTTTTCCTTCAATAAGTATGTGTGATATGTAAAAGATAGAAAATAAAGTGTGATATAAATTTTAAAAATTATTACAGCTATTTTGGAAATTTAATTATAAATTTAAATATACATTTAATTATAAATTATAAATTCAGTATAAAGAAGGGAACTGGACAAGTCAAAAAATTACCAGCTGATATAGAGTGTTGGCATGTGTATATCAGTCTCATGCATTGCATTGAGAGTCTATTACAGAGATTTTTAAAATGTATTCCATTGATCCAGCAAGTCTTTTTAGCTTAATTAAATAAATAAGATATGCATAAAACACATATAAAAAGAGAGTTATTATAGCACAAGTTATCTAGCATAAGTTACAACTTAGCCAGAAGAATTTAATTTTTCCACAAATAAATACTTGTGTAAGTATTTACTGACTTTTTTTTTTTAATCAGTGAACTTTACTTAGACTTTTGAAATTTAAAGACGTGACCTCCATGTAGTTTCTCAAAACTTAATTTGTAGATAACAATTAAATTTATTATATTAAAATAAAAATATTTTATGAATATATAATCTAATGGAATACTGTTAAAAAGCTAATCAAAGAGAATACAATTCACAGAACACTACACGAACCACAATATTAAATAATATCAATTCATTTTCACCAATCTCAGTTTTTAATCCTCTCAAATCATAATCCTCTCAACTTTTTCTTTTTTTGCTTTCTCCTTAGATGGCACTTCTCTTCTCAGAGAACTATTAAATATTATTGAGGCAGCTGAGGTGTCAAAAAGTCCTGCCTGATTTAGACAATTTATGTAACCGACTCCACGTTATTTGGGAAGTTATTAAATAATTCAAAACATTCCTAAATTTGGCTTACTTCCAAAAGATTATAGTGCCAATCATGGTGATTCATTGGACCACTAGCTGATCAAGAATTCTGAAGTTAATAATTGAATGATCTGGAAATAGTTTGCCTAGTAAAACTGGGAGAGGAACATAGAAAGATGGTCAGTCAGTTACCATTTTATTTGGAATTTTTATCTATTTCATTGAAATGGATACATCTAAAGGGCTTTATCAAAAAATTTAAAATGTCTCAAAACAAATATAATACCTATGAACAAATATTTACTCTTACTTAGATGAATTTTCTGTAAATGTATCAAATTACCCAGTAATGGTAATCTTTGCTCAGTCCTATTTTTTCTTCATAAAGTATTATTTTGCTACTCTTCTTAGAAATTATTATAGTATCACTTTTATAATGAATATAATTTTACTTTGTAAACTGAAAAAAATGACTGAAGATTGTAAAAGTAGTCTTTCTTCATCTGCATTACTCATCATTTTGAGGGATTGAAAGTGGCAGAGTAATGATACACATCAAATGAAAGATCCATGGCTGCTATGAATATTTAACTCTAAAAGCTAGAAAACCTGTTCAGGAATATTTTTTTAGCTACAAAGTTCATAAAATAGTTTTATTTTATACAGGTGGGAATACATGGTAGCACTAACAAGAGCAAATTAGGATACAGCAGAAGATACCCTCTGCCATAATTTGATACACAGGAAAGCAGATCTAGAAAAGTATAAGATTTAATAAAAATAAGATCTCAGTGTCATCTTTTGATAGTATGAAAAATCATAATAATAAAACTTGCATTTTGAGTGTATAATATGTACCTGAAATTATATAATATTAAATTATTTTAAAGCTAATTTGATAAAACAATTCTAAAACATAGTGTGAAATTACACCTAAGGTTATCCTTATAGTTGTTATAGTTATTATAATATTAATAGCTATAGTTACTATAATTTTGAGATCTTAAATGAACAGTGCATATCTAGCATAGTAGAATCTTAAATATTAAATATCCAAAAAAAAAGTACACAGAAGTTTAATATGAAAAAGTAAAAACCAAACAGAGTTCTCTGAAGTATTGACTAATAGTGTTATGAAAATGATGAATTTACACTAATTTTTTTAGCATAGTCCACTGTAGTACTAACAGCTAGCACACCAAGCTATTTAATAATGATTTATAGAATGTATGAATTAAAACACTGGTTTAGAGATAATTATTTTCAAATTGGATTTGAGCCATATTACATTAAGTAATTTTCGAAGCCCATGTTCATGCATTCTTTAATCATGTTATTCAAAATTTATTTAGCAAACATAAAATGTGGACTCTGTTTTAAGTTAGGATGACATTAAAAATTGAATAGAATATAATTGTTTACTCTAAAACATAATGCAAACATTAGTGGGTATGCAGATGTATTAGTTCTGTATGGCTGTTATAATAAATTGCTACAAACTTGGTGGCTTAAAACAACAGAAATTTATTTTCTCACAAATTGGGAGGCCACATGTTTGAAATTAAGGTGTCACCAAGGCCACATTCCCTCTGGAGACTGTAGGAGATAATCTGTTTCTTGCTTCTTCTAATGCCAGCAATTCTTATTTTATAGCTGCTTCAATCCTAATTTCTGCCTCCATCTTCACATTCCTCTGAATCTTGGTTTCTGTGTTGAAATAACAATATATGGAAAGATGAGGAACACTTGGAATAATAGTTGTATTTTCTAATATAGGGAATACTAGAAGTGGAGTATTTTTAGAGAAGATCAAGTTCCATTTGCTTCTGTCGAATTAAGATTTATTTATGACATCTAGGAAGGGATTTTAAGTGTGTCATTAGATATTTTAGCCTGGAGATAGAGGTATAAATGTGTGGGTTGTCTGAGTGCAGGTGTTAATTTAAATCATAAGCATTTTGGTATTCTATATTAAGATGTAACTGTGAAAGTAAAGTGACCCTAAGGCCAGCCTTGAGGATCAGTTAATAGTTAACAGAACACAAGTTTACAAAGAATAGAGAGAAGGATGGTAAAGAGAATTAAGAAAGAAATAAGGGAAGTTGAATATTAGAGGAGACAATGGGATATATGGTTTAAAGGAGGAAGTGACAAGAATTGTCTAATGATGCTGAGAGGTCAAATGAGATTAGTAGTTAGCCTGGCCAGTGGATTTAGAAATATGTATGGTATTGCTGTGATTACAAACAATACCTATGGGAGGTAAGTGGAAAAATCAAACCAAAATACTGAATGGGAGATTAAGAAGTAAAGATAGGAGAGGCAACTGAGTGGCTCAGTTGGTTAAGCGTCCAGTTGCAGCCCAGGTGATGATCTCATGGTTCGTGGATTTGATCCCTGAGTCAGGCTCTGTGCTCACAGCTCAGAGCCTGGAGCCTGCCTCGTATTCAGTGTCTCCCTCTCTCTCTCTGTCTCTCTCTGTATCTCTCAGAAAAAAATAAACATTAAAAAAATTAAAAAAAAAAAAAAGAAAGAAGGATTGGAAATACAAACTTTAAAATATGAGAAGGCCAGAAAGGCTGTAATTGAAGCAGTATACGAATTTTTTGTGTATTATATTGTTTCCTATTTTTAATAACAAGGACTAATGTGAAAAAAAAAAAAAAAAGAAAGTTAACCTGAGGAATCAAAATGAGAGACAGTGGTTTGGTATATATAAACAGGAAAGGGAAAAGGATAGTTCCTGTGAAAGAAGATTGGCAGTCTCAGGACAAGGTATTATTTTATCTTTAAAGAGGATGACATGGGGCGCCTGGGTGGCTCAGTCGGTTAAGCGTCGGACTTCAGCTCAGGTCACGATCTCACGGTCCGTGAGTTCGAGCCCCGCGTCGGGCTCCGGGCTGATGGTCCAGAGCCTGGAGCCTGCTTCAGATTCTGTGTCTCCCTCTCTCTCTGCTCCTCCCCCATTCATGCTCTGTCTCTCTCTGTCTCAAAAATAAATAAACGTTAAAAAAAAAAATTTAAAGAGGATGACAGTCCCTCTATTAAAACTAGATAGTAATATAATAATATATAGGTGGATTCATGTATGTTTGCACTTTGGCACTGAGAATGCAAGGAGTTGTTACTGACATTCTCTTTTGTTTGTTATTTTTTTTTTTTTAACGTTTATTTATTTTGAGACAGAGAGAGACAGAGCATGAACGGGGGAGGGGCAGAGAGAGAGGGAGACACAGAATCCGAAACAGGCTCCAGGCTCTGAGCCATCAGCCCAGAGCCCGACGCGGGGCTCGAGCTCACAGACGGCGAGATCGTGACCTGAGCTGAAGTCGGCCGCCCAACCGACTGAGCCACCCAGGCGCCCCTTTTGTTTGTTATTTTTATCTACTGAAAGAATACAGAAGTGGTGGGAAAAGGTTAAGAAAATAAGTGGTAAGCATGAAAATAGAAAATGCATGAAGTAATAATTTTTAAGTAGCAGAAGTTAATATATGATTTCAAGGGGGCATTAGTGTAAGTAGGTTTCAGTGTATGGTATAACTTATCCATAAGTGCTTGCTGCTCCACTATTTATGATGATATGAGGATGTTTAGGTTTAGGTTTTTGTGAGATGGAGTTTCATCCAGACAGGTAAAAAAAAAAAAAAAAAAAGCCTTTGGTCAAGAGTGTTATTAAAATGATTATGTATTAATTCTATAACAGTACAAAGAAAAATATAGAAAAATGAGTTCTGAGGTGAGTTGTAAAAGAATGAGGGTTTAAAAAAAAAACAGAAGGTAAACAAGTGGATTGTATGCACCTAAAGAATAACTAAAAACCTATAGAAATATATTCTATAGGATCGCACTATGCACAGTTTGGAAATAGCAAAGACTTGGCTCTGTCTGGATCTCTTGGAATCCTATTAGGGGCTTAATGACCTAATACGCTTTGAGGTATCTCAACCAAGCCTGATCAAAAAAATTTTAGTAGATGAAGTACTGTTCAAGATAGAGTACAGTATTACCCAGAGGAAGATAAACTGTAGTTCAGATATTTCCAAAAGTTATCAAAGTAGTACTGAAAGAGACTTCCACTGTTAAGTCTCTTTAAGTACTTTAAAGTACTTAAGTACTTTAAGTACTGATAAGTACTACTTATCAAAGTAGTACTGAAAGAGACTTCTACTGTAAGAAATTCCACTTACAGTAATTTGGATGAATTAACTGAAAAAGCATCCAACTATAGAACATCAAAAATTCTGGGCAAAGTAAAATACACCTCCCTTTTATCCAAACTTGTAATCAAATAAGAGAAATATCACAGACCAAAACCAAAGTGGAGTCAGGATTCCAAAGTGGAAACATAATTTTGAGATCCTAGTGGATATAAGGTCCTTTGCCAAAACCTAGTACCTCAGCATTATGTTTTAATATTCATACAGAAAAGACAGACTCTTAACTTTAAAGAACAAACTAATGGTTTCCAGAGGGGAAGTGGTTGAGAGGGTGAGTGAAATGGATGATGGGGATTAAGGAGTATAGTTGTTGTGATGAGCACCAGGTGTTGTATGTAAGTGTTGAATCACGAAATTGTACACTTGAAACTAATCTTACACTGTATGTTAACTGGAATTTAAATAAAAATTAAAAAAAATCAAAAGACAAGGTCTTAGATGCACTATTGGTAGAGATTCCTTTATTAGTATGAACTTGAATGAACAGAGCATTAGTGAAAGAGTGGGCAGGAAAATCTTGGCACCCTGGGAAAAGAAGAGTCTTCTTAAACTCAGGTGTATATAGGAAAAAAGGTAGTAAAATGAGATTCCTCTACAAATCTGTAATTTTAATGCTGCATTCACACTGGTGTAAAGTTTATTATTATACTACCTGAATGGTCTGGCTTAGAAACTAAATTAAAGTGGTCTCAGGTTGGTAATAAAAACAGATGCCTAAATAATTCAAGAGCAAATCCTCTCTGGAAAAACAGGTCTATTCAAACCCTCATGATCCCTGACAATGACATTGAATGTGAGTTCACAATAAAACTTTTTAAAACACAGGGAAGCAAGTTGATATAAACAGGAACAAAGAATAGAGTCTGAAAGTATTTCAGTTTAGAATTTTCACATACTACTGTTAGAATACAAGAAAAATAATGAAAAAAAACATAAAACAAACACTAATCATAAGAAAGCTAATTATAAAAATATATTTCTAATATATTAGAAAGCAGTTATATTAGTGTGAGATAAAATATTGTGGCTAAAGGCATAAAAAGGATACAGAGAGTATTTGCTTAATGGTAAAGGGTTTAATGCAGTAACAAACTACATTTAAACACTTATTAAAACTGCTTCGATTTAAAACTTTTATAAAGCATAAAAATAATCTCAAATTATGTGAGACAAAATTTTTCACAAGGGCGGAAAAATGACAAATCCACTTTCATGTGTGGAGATTTAAAAGTTTTTCTGGAGCAACTGATAGATTAAACATGCAGTTTAGTAAGGATCAGAGGATCTTAAAATATACAATTAGCTTAATTGAAAGACATATGCATCTATACTTACACAATATATTTTGAAAACTTATTTCAAGCACATATTAAACAATTAAAAACTGACCACAAATTGAAAGGATACAAAACCAAAATTTTATCCTACAATAAAATTAGTTTGAAAATTAATTTAAAATTTAATGAAAACTACGTAATAGTGGGATTCAGCTAAAGCACTATTTAAAGCAAAATTTAAACACAGTTCATGTATATGAGAATCAAAAGGCTAAAAGTTAATGACCAAAAGATCCAACTTAATAATTTAGAAAGGCCAGCACAGCAAATGAAAGAAAATAGAAGAAAGAAAAAGATAAACACAGTATCAGAATTGTATAGCTAAATATTACTTCTTTCAATGTTAATTATTATGATGAATTTGATGTATAGAAAAATAAAAGAAATTAGAAAGCACTAGGGAGACATAGATACAAATGAAGGACAGATTAAATGTCTTTGAAAGAAACATAGAAACACAGTTCTGCCTGTAAAATGAAAACCTTATATTGTAGCATTCTAATGTTTATTATCAAACATATCAAGAAGAAACTGAAAAATATTTTTAGAATGTAGAATTTTATAAATTTGAAAAATTTATGCTCATATAGAAGTTAAATCACTAGTTGAAAGTTGTCCTGGATAGCATCCAAGCAAAACTAAATGACAGTGTGTACATGAGAATATTAAAGTAGGAATAAGTGGAGGTTAAACACTGAACAGCAAGGTGATGCATGATGTGTCAATAGCTGTGAGGAGGAAGCACCAGGAAAACAGATTTTTGAGGGGCTTAATAACTAGAAAACACAGAGATTTCTAATAGGTACTCACCTCCAAAGTGAAGGATTATAAATGCTTAAGGCAATCTCAGCAGGCCAGTCTGATAAGAGCAGCCCAAACTGTGAGGGTCTTTGCAGGCCACAATTCCTAACACAAATATACTAAGAAGAAACTTCTAAGAGTAAAATTCAATGAGAAAAGAAGAAGAACATTAAGGGTGATCAAAAAAGAAAGTACAGATAAAAACATGTAAGGGAAGTAAACAAGGCCATTTTAGAAATTGTGAAGATACATCTTTTAATTATTTGTAATTACAACAGAAGAAGGAACATTAGAGCCAGGAAACTAAGGAAAACTGTCTTCTCCCCAGTACTGATTCCCTTCTAAGAGTATGGGTCCAAGGTCTCTCAACCTACACACTGTTGATAGATTGGACCAGATAATTCTTTATTGTGGAAAGCTGTCTTCTGCATTGTAAGGTTTGTAGTCATATCCTTGGTCTTACCCACTTGCTGCCAGTGGCAATCCACCAATTAAGAGAACCAGAAAAGTTTGCAGACATTTCCAGAAATTCCTGGGTAATAAAATTATCCCTAGTGGAGAGATCATCTCACCTAAGCATGAGCAATAGAAAATAATCGTGGTTGATTGTTGCAAGTTATTGCAAAGAGAAAAAGGGAAAAAGAGAATGAGAGAATGTCCTTATCCACAATGAAGGCACATCAGAAAGATAAATCCGTAAAACACATACTCAAAAGAAGCAGAAAGAAGTGTAAAAAAAAAGCTATTAAAAATCATAAATAATAATTAGGAAAGTTTCGGATATGAGATATAACAAAGGATCTAAAAAGAAAGTTGACAAAAGTTAGATAAAACTTTTTGTGAAAAATTAATTATAATGTCATAAATTAAGGCTAAAGTAGAAGGAATACAAGAATGAAGAAACACCATGTTGGTGGCCGTGACCATGAGATCCACTGACGCGTTATGTATCACACCATCCAGAAGATTAGGGGATTCACCCAGAGTTAATACTGCCATCTTGAGAAGAGCCAGGGAAACCCCATTGCAGTAATAAAATGCAAAAGTGCAGGTATAAACCAAATAGGATATCCAATATCCCTTGCGTTAGTCTGAAAATGTAACATTTAAAATGTAATGATAAAAACGAGTTCAGTAAAGTCACAGGATACAAAATCGATGTACAGAAATATGACGTATTTTTATACATCAATAATGAAGTAGCACAGAGAAATCAAGGAATTGGTCCCATTTACAACTGCACCAAAACCATTAGATACCTAAGAATAAACCTAACCAAAGAGGTAAAAGATTTGTACTATGAAAATTGGAGAACACTTACGAAAGAAATTGAAGAGAACACAAAGAAATGGAAAAGCATTCCATGCTCGTGGATTGGAAGAACAAATATTGTTAAAATATCTATACTACCCGAAGCAATCTACACATTTAATGCAATTTCTATAAATACCACCAGCATTTTCACAGAGCTAGAACAAACATCCTAAAATTGCATAGAACCACAAAAGACCCTCAATAGCCAAAGCAAACTTGAAAAGCAAAGCTTTAGTCATCAAAATCCTGGACTTCAAGCAGTATAACAAAGATTTAAGCATCAGGAAGGACAGTATGGTATTGACACAGAAATGGGCACAGAGATCAGTGGAACAGAATAGAAAACCCAGAAATGGACCTACAGTTACATGGTCAACTAATCTTTGACAAATCGGGAAAGACTACCCAATGGAAAAAAGACAGTCTTTTCAACAAATGGGAGTTGGGAAAACTGGACAGCAACATACAGAAGAATGAACCTGGACCACTTTCTTACACCATACTCAAAAAAATAAATTCAAGGGGCACCTGGGTGGCTCAGTCAGTTAAGTGTCCGACTTTGGCTCAAGTCATGATCTCACAGCTCATGAGTTCAAGCCCCACTTGAACCTGGAGCCTGCTTCGGATTCTGTGTCTCTGTCCCTCTCTGCCCCACCCCCACTCATGCTCTGTCTCTTTCTGCCTCTCAAAAATCAACACTAAAAATTTTTAAAAAATGAAATAAATTCAAAATGGATGAAAGATCTAAATGTGAGACAGTAAACTATCAAAATCCTAGAAGAGAACACAAGTAGGAAACTCTTTGACATCGCCTGGAGGAACTTCTTTCTAGATAAGTCTCCTGAGGCAAGGGAAACAAAAGCAGAAATTAACTATTGAGACTTGATCAAATAAAAAGTTTTTGCACAGCAAAGGAAACAATCAACAAAACTATAAGCCAACCTTCGGAATGGGAGAAGATATTTCCAAATTACATCTAATAACGGATTAGCATTCAAAATCTATTAAAAAAAGGTCTCAAACTCAACACCCAAAAAACAATAATCCAGTGAAGAAATGAGCAGAAGACATGAATAGACACTTTTCCAAAGAAGACATACAGATGGCTAACAGACATATGAAAAGATGCTCCACATCAGTCCTCATCATGGAAATATAAATGAAAAACACAATGAGCTAGCACCTCACCTGTCAGAATGGCTAAAATTAACAACACAGAAAACAAATGATGTTGGGAGGATGCAGAGAAAAGGGAATGCTCTTACACTGTTGGCGGAAAGGCATATTGGTGTAGCCGCTCTGAAAAACAATATGGAGGTTTCTCAAAAATTTAAACATAGAACTACCTTGTGGTGCCTGGGTCGCTCAGTTGGTTGAGCGTTAACTCTTGATTTCAGCTTAGGTCATAATCTCAGGGTTCATGAGATCAAGCCCTGTGTTAGGCTCCATGCTGATAGCACAGAACCTGGTTGGTATTCTGTCTCTCTCTCTCTCTACCTCTCCCCTACTCATGCTCTTTCTCTCTCTCTCCCTCTCTCAAAATAAATAAGCTTAAAAATATATATAACTACCCTAGGACCCAGCAATCGTACTACTAGGTATTTACCCAAAGGATACAAAAATACTGATTTGAAGGGATACATGAACTGTGATATTTATAGCAGCATTATCAGCAATAGCCAAATTATGGAAAGAGCCCAAATGTCCGTCAACTGAAGAATGGATAAAGAATACACACAATGGAGTATTATTCAGCCATAAAAAGGAATTAAATCTTGCCATTTGCAATGATGTGGATGGAGCTAGAGTGTATTATGCTAAGTGAAATAAGTCAGAGAAAGACAAATACAATATGATTTCACTCATGGAATTTAGGAAACAAAACAAAGGAATAGGGGAAAGAGAAAAGAAGAGAGAGGGAGGCAAACCATAAAAGAGACTTTTAACTATAGACAAACTGAGAGTTGCTGGAGGGAGGTAGGCTGAAGGATAGGTTAAATGGGTTATGGGTCTTAAGGAGGGCACATGTTGTGATGAGCACTGGGTATTTTATGTAAGTGATTAATCACTAAATTCTATCCCTGAAATCATTATTATACTATATGTTAACTAACTAGAATTTAAATAAAAACTTGAAACATAAAAACAATTAGTATAAGGAGACCTTCCAAAACATAAATAAAATGTAATAATAAAATTAAGGATTATTCCAAGGCAAAATGTCAAGCAAAGGGAAAAATCTTTTTTTCCTTTAGCTTTTCCATCCATATTTACATTGATTCTGGATTCTTATTATTTCAGCTCACTGTCAATATATTCTTTACCTTCTTAATTTATTTTAGGCATTACAAGCTATATATTAATGTGAATAAAGTTCATTTTTATCTGATTTCTGATGGGCAAAACTTGATAGGATGATGTTGTGTGCTTTTAATATTTCCATTTAACATAAATTACTTTATTAGAATTCTTCCAAAATATTGTTTAGGCAAAATAATTTTCTTAGCTAAGAAATTCTAATACAAATTGGATGGGGGTATCTGTTGGGTTTAGAGGTACTTGATAAAATTAAAAATTATACAATGGAAGTTTCCACTTTTACAGATTGCCTTCCAACAATGGTCAGACTAAACACATACTGGATTTTTAAGTATTCTTCAGAATAAAGGATATCCCAATAATTGAGGAATTTATATTCTAATGAAGACTTTCATTCTGAGAAGATTCTACTTCCATTGTGTGATTAAAAACACAATGCTATGTTCTTGGAAAGCATACAGATGCTGACATTAAAGAATACTCTTAAGATACTAGAAGGTATGTTGTAGTAAAAACTGTGTTTTGATGATAGGAAAAGAAGAATCATCTTGGAAACTAAAATAAAGTGTACAAAATATCAAAGTTTAGGGTAATGGACTACAAAGTTCAGTTAAAAAATAAGCTAGATATGAAACAGCCGAAATGTATCAAATAAATAAGCTCTACACGTATACAGATATAATATGCCAAGCTTATTCATTTGCTTTGCTTAATGTTATTATATTAACTAGTTTATTAATCTATACTGTTTTTTTAATATTTAAAGTGAACATTTAAAAAATATTTATTTTGCGAGAGAGAGTATGAGTGTGTGGGGGGGAGGGCAGAGAGAGAGAGAGAGAGAGAGAGAGAGAGAGAGAGAGAGAGGAGAATCCCAAGCAGGCTCCATGCTCAGCCAAGAGCCCAACATGGGACTCGATCCCATGACTGTGAGATGGTGACCTGAGCCACAATCAAGGGTCAGATGCTTTAACCGGCTGAGCCACCCAGGAACCCTTGAAATGAAACTTTTAAAGAAATACTTTGTGTAAAAAAAAGCATTACAAGTTGTCACGTGCTAATGGAGGAAAACTTGTTGGAGCATATACTATTGTTGAATTAAAGATCAACTCCAAATCCCAGTTCAACTGGTGGTAGTTTAGAAATCCACCTCCGCATCAGGGTATAACTTGAGAGATCTGTGCACTAAAGGGAACTATCTTTCTAGGAGTGAAATCAAGAAATTATGACAGAGCAGAATATAATTGTGTTATTTTTTATTTAAAGAGAAAATCAATAATTTTCTAATATTTTCTTCCTAGGGTAATATGATGTTTTGTGAAATATTTAGTTGTCTCTTGTGTATCAGCATTTTTAATGAAACAATTGTCATAAACAACATATTTTTACTTTTTAATGTGTTTTTATTTTTTTAAATTCACACTAATATTAACATACTCTAACTGTAAACAAAATGTTAGACAAACATGCATTCATAGTAAATTTTGAATATAATTTTCAACACCCAGTTCATGTTAAAGAAATGTATCTGAATTTGAGAATAGCAGATTTTTAAAATAGTTACACATTATGAGTGTTTAAAATCACCCAGTTTATTCACAGCTTGTGAAATTGCTGGTTTTAGTTTGCAGAAAAAAAAAAAACAGCTCTGCCAGTGTTGAATTTATAGAATAACGTTTGAAAAAGGAAGTATTTATTTATTTGATAGTCATGATACCAAGCCTTTTTGGAAAATTAGCACAAATCATGAAATTTTCTCACATAGGCATTATAAGAAATTCGTCTAAAAATTGTCCAACAGGAAATTGGTATTATCTGTGAAAAAGACCTTTATTAAAGATTCAGCTTGAACAGCTTCATGTGAACCTCACGGAGGGCACTTGGCCCTTAAATCCTCAGATACTGTCGCTGGCTTTGTCTGTTCCTTGTGACTGACATGTCAGCTTTCGTTTCTGAATCTCAAAATCCCTGATGAATCTATATTCTTTCTGGTTCCTGATATCTCAATCTCTTTCAAAGATGAAACATATTTGTGCAAATATTTTGTATAACTTTTGGCTCGCTGAATTTGGAGCTGGAGAGGATCAGTGGAACATTCTTATTTATAAATAAATCTACAGAAGGGAAGTAAGAATTTCAGGATTTTTAAGTGGCTAAATTATTCCAAAGTCAAATAAAGTTTAAAAAATTAGGATGTGTTAACCACCAGTTTCTGCTTTTAATTTACATTTTCCCCAGATAGCTAAGAAGAGAAGAGAAAGCAGTCAAGTGAACAGTGGTATATATATTTTTGATGCCACTATTTACACCTTTCTCTGTCTCTGGCCTCTCTGCACTACTAGCAGTGGGTTCAGCATCAAAAATGAAGCCAAAAATAGGCTGAATGTAGAACTAGAGCTTTGCTCTCCTCTGCCTCAGGAAAAACACTTCAGCAAAGCCAGTAAATCAGATAGCATGCATTAAGTGTCTATTGCAAGCAAACCACTAGGTGAAGTTATCTGAGATAAACAAAAAGTATTAAGAGACAGCACCTTTTATTTGGAAGAACTTATGTTTTGGCTATAAAACCTTTAAAGAAAGGAAACAACTAAGGTATAAATACACAGTAATATATAGTTTGTGTATGTGTCCAGAAATTAAGAAGTGCTTGAGGAATGGCATAACCATTTTAAAACGATATGGAAGCAAGCTTGCATGGAATATACTTACCAAATACAGACTTTGAATATCAATATATGTAATAATAGTATCAGATTATAATCTGAATGAAGTAAGATTAAGTCTATACTCCTATAATTAATGAATGAATCAACAAGGGAAAAGAAAAAGTTCTCTTTTATTTTAGAAAACCAGCTAGTAAAATGTATAAAAACTAGTAGAATTAGAGAACCACCCAGTGGCAACCAAAATAGTTACAGTTTACCAGGGAAAAATCATCAGTGGTTGCTAAAAATGTTGCTAAAATGAGACATAGGACTTTGTCTAGTTTCGGAGCATCTCCTCACCACACACTCATTAATTACAGACATATAATTAGTAACTTTCTGGAGAAACCTGACAGATGCCACCTTAACCATGTTACCAAAATGAACATCACCAGTAGTGGAAGTAATCAAAATCATGTATCACCTAATAAAATATAAATGAAAAATACAGTTCTGATAAGATATAATGAAAAGAACATAGTTCTGTGATATTCCTGTCAAAAATTCATAACTACAATCTAAGAGAGGGAGGGTAAGGAGAGACATCAGAAAAACCTAAACTGACATACTCAACAAAGTGGCAACCTTACAGTCTTCGAAATATTAAGATTATGAAAAGACTAAGGAGTTGTTCCACATTGAAGGTGACTAAGGACACATGACAATTAAATACTAGGTGAGATCCTGGATGGATCCTTTTGCTATAAAATTCTTTATTGGCTATGAGGTAAAGTTTGAATAGAGTTTATAGATTAGGTGGTAATATAATTATCGATATTATTTCCTGATTTTTATCGTTATGCTATATATATATTTTTTTATTTTTTTCTTAAAGCAGTTTCAGTTTCTTGGCACAGCAAAATAGAGAGGAAGGTTCAGAGATATCTCATATACCCTCCTCCCTCATTAATAAACACTCCTGTCAGAGTGATACACTTGTTATAACTGAGGAACCTTGTTATCTTGAAACATCATAATCAACAAAATTCCATAGTTTGCATTACAGTCCACTCTTGCTGTTGTACATTCTTTGGGTTTTGACAAAGGTGCAATGACATGTACCTACTATTATAGTATACGGTGTATATTTACTATTCTAAAATGCTCTGTGTGCATTTATCCTTCTCCCAACCCCTGGAAATCATAGATCTTTTATTGTCTCCATAGTCTTGCCTTTTCCAGAATGTCATACAGTTGGAATCATACAATATGTAGTTTTTGTTTTTTTTTTCAGATAGGCTTCTTTCACTTAGCAATATGCATTTTATTTTTTCATGCTTGATAGCTCATTTCTTTCTAATGCTGAATAAAGCTGCTATAAACATCAGTCTGTATATTTTTGTGTGGACCAAGGTTTTCAGCTCCTTTGGGTAAATACTAGTGAAAGTAATTGCTGCATCATATGTTAGTAAAAGCATATTTCATTTTCCAAGTAACTGTGAAACTTTCTTCCAAAGTGGCTATATCATTTTGCATTCCCACCAGCAATGAATAGGAGTTCCTATTATTCCACATCCTTGCAAGCATTTGGTGTTGTCGGTGTTTCAGATGTTAGACCTTCTAATAGGTGTTGTGGTATCTCCTTGTTGTTTTAATTTGCATTTCCTTGATGACAAATTCAAAATCTTTTCATATGCTTGTCATATGTATATCTTCTTTGGTGAGGGGTCAGTGTCTTTGGCTCATTTATTAGTTTTCTTATTGTTGAGTTTTAAGTGCTCTTTCTGTATTCTAGATAACATTCCCTTACCAGATACATCTTTTGTAAACAGTTTGTCTCAGCCTATGGTTTATCTTCTCATTATCTTGATAGTGTCTTTCACATAGAGGAAATTTTTAAGTTTAATGAGGTCTAGCTTATCAATTATTTCTTCCATGGATTGGGCTTTTGGTTTTGTTTTGCATCTGTGTTTATCAGAGAGATTGGTCTGTAGTTTTATTTTATTGTAGTGTCTTTGTCTGTTTTTGTATTAGAACAGTCCTGACCCCATAGAACAAGTTAGGAAGTATTTCCCCTGCTTTTGTCTTCCAGAAAAATTTGAAAAGAATTGGCATAATGTGTTCCTTAGATGTTCGGTGAAATGTTATATATTGTAATTTTGTCAATATTCTAGCTATTTGTTGATTCATGGTTTTGCCACTTACGTCCCAGAATGTCACTTCTGCCCCATTCTGTTGCTCAAATAAATTAGTAATCCTGACCTAAATTCATGGTTTCTTTGAGATGCTGACCTTCAGCTGTGAAGAAGGTGGGCAAATAAAGCATGAGGTTTAAAGCTTTGATTTGGTTTTGGGAGAATTATAAGTAAAAGAAAATCTTCTCCCAACCCAGAAATCCTTTCCATAAAGTTAGTAGAGAAAGAAAATACTTTTAGTATTGAATAAGCATTAAATCAGAATGTGATGCACATCATAGGCAATCCACAAAGAGATTGCAAAGACAGGAATCTCACTGCCTTATGTAGGTAAACATATACAACCCATTACATGCATGTTTTTCATGATTAAAGAATAGCTACTTCGTAGGTAAGAAGACCTGATAGCACTCACTATCACACACAGTTTACACAAACTTCACGTGGTAATTAGGGGGACCATCTGTGTTAGCTTATTGAGTCTATCCAGAGGACAAAACAAACTTCTCATGTCTTTATATGAGTTTCGCAACCTGGAGCAAGGTGCCTATTGAAATTAGCCTCCTAACTGACTCCCAAACTGAGAAACAGGAGTGCTATCTTCCCTTGATGTTTACATTTCAAAGTGATGGCTCCTGGGTTTTTAAGAAGGACATCCATGGTTCAGAAAGCCCACAAAAATCCCATTTTATTTTCAAATAATTTGTATGCGTTTCACAGAGAGGAGAAATTATTTAGAATTTTAAGTTTTCTTATGTAAATATTCTCAGAAAAAGGAGAGGAAGGGGAATGGGATCGTATTTTCAGAAGATAATTAAGCTTCTTACTTTTAATTTTTGTTTATTCTTACAGTTAACAGTTGGCACAACGTCACAGGAAACTTTCTAATCCCATCTTTCCATGACATTTTTGGGAAGGGACATCCATATATGATTGAAATATACTACATCTCTGCAAGTCATGATCCCCAAGTTTGAAACTCTACCTCCAGCTGATTCATATTTTCTATTAATTGTAACTATAGAGACTTAATTTTCTTCCATTATCAAATATATTTTTGTTTATTCTGTCTCTTATTTCAGAATTTTCTCTTGTACATTGCAAATGTGACTGGAACTTCTAATTACCCATGTATGATTTAGTTTCAAGTTTCTTAAGTATCCTGTTTGTTCCTCTAAATTTGCCCAAGCTTGTGTAAATTATTGAAATCCCATAAGTCTCCCTTGATCTGGCAGATATTGGATGGACTTAACTCTTTCTTTATAAACTAGACTTCATGATTATTTATTTCCTAATTCAAAAACACTCATATTAGTGTTCTTATGAAGTGTTTCAGTTAAAGTCACGGGAAACAAATATTATCTTTTGATGAGCTATTGAGAATAGTAGTGAATATAACAAATACACAAGTTAAGGGAAAATAAGAAGAGTGAACTCCTCAAACATTTAAATGTTATATGGTTGGTCTTTTACTTAAAAATTAAAAGAGACTTATTGAGAAACTGCCAAATATATATGGACGTATCCAATATTGTGAGACATTAAAAGGTTTTAAATAGGAACTATGTAGCGATGCTTCAATTAGTGTGTTCTCTGTAGAAAATGTCCTTTCATAGTAAGTCAGCTGAATTAAAAAATCTTTATAATTCTGATGAAGCAGACTGCTTTGCAGCTGCATGAAAAAATATTTTAATCAGGAGCATCTATTTGTTATGGGCCAATTGAAACAAACATAGCCAACCCAAGGGAAATTTATGAAGTCTATCAAGTTTATTGTCCATGTACAATCTCCTCTTTCTTTCCTGCTATGAGATTGCTAACTTCAATTTCAAATAGAGTATCCTTTGCTTTCCTCATTTTATACTTATCCATGAAATTGGGGAAGACACTGATAAGTAGTTATTTGTAGATTATGACTGTTATACACTTATTTAAACATCTTCAATTAAACAGGTCTTTAAATGTTAAATAATAGATTAAAGGCTTTTGCTTTGCTTATTATTCCTCCTCCTCCTCCTCCTCCTCTTCTTCCCCCTCCTCCTCACACTCCTACTTCCCCCCTCCTCCTCTTTCCCTTCCTCTTCTTTCTTGGAGGTATAATACTACTAGGAGATAAGATGTTAGTATAGTAGATAGGAAACCCTGAAGTTGTAGATTATCTTCTTAATTTTAAAGTAGGTGAAGGGAAGGAAAAATAAGATAAAACAGAGAGTGAGACAAACCATAAGAGAACAAACAGCGTTGCTAGAAGGGAAGTGGAGGGGATGGGCTAAATGGATGATGGACATTAAGGAGGGCACCTGTTGGGATGAGCACTAGGTGTTCTACTCTGAGACCAATAATACACAGTATGTTAGCTAACTTGAATTTAAATAAATTTAAAAAAATAAAAAAGTACATATGCATACACATACTCAAACAAAATGAAGTGAACCTGTATGGTTATTCAGGTCAACTAATTGTTGTTTTTGTGCATATGTACTTGTGAATATGTATGCAGACAGTTTACTTCTGGTGTGTTCATATTTATACTTTGTTTATAAATATTCATATATGTTTTTGTGTTAGTTATATGTTGCTTCTGTAACATATTACCACACATTTTGGATTAAATCAACACAAATTTATTTTATAGTTCTAGAAGTCATAAGTCTAAAGTGAATCAGCAGCAGCCTTTCTTCTGGAGGCTTTAAGGGAGAATCCAATCTGTTCCCTTGCCTTTTCCAGCTTTTACAAGCTGTCAACATTTCTAGGCTCACATTGACCTCTGTTCACATCATCATGTCCTCTTCCCCTCTGCTTTTGTTATCAATTGCCTTCTCTATCTGTGACCTTCTTGACTATCTCTTATAAGGACCCTTTTAATTATGTGAGTCTACCTAGATAATTCAAGATAATAGCCCCATCTCAAGTTACTTAACTTAATCACGTCTCCAAACTTCCTTTTGCCATGAAGGTAAGATATTCACAGGTTCTAGGGTTTAGAGCATGGATATTTTTGGGAGGCCAGTTATTCAGCCTACCACAATTTTGAAAAAAAATTAAAATAATTTAAATTTTATTTGTTATATAAAAAAAATTTAATGTTTATTTTTGAGAAAGAGAGAGACAGAGCATGAGCAGGGGAGGGGCAGAGAGAGGGAGACACAGAATCTGAAACAGGCTCCAGGCTATGAGTGTCAAAACAGAGCCCCATGCGAGGCTCAAACTCACAGACTACAGGATCATGACCTGAGCCAAAGTTGGATGCTTAACTGACTGAGCCACCCAGGTGCTTCTATGGTTTGTTGTTTTAATTATATTTTCTCCTTTTCTGCTTTCAAGGTTAATATTAAAAAAAAAAAAAACCTTTAATTATTTTCCAAAGTAAAAGGGCACCGAAAGACTGAGACAAAATAATTGCAAACCACATGTCTGATAAAGTGTGATTTCCAAAATACATAAGGTACTCCTACAGCTCGATAGCAAAAAAAGAAAAAAAAAAAGGCAAAACAAAATCTTGCCAAGGATATGGAGAAATTGAAATTGGAACTCTTGTATATTGTTGGTGGGATTATAAAATGGTACAGCCTGTTAAGTATAGAAATTTCTCAAAAAATTAAAAACAGAACTGCCATGTGACCCAGCATTCCCACTTATGGATATTTATCTAGAAGAACTGAAATCAGGATCTTGAAGAGATATTTGCTCTCCCATGTTCCTTGCAGCATTATTCACAATAGCCAACTTGTGGAGCCAACCTAATGTTCACTAAGCACTGAATGGATAAAGATAGCATGTTATATACTTACAATAGGATATTATTCAGTTTTGAAAAAAGAAGGAGGTCCTGTCATTTGCAACAACATGGGTGAAACTGAAGGTCATTATGCTACATGAAATAAGCCAGTCATAGAAGGACAAACTGCATGATTCCACTCATACGAGGTACCTCAAGTAGTCAATGTTATAAAAGCAGAAGGTAGAGTGGTGTTGCCAGGGTCTGCAGGGGAGGAAAATGGGGAGTTGCTGTTCAATGGGTATAAAATTCAGTTATGTAAGATAAAGAAGTTCTAGAGATCCACTCTACCACATTGTGGTTATATTTAACAATACAAAAATTTGTTAAAAGGGTTGAGCTCATGTTTGTTGTTATTGTTGTTTACTACAAAACGTGTCATTTGACTCAGTTACTATAAGTATTATGCAGATACTGAAACATGATTAACACCGTGAATCACAGAAATAGTGTAGAATAATAATAGACGTATCTCCAACACCATTATCACTTCCATAATTATTATGATGTATTACAGAAGTATCTGATTCACAGTGCATTAAGGATAGTTTTATACATACATATAATTTAAAGTAAGTTATTGCAATGATTAAAAGATTTATGCTACATAGAATTTCTAATATGCATTTTATAATTTAAACTCTTGTGTTATAATATTTGAATTTCAAATTACTATCGAGAAAAAATATAAAATTAATTTTACCTACAAAGAAATAATGATAGAAATTTGATTGAAGGCACTGAATTATGATGTCAAAAATAAGCAGTCAAATCCAAAATTATTATCATAACATTACAACTTTAGTGTGTAATTTCACCTAGATATAGCTGTTTGAAATGATATATTTGGAAAATAATGTAATAGAAAATATTTAAGTTGGAACATTGAAATGAGTAGAAGTGTCTAAATGAATTTGAAAAATGGCAACTTGGATATATTTATTTTTTATACATAAAACTGAAAGTAATATATAGTTGGAATCCATAAAATAGTGGTGGTAAAAGGATAAATAATCCTTTAAAATTAAAAGCAATATATATTTATACATTCTGCAATTATCTTTATAACCACAAATAATTTAATCTAAAAGGAAGTTTTCAAGAGAATACCTCTATTTTTGGACTCTAGAAAAGAAATAGAGCTGCCACTGACTATCATCTAACCTTAAATATTTAAAATTGAGGCTACTCATGCCAACTCCTAAGAAAGAAACCCATGCTTAATACATTCTGAAATGCTGTTTCTAGAATAAGACTGCTGTATTCTTATCTTTTCAAACACACTGATATCATTAATAATGGAAATGTACTCTTAGTATAATTTTCCTAAAACATCATACTTATAGCTTCAAATGACATGTGAAGGTTAACAATGAACAGTAATATGTATTGCATTATAGTACTGAAGTAATTATGTGAGAGATAATTAAGATTACATAAAATGACCCACAGCTCATATAAATTATTTGATAACAAGAGACACCTTAATAAACATTTTTATTTGTGATACTTCCTGTTAGAAGGTGGAGGAGGACAGTATAGTATCCTCCAGTCTGAAAAGGCACTTTGAGACCAAAAACTGAATAAACCACCCCACACCATTTACACAGAGTTTAATTCAGAGTGGTTTACTGACAAGGAGATCTGGTGAATGGACTATTCACGTGGTACACAACTATTCTCTGCCCAGTCTAGACCAGAACCCACAGCGTTTTTAGAACAAGGGGATCATTTTGATAAGGTCAGAGAGAAGTTACCTAAACTGACGCCTTCTGTGTGGCACTTTAGGGAGGATCAGAACGAGCATTTCTGCATCCCGGTCAGGGCATACATTAACTTCCACAGGGTCTGGAATACAGGTCATGAGAGAGGTCAGTGTGCAGGCACAAACAAGATGGAGAGCCAAAGAGAGTCTGTATTGTCATCACTCCTACACTTTTGATAGAGAAATGGCAGAAAAATAAATTATGATTGTCCCAATCATGTTAGGAAGTAAATTAGGTGGTATCAGTGTTAGAAGGAAAGATGCTTATCCTGAGGTAGATGAGCAAATGGAAATACATATAAATGCAAAATGCTTCATATTGAACAGGGCACAACTTGGAAGGGAGTTGACCTTCCACAATTATAAGGAAGTGTCCATTTTATACTTTATTGTAGCTTTCAAATAAGGATGTCCTTACCAGTTACAGATATGTTACATTTTTTTTTTCACGAGTCAGTATTGGTAGGTTGTGTGTTTCTGAAAATGTATCCATTTCTTGAGGTTACCCAATCTGTTGGCATATAATTGTTCATAGCAGTCATGTATGATCCTTTTTATGAGGTATCAGTTTTACTGTCTCCTCTTCATTTCTGATTTTATTTGCATTGTCTTTTCCCCCCTAGTCTAGCTAATTTATTAATCTTATAAAAACATATTGTAGTTTTGTTGATTTTTTTCTATTTTTTAAATTCTTTATTTCCTTTGTCTTTACAGTAATCTTTATCTTTTCTTCATTCTGTTAATTTTGTGCTTACTTTATTTTCATTTTGTAGTTACTTTAGGACTAGTAATACTTTGGGATTTGGATCAAAATTTGTATCAAAATTTTCCTTTTGGATTCTGTATGGCTGGTTTTGCTCTCACCCAGGATGCAGGAACCTATTAATTTCTGGATTTCTCACAAATGGAATTGGTCCATGTATTGATGAATGGGTGTGTCCATGAGGGGAAGAAGATTCGGGGCTTCTTATTCTGCCATCTTGCTGATGTCAAAGCCACTTACATTTTATTGGTAAGGAAAGTAAGCTTATGGACAACCAGTATACTTTACCAGCACCACACAGCTACAAAATGTCCAAGACTTAATGAAACACGAGGTTTCTCCCTGTTTTCTGTGGAGTCTCTTGTGATGTTAAGTTGGGCAGAAACATTTATTTTTTTGCCTACTTTATATGAAGCTCTAAAATGAAATATCAATGTTAATAGTTTATTCTTTAGCCATGTGATAATAACAAATTTAATTGACCCAGATGGAATTTGAGCCCACAATTTGTAATTATCTTCATGTTCTAATAAATAGTAGTTTTTAAGTTTTGGTTTTGGGGGACAAGGCCAAGTCCTATTAACTAAGAAGCTTTCTGTCATTCTTCAGAGATACACTCATAACCAAGGTTTAGTAAGATCTTTTTATTCTTTGAGCAGTAACTACAATATAAAAAATCATTCTTACTTAACATTCTTATTTAACTTTATTCATTCTTATTGGCACCTATAAAAGTTGGAAGAATGTTGCTCTGGTAAGGAAAAAGAATGATTTACTTTCTAATTTCATGTCCTTAACTTGTAAATTACACTTATGTTTTACTGTTTACTTCATTAATGACATGTTTAATTAATTCCTTTTTACTTTTTGTCCAAATATTTGGCATCTGTTATGACCTCTTTGCATTGCATTTCCAAGTACATGTGGTCATTAGTGCTGATGATAGAATTTTGAATTAAGTCCATGCATTTAGGTACCTACTAGGTAAGCAAAAGTGCCTCTTTACTTGAAAACAGACCCTTTTTCATAGCCTAATGAATGCTTGTGAATTTTATGGATATAGTTGTGTCTGTTTAGTTTGACAGATGCTTTATTCAAATGAGACATGTAGAAAAAAAGAAATTAACAATGTCATGCATCAGTGAAATATGATGACCTTGATTAAATGTGACAGGCATCTTAAGGAATATTTGCATGGATCATAGGTCATGTCTAATGTTTTCTAAACTGCTGCAAATTTGTATGGAGCTCCATTAATTTTAACAGAAGTGATGTGGTTACAAATGTGAAATGGGAGATCTCCAAATATGTTAACACAAGTCAAGGATTGTCTAAGCTGCCACTCTATTGAAAATATAGTATGTTGTTTGTGCATGTTAAAATATAAAAAGCAAATATTCCCTCTTAACCAAAAATAAACTGAAGAAAAATATTATTTTTATTTTGCTGATTATTATACTGTTTTCCCCTTTACATATGCATTTGTTTTTGAGAATATTATATATTTTAAAAATATATAGAGCATGAGAGACACCTACTGGTTTTGTAAACTATTGAATATTTTAAGCAGCTATTAAAATTCTGTCTAGTTGGCAACTTTTTGAAATGCTTCATGTTTTCATTTGCTATGCATTTAAAAAATATTTTTAATAGAGTATTTTTAGAGGAATTTTAGGTTCACAACAATATTGAGCAGAAAGTTCCTAATCCCCATGTATCCCCTGCACTTGTCTCCCAGAGCTTTTTTTTCCACTATCTACAACCAACCCCCACCAGAGAGATACATTTGCTACAAGTGATGAACCTTTATGGACACATCATTATCACACAAAGTCCATAGTTTGTATTATAGTTCACTCTTAGTGTTGTTCATTCCGTGAGTTTTCAGGTGTTAGTAATTTCAGAAACCCTTAAGATGCAAACAAATATAAATACCTATTTATCCCTGTAGAATAATTTTTTTTAAATTGTGACTATTTGAGTAATAACTTTAACCTCGATCTACTTCAGCAGGATGAATAAATTAAAATCATATGGTTTAAATTATATTCCCTACTCTTCTCTCTACCCTTTTGCCCTTCGCTTCTCCTATATTCGAAGCAAGGTATTCATTTCCTTTTTCGAGATTAATCTGTGTTTTCCATGTCATTCACTATCACCTAAATAGTTATATTTTGCTGTATATGTGCTTCAATACACTAGTAGTAACTGCCTGAAGTATTGAGAGGAACTCTGTTTTGGCATGATAACAGTAGCTGCTTAACAAACTTCCAAATATAATAAAATATAATAATGTCTCTAAAAGAAGTAGAAGATTCTTTCTAATTAACCTACAACTCTAAACAGTTTTACCTGTTATCATTTATTCATAATCCATTCTAATTAATTCCAATGGATCCACCATATTTACAGTAGACTTTCAAAGAAACTCAAGCCACCAAATGAGAAAGAACATGGAGGATAGCATGTAGGAGATTTTTATGGGTCAATTCTGGAAGTGGTCATATCATTTCTTCTCTTAGTACATTATTGCTAGACCTGAAGCCAAGAGAATTCCAAAGGACACCTGAAAAAGTAGTACTAAGGAAAAATAGAAAAGAAGTTTGGTAACAAATTAGCTGTCACTGATGGATTGAATCTGAGCTGTGCTGGAAACTACTGCAATGTGTTAATAGAGGACAGTATGGCCTGGGTTGGCTGGATAATCTGGAGCCATGTCTGTCATATTGTAATAATAAAAAGCCCCATTTTCACTCTGAAAAGTCTCCTGGTTATATAATAAACACTATAGTGATTTTTATGTATTACATACATGCTTTATGGGGAATGTCTGTCCAGAGCCTTTCCTGAAGCTTTAAATACTCAACCCTACTCTATTTTAACCCATGTATTTTAGACATGTGTCTCCTCCATTCTGTCCTTGACTACCACATTTCAGTAGTCTTTCTGTTTTGTTCTAAATCTAGGATTTTTTTTTTTTACCCCCATCAGGCTACCATCCAGACTTTCCTTGTTTTATTGCCAGATTTTTCATATATGTAGGTAGTAAGCACTACTTCTTACTTCTTTGTAATTACTTTGTCTTTTAACTTTGCAAACAAAATCTGTAGCCATCATTGAATGAAATATTGCTTTAAATGAACACTGTGATTTCCAGAGTCAGTCTGCACAACGTTTGGCAGTATTGATTCTTCCTTCTACTTTGAAATCTCTTTCTTCCTCCCATAACTGTAAACTGTTTTGGCTCTATCCCTACTATTCTACCTCCTTCTTTCTTTTCTTTTTAAATTACGCTTTCTATTACTATTCCTTTGAATCAGTGTCACCTCATATTTAGCCATATCTCTTCTTTAGTTACAAATATTTTTGTTGTTACTTTTGCTCTGAGAAGTAGAATTCGTGGTTCTTGAGAGGAACTATTGTAAAAGCAATTTCATAAATTCTTTGCTGTTCTGATGTTACATAGAATTTCTGCAATCTGACAACCCTTTGTGCATAGGTCTTTGGCTTTTCTCTCTTAAAAACACAGCAGTGGGTAGTTGCCAGTTGATTATACAATCAGAGGTCAATATGAAGCAAATCAATAGACTTCCAAGAAAAAAACAAAAATAAGGAACAAAAAAGCAGCATGAATAATAATAAGACAAATCTCAATAAATAGGATGCTAAGATAATAAAATGCATATAATTAATAAAAGCAGAGGAATAATGATATATCTTATTCTAGAAATGAATCATTTTTTTAAAAAAGAGCTGACTAGGAATTTGAGTGTTGGTTGCCTAATCCTCACCCATTCTTGCTGTTTTATCTGCTTACAGAGAAACATATTTGGTCAGCTATTCCTCCATGTGACTCCAGGGAAGACGACCCCATTCTTTTTTCTAAGATGAGCATTTTGTTCTTCTACGCTTATTTCATTTGCTGTTTTATCAAGGTGACTTCATTCTTTGCAGTCTGATTTAGTGGGGGGCTTTATAATTCATGCTCCAGCATTATTTGGGCAACATTTTTTGCTTTGCCCCTCTCATTCTTCTGAACTTGAACTCAATTGGATGCCATTTTAAAACTATTAGGAAAAGCGGCTTAAAATAATACAGACACCAAAGAGAAGAGTCAAACAAACAAAAAGACAAAAAAGCAAAACGATGTGACAAAGAAATGGGAACTTGGAGGCATAATTGAGCCAATTTCTATTTGTCTAAGCTGAAAGTATCTTATCTGATATAGAAATGGAAACGACACTTATTATGATAGATCCTAGATAATGGATACAAATGAAAAGTTAGCTATTGAACCTGAAGGTGGAGCATAGGAGTCCTCCCAAAATATAGCACAAATATATAAAGATTGGGAAAGGTTTACTTAAAGTGTAAAAATGTAAATACTTTATGTAGCATTTTCTTATGTTAAAGAGAAATAGAGAAGAAGAAGTTTCAGCACTCATGCTGCCATATTGTGTAGAATAACCTTGGTCTCATTATATTAAACTATACTTTGTAAGCAAACATGTTTTGGAAGCATTTTAACATAAACATAAATGTCCAAAGTCCATAAAAAGATTGAAGGGTCTTGGTCTTTTCATTTTATGCTTCATATTGAGTTGACTGTCTTTATTTTCTTTTCTGAAAAAAATAGAGTCCTTTGAGTTTTTGAATATAATTATCATAGATTTGAGAAAATACTCCATTTCAACTATATTGGTAATTATAGAACATATTTCATTCCTAACAGTGTATACTTGAATACTTGTATTTTCTATTTAGCTTTAAAAACAAATCAGATGTTTTTCTATTCGATCTTTATAAAGAATAAGATGTTTGAAAAATTCCATTGTTTTCTAATTTAGATATTTTTATGATTTTTATTTTTTCTTCAGATAGTTTTTAAATTTGTTTTATGGGTTTTCTTGCTGTCTTCACTTGAAGATCAATTTCTCTTAGTTTTATTTCTCTTTCTCTTTATATAAATAAAGTTTAATGTAATTCATATTATATAGATGCTTAATACATATATACACTATGCTTAATACATTCATATATATGCTTAATGTAATTTTAGTTATTGAATCTGAATAATTGAGTTTTATAATTTCATACTTACCTAATAGTTTTCATATATATATATACATATATATATATGTGTATATATATATCAATAATATTATTCCATGCAAGATCAGTCAGTATGTTGGAAGCTTCATTGAAAGGTATTTGTTAAAATAAATGCCTTTAAACATGCTTTTGGTTACTTGGAAATAAATATTTCCCAGAAGTTTTTGTTTTACTTTTCATTAAGCACAAAAGTCGTTAGGTTTTGTGTTCATTTTTAAATTGATCCATATAAAAGTTTATCTTGGGGGGGCGGCGTTAGCGGTAGATGGTACTGCCTTCTCTTGTGCAGTTTCGATGCCCTTTGCAGTTTTCCAGTGTATAAAAATGTCTTATAGTTACTACTCATGAGCACACCCACACACCCCCATGTACCCCGCCACACACAGACACACTCACACCCTAGCATATTCTCACAGGCTTGCAGATATGTTAATGGAATTACTGAATAATTGATTGAATAAAATAATAAAATATTTGGTGATTAGGAACTACAATTTATGTATTAATTTACTTATGTCTGAATATATAGCACTCACTTGATCAATAATATTTTGATTTTGATATTGCACAATTCAAACTTTTTTTCTGATTTCCTAAAGTAATTTATGTATGAAAATCTCCAAATGATGCTTTTCTTATAAAATTTGTTCCATTAGCCTATCATATTTTCTGCTTAACATTATTTCCATAAATCTATTTATTTGGGAGACCAAGAGCAAAATCCTATTTTTCTTTGACTCAGTCATATGGCTGATATTTAATTAAAAACAAAAACTGATTATAAACTAATGATTCAGAACATCCCCCTAAGGGATCAGAGAGGAAAAGCTGACATAATATGACAGATGCTTTCTTTCAACCACCAGTAACAGGAAATACATTCTAAATATGAAAGTCAATTTATTTTCAGAAAATATATTGCTGGTATAGTAAAAACAAAATTAAACAAATAATCTTTGAAAGAGGGAGACATCAGGGTTATGAATAGTAAATCACTGCTATTTGACCTGGAAAAAAAATAAAGGAGTACTATGGTTCATCAATTGTTCATTTCTGTTTGACAGTGAATTACAACAGGGGAAAAATCTGACTTCCGTGCAGTGGATGCTGCTGCATTTTAGAAGGCAGAAGGTAAACAGCAACCTCTGTTAGCTGAGGTTTTTACATATTTCAGTCTACACAAAGTATTTCATTTAAGTGTAGATACTCGTGACTTAGTAAGATAATTTAAAAAGAAAAAGTGCCATTTACATTTCATATGAAAATTCTTCTATATGTAATATCATTCACATTGAACATACATGTATGTGAGTAATGTGAAAATGAGCGATAACTGAGAGAATAAAGATTTTATTATTAACAAATACTAGAATGTTGGACTTTAGGACACATTATGTCTTTATAATAGTTGCATAGTAAAGATATTTGCATAGAGGACAGAAAGCTATTAAAATCTATTCTAAAATTTGGCTGCAGAAAAACATGTTACTAACGAGGAACAAGCTGATGGAGATCAATGGATATAAAACTATATGATATATCAGAATGAGTCTTGCATGAATCTGTGCTTTGTTGTTCAGCTAGCTAAAAACTAATTTCTGGAAGATGAAATTTGTAGAAAGAGAATATATCCAACACCACTGTTTGCTCTTTTTTTTTTTTTTTTTTTTCTTTTTTTTCCTGCCTTCCAGCAAGAGAGTGACCGGATTTGGGCTGATAGGAATCCTGTTATACATTTTCTGGGATGTATTTTAATTTTCCTGATATAGCCATATCCTTTTCTCTTCTCCTTTCTTCCTGTTGGAATGCAGATATTGTAGTAGAGATATAGAATCCATGTTAAGGTCACAAATAATAAAACTGAGAAAAGGAAAAGAGAATCATGCAGATACAGGCCCTGATATACAGTTGATCCACAGAACTGATGGTCTTAATAATGCCTGTCATCATCTTCCAAAGTCGCGTCCTTTAATATTAGCTGCATTCCATTATCTTGAGACTAAGTCACACATGATAACCAAAACAAGGCTTATTTTTTTCTTACAGCTCATTTTTGTTAGTTGTAAGTAGATAGTATAAATGCAGAGTTGCTTGGAGAACAAACAGTAGCATAAGAAGATGTAAGGAGATAATTGAAAGAGAAATTTACCAAGGAGTATTAGTGGACAAAATTTCTGGGAAGCAGAAAACGAGGCTTAGATACAATACAATAAGGAATAAGCACCTTATTCTGGAGTCTGACTGAATCCAAGTTTGTTTGCTGGATTTGCAGTAAAGTAAAGCCAGTCACTGACACATTTAGTATGCAGCAAGGAAAGGGTTTATTTGAGAGGAAGCCAGACAAAGAGATGGGAGGACAAGCCTCAAATCCTCCCCAAAGGGTGAGAGTCAGGGCTATTTAAAGGTAAACTACAAAGGGTCTGGGTAAAGAGGAGACAAGCTACTGTCACTCAAAATCAGATAAAAGAAGTTAGTAAGTAGGGGAGGTTTGAAGTCATTATGTTGTGCTCAAAGAGAAGGTCAGTTGTCCTGACAGGTTCTGGCCAGCTTCTTGGTAAAGCCTTGAGCATGTGTAAAACAACAAAATCAGCAGTTTGTTGTCATGGTGCCACGCAAGAATGTTATCTATAAAAACGTGGTGGCAAGGCACATTCTGAGAACAAGCAGATTTGAGTAAAAAGTTGCAGTTGTATTTATTAGTCTTATTACTGGTTTCAGAAGTGCATGCTGCATTCTCACTCTTGCCACTACTCAGCACTAGTTTGACAACTCATAAAAGATGCAGTGTGTGTGTGGAATGCCTGGCTGGCTCAGTCTGTAGAGACTATGGCTCCTGATCTTGGGGTTATGAGTTCATTGGGTTTGGAGACAGAGCAAGTTTACTGTGATTATAGGTGTTAGTTTCCAACTAGATTGTTCATTTCTTTATACTCGTTCCACAAAAAAGCAGGTATTTATTTGGTGATATGACTACTTAGCAAACAACTGTGGTGCCAACAGAACAGACTCATTCATCAGCGCATAACAGATATTATCCAAAGATACTAGAAACATATTAGGCTAGGGCTTCTTAAATACAACTGCATACAAACTAACCAAAGTTTGGTTAAATTATAAGTCTGGGTAGGGCCCGAGATTTTGCATTTCTAAGAAGTTCCCAGGTGACACAGATAATGATGCTGGATTACAGACCACGCTTTTTTAAAAAACTAATTCCAGTATAGTTAACATACAATGTTATATCAGTTTCTGTTGTACAATACAGTGATTCAGCAGTTCTATGCATTACTCATTGTGTTACAGACCATACTTCGAATAAAAAGCTTTAGACAGCAGGCAAAGAAAACAATTTCAGTGATATAGTATTACTGATATTATGACTTAATTCATAATTTTAGAAGGGTAAAGTCTTGAGAAATCATACATATTTCACAAACATATTGGGAATTTCCTATATTTGATATTTACAATAACTTATTATGTTCTATAACACTAAGGTCTCCTTTCCTTTCTGAATCATATCTATACAATGATTTTTATCCATTCACTTTAGGCTGAGAAGATGGAATTAAAAATTGTTCTTTATTCTGTTTTCATTGAGACATCCTAAATATATTTAGCTTCTCTGAGATCTAATATGCCTCTGTACTATTATACAATCTTTATCTTAAAAAAGGAGGCCAGGAAAATTTGCCGGAGAACGCAGGACACCATAAGACTAAAGTTGGTTTATTCCTTAGAGATCAATTTTATAAATTTAAACAAGAGAAAGGAATAAAAGGAAGACATTTTCTGCTTTATATTGTGTTTTATGATATGGCAGGCTTTGCAAGCTTGCTACTTTGTAATAATGTTTACTAGAATTGAAGGGGACCCACTCATCAGAATATTATACAAAATACATGCCAAAGTAATAAGTAAAAGCTATACTTGGACAGTAGTACTACCTATAACCTCAGAGATTAAAAGGAATAAAAGTCACTTCATGAAGAATAGAATCTGTGACCAGGTCATGCCCAGGAAAATAGACCAAGAGTGAATTATCTTATAAACCAAAGTTTGGAGCAAGCATGATTTTTTTGTTTTTAATTGGACATTTGAAATTATCTAACTCTGATTATTTTTAATGTAATTGTAACCAGCTGGTTTTGATGTAAGGTGTGTAAGCAGAAAACCAGTATTCTTTCACTTCTCCCTTAGATTTGTTCTGTTAATGAATTCTTTCCTGCTTCTTGTATGAAATCTTGAGTAGGTACTCTTACTGCTTTTCAGGTAATAGAAAAATAATTTTATCCCAATAAAGTATCAATAGAAAAATCTCAGTGTTTTCCATTAAAGATTCTCCATTCTAGTAGTTAAGGGGAACTTCATGTTTGAAAATCTTCAGTAACAGAGGAGTTAAGGGGAACCTGCTTATCTTATTTTCTATTCTGTACTGTATAGTCCTTTTTTTTTCATATATCATTTTGAGTTTTACCAGACCCAAGGAAAATGGAGGAAGGATAAAAGATAAGAAAGATCTTATTTAGTTTAACTCAATTAAAATCTGAACTTGATTACCTTTGATATGGAGGATATTCAGTTCTGGCTTTTTCTCTTTATGGGGTAATTTTGTATGTCATTTAAAAATTTCATACCTGACTCCTACATCTGTATTTTCCTACAACAGCTGATGCCGTCTCAAACTGCTTGATTTCACTTCCACTTAGCTCTGGTCTTCTACTTCTTCATCTGTTTGTTGGATTCCATATCTACCTCTTAATAACTCACTTGAGGAGAGACTTTTTTAACAGAATTCCAGGCTAGCTCTATTCAGCAGGGCCTGTATATGGTTCTCTGGAAACTTTTAAGCCTGCCTACCATAGTTATAAGTGCAGCTCCTATCAGTTTGTTTGCTTTCCCACCAGCTAAAGCCATCTTATTTCTAGATTAGTTTTGGAAAGTAACCAAAACATCTGTTCCAATTCCTGTGACACTCACACTCATGAGGTTCAGAACAGGCAGTTTAAGTAAATCTTTTGAGAACCCTTCACTCATTTGCTTAGAGTGAGGACCAAATATTTTCTTCTACCCCTCTATGTGGGCTCCCTTAAAGACAAAATGGAGCTGAAAAGGATTCACTCTGCTTCACGGCAAAGGCAGATCTTGCTGAGGTTGGATGTGTATCAGTAAGTGCTGGCAGTTTTCTTAGTTCTGTTTCTTCTGGGTAACTTGGAATCCCTACCCTCCAAGATATACAGAGGAAGAAAGTGATTCTGAGATTGTGCATGTTCTATCAACTCATATCTCCATTTGGGGAGGGGGAGTAGAAAATACACACCAGAATGAAAAAAGGTAGAGACTGACTGCTCAAGAGGTTTAATTATGAAAGGGAGGGCTACAGTGAAGTGGTAGGTAGCAGACTTGGTTGTGATGATCAGTACATTATGCAGTACAAGATACAGTGATGCACATTTGGACATGGAGAAGGTAAAAATAGTTACAACCAACACATCCTCTGCACCTCTTTCATGTTGAGCAAGGAAGCTGACTCTGGTGGTCTGTTATTGTTCTTTAACTAAAATAGCAAGTTGTTACTTTGGCAATGTATTATACTATCTGTTAAAGTACTTTATTTTTTGTAAGAGAATTGGCTTGATGGATAGAGACGAGCTTTTCTTATTGAGATGTTCACTTTTGTGACAACTTTAAAATACATTTTTATCATTTTGTGTTTCTCAAGTTCAATCTCTGTGGGAAGCAATCTATTATAAGGCAGATTTGTTCAACAGGTCCTGCAGAGTTTCACAAATTCCTTCCCTCCAGGGTTGTTATTTTTGGTGATAGAAAACATAAAGAAAATCTTTAAATAAAAGTAAGAAATAGATATAAAACATACACATGAAAAAAAACAATATATGTCTTGATTTTATATATTTATAAAAATAGAGGTCAGCCCCAAAGAAAACTCACCCATTAATTACCAAAATTTAGACTTACCTTGATCAAAATTAATATTTAAAAGGCATATAATGTTTTTGCATTTTAGATAACCTCTCTCCATTAAAGAATTAAATGGCAGTATTTCTTTCAAAAGTATTTGTATTTCTTTAAGTTATTTTTAATAAGAATCATCATACCAAGTCCATAGGAGAATACAATGTTAGTATACTAAGGTCATTCCCAAACCACACTCCTTTTAAAAAAGAATTCTAAATAAACCTCAATTTCCTCATAGGCATTATTGAACGAATCAACTTTATGGATAAATGGAATATATGAATGCATATATAACAGAATAGATATGAAGTCAAATAACCAATAAAAGTTTTCATCATATATTATAAACAGTCTGAACTTCAATATCTTGTGTTGAATCTTTAAAAGTATACCACATTTGAGTTTAATAAACAAATTGTTTAAGGAAAGAATTTGTTTTGGTTGTGTAGGGACTCTGGTCAAAATGCCTGGGTTCAAAGCCCAACCTTGTCACTTACCAGAAATGAGACTTGACGCAAATAACTTTGCTTTTTTGTGCCACAGTTTAGTTTTCTCATGTATAGCATTAGTAGAAATAGTAGTACCTACCTTATGGGATTTTTGTGAGAGTTCACTTTCCTAGTCCATATGAGCTTCAAACAGCATATAGCAAACAGTAGGTAGGGTTATAAGTGATTACTATTAATTTAATTAGCATCTTTTTTGAGAAAACAAGATTACATCTTGGGAAGGATACCTACCATTGTATCATGGAAAGATACTTCATTTCTGGTGCTCAGAACTACACATAAGTCATATTTTTTGCCACAGATAGTTCTTTCTTCTGTTAGTCTCTATACTACTAATTAAGCCCTTACCACTTTTCTAATCCTTCTTCCTGCTTCATTGAGAATACCAGTCTCAGGGCTCCTGGGTGGCTCAGTTGGTTAAGTGTCTGACTCTTAATTTTGGTTCAGGTCATGATCTCACAGTTCATGGGTTCAAGCCCCACATTGGACTCTGCTGACAGCTCAGAGCCTGGAGCTTGCTTAGGATTCTGTGTCTCCTTCTCTTTCTGTCCCTCCCCCACTTGTGCTCTCTCTCTTGCTCTCTCTTGCTTTCCCAAAATAAAGGAATAAACTTAAAAAAAAATACTAGTCTCTCTTTATCTAAATTTTGTTCAGTTTTAGGGAATGGGATATCTTATTGTTGAAAAGGTCACCTACAACCTGAATGACATTTCCACAAACTATTTCCTGGTCTGTGCTCCTCAGTCATTTGTCTTGTCTATTTTCTATGTTCTTATACTGTTTTGCTCATTCCCCTTCTATCTTCCACCCATGCACATATTTAAGTATCATCATTCTCAACTACCCCCTGTGAACTTTCCTTAATCCTCCATCACCTTTCAACTGTCAAGTCTTTTATCTCCTGCTTCTAGCCTTGTTTCTAAAGATTGTTTTGTGTATTGCACTCTCCACTGGCTCATTTCCAATTCTTGTATTCATCTCTGGTCTTTCTCTGGAGTAATTCCCATTAATAGCTGCTGCGACTTCCACATAGCTATTTGTAATCAGCAAGTATCAGCTTTTCTTATTGTGCATCACCACCAAATTGCAAAATGTGACACACCTTATTCCTGCACCTCCACTCTCTGAATTTCATCACGTATCCCTGGTTCTTATGCCTTTGTGCATAATAATTCTATAATGTCTCATTTATTGGCTGTTACTGCCTTTTACATCACTTAAATGTTGGTCTTTCTTAGGGTTCTGGCACAAACACTACTTTTCTTCACTCTATCCTGCAGGACGAAATTCATTTCCTTGAGTTTTCCCTACCAATTCCATATATTTGTATTTTTATAATCAACATAACATTTATGTACAATAAAATGCATAGATTTAATATATATTGTTCAATGAGATGTGACACTGTAACCTAAACAAAATATAAAATACTTTATCCTAGAGAGTTACCTGTGATACCTTTAAATGTATTATATATTGAAATATTGAATTTGGTTTTAAATACTTCAACTGAATAAAAATAAACACAAAAGATATCAACATTTGTGGAATTGGCTAAATCTGTTTAGATAGATATTTTTTAGCTTTAAATACTTATAACAGAAAAGAAGAATGGTCTCAAATCAAAACTGTAATATCCCTCATACAAAAAAACAAAAAGCAAATTAAACCCAGAGCAACCAGAAGAAGAAAATAATAAAGAATAACAATCAATGAAACTCAAAACAAAATAATGAAGACCAATTAACCCAAATATTAGTGCTTTGATCATAAGAATAAAATTGATAAAACTTTAGCTACACTTATAAGATATAGAAAAATTGATAAATTTTTTAGCCGCAATGGTGAGAGAAGACAGAAGGAGAAATTACCATTATTAGGAATGAAAGACAGAATATAAATATGGATTCTGTAGATATCAAGAGGAATGTAAAAGAATATTCTATGACTTCATGCCAATAAATTTCCTATCTTAAATGAAATAAATAAATTCCTTGAAAGACACAAACTACTGAAGGTTACTTGAGAAAAAATTAAGTAACTGAACAACTTTATACATATTAATATATTAAAAAATTTAATTGAAAAGTCTTCACGTACATACATGTGCACATAGATGCCCAGCCACAAACGTGCATACACGCAAACTGTTAGACCCAGATGCCTTCACTGATGAAATCTCCCAAACACTTAGAACAGAAGTTATACAAATTCTACCCAAACTTTCTAGAAAATAGAAGGGAAAGAAACATTACCCAATTTATCATATGTACTATTACCCTTTTCCTTTCTAATCTTCAGATTTTGTAATTTCTAATGATATATCTTCGAGTTCACTGATTATTATTTTGCTATTTCTAATCTGCTGCTGAAAATTCAACAGCATTTTTATTTCAGTAAATGTTTCAGCTCTAGGATTTACTTTTAAAAGGTAGTTTTTAAATTTCTGTTAGGTATCTACTTTTTCTTTCACTGATAGTGTATTATCCCTTAAGTCTTTGAAAATACTTTCCTTTACTATGTAAATTTAGCTGCTTTAAAGTCATCATCTGCTTAATCCATTTCCTTAACCCACTGTGAGTCCATTTCTACGGACAGATCTTTTCTGGAGTTTGGGTCACACTTTTCTGTGTCATTGCAGGTCTAGCAATATTTGGTGGAAAACAGGATCTTATAAACAGTGATTTGTAGCAAGTCTATATCCTGTCATGTTCTGTGAATTATTATCTTTTATTTCTGGTAACGTGAATAAGTTGCAAACTTTACCTCCCCCATAGGTATGCAATTTCTATCTCTTCTTTAATATTATACCTTCCTGTATTATTTATATTTATTTGCATTTATTTATATTTTTTGGTCTGGCCCTTGGATATTTCCCTTATGATTGAAATAATTGCTACTCAGCTGAAGATCTAGAGAGAGATTAGACTTACCCTATCTGTGATTTCTTTGCTTCTGAGATTGCCCCTTATTTTCAGATGCTCGCTTTCCTTCGGAATCTGCACTCCATACTCCAAAGCCATTAAGTGTCACATTTCTGCCACCTGAGCTGTGAACCTTTGATGATACAGTCGGTTAAGGGATGTACCAATCTGACAGACTGGCTCTAACTTTCAAGAATAGAACTCTCTTTGGTCCCTGTCTCTCTTCTCTCTCTCTCTCTCTCTCTCTCTCTCTCTCTCTCTCTCTCTCTCTTTAACCAAGGAGACAGGGATGCCCCTCAGGCATGCATAATTTAGCTTTCAATCAGATATTTTGGGAAGATTGTACTCTGATTTGGTTTTCGCTGTTTCTGGGATTCTCTCACAGACAGGATTTCTGCACAGCCTTTCATACAGCTTTCCAAACCCTCCTTTTGACCTGTAATATCTTTAGTAGGTAAGCTGTGGCTTTTCCTACAACTATTTTTGTTTTCTTTGGAGATTAAATGGTGCTCCCAAGCTAGTAAGCCACAAATTCTCAATAAATACTACATGTAGTTGCAATTGTTTTTACCAATTACACTATCACCCAGGTTCTCTGTACTCTAGGCACTGTCTAATCTCTAACTTCCCTCTACCCATTTTTTTATATTTGTTTTTGTGGGATCACATTATTGTTTATCTCCTTTGGCATTATCAATTTTTTTTAAATTTCCAAACCATGTTTTTATATCTTTGTTAAGACATATGGACATAAACTCACATATTTAAAGTTTACTTCTTAATGAGTTGTGTCATATGTGTATACCCAGAAAGAGTATCGCCATAATCAAACTAATTAACATAAATATCACCTCAAAGTTTCTTTGTGATCCTTTTAAATATCCTCACTCCTTACCTCCTGCCTTGTTCTCCTATCCCAGACAACCACTGTTCTGATTCCGGTCACTAGAGATAAGTTTGTATTTTCTGGAATTTTATTAAAATCTAATCATTCAATATGTACTCTTACCTGGCTTCTTTCACTCATCATATTTATTTTGTGGTATGCCCATATGGCTATATATATCACTAGTCTACTTTTCATTGCAGATTGGCTCTACGTTTTATGAATATACCATTATTTATCCATTTACCTGTTGTGTGATATGGTTTGTTTCCACTTTTGTGTTGGGTTAACAAATAAATCTTCTATGAGCATTTCACACAAGTAGTTGTGGGGTTTCTTTTGTTTAATGAACATATGCTTTAATTTATCTTGGGTAAATACTTAGGAGTGAAATGTCTGGGTCATGTGGTATGTTTAATATGGTAATAATCACCAAATTCTTTTTCAAAGTGATTATGCCATCTTGAAATCCTCAGTGCAGTGGATAAGAGTACCAGTTGCTCCATATCCTTCCCAATATTCCTTGTATTTATCTTGGTTAATTGGTGGTGATTGTTTCATAGCCGTATATACATCAAATTTTATCAAAATGTACATATTAAAAGTGATTTTAATATTATAATCAATAAAATGTGATGACTACTCTTTTTTTCTATTAGCAGTTCTTTCATTTTTTTCAAATATAAATGTGCATTTATTAAATTTCTTCAATGTGTATATGGTTTTTTTCTCAGCCTCTATTTTCAATATTTGTTTTAGCTTACACTAGATTTTAAAGTGTTGACCTTATCTGGCCTGTACTGTATTTGATTTTTTTTTTACTATAATAACATTTCATATATAATTGGGACAAAAGAGAGTATTTCAGAATGACACAAGCCTTTAATCTCTAACTCAGATCTCCTTCTGTGCTGTGCCAACCTTCTGATTACAAATCATTTATAGGTATGGTGAGATTTTTCTTTATCTTTTTTTTTTTTTTTTTGGCTTTGTGGCATCTGAACAGAGCCTAGGGGTTGCCAAAGCTCCTAGATAGTTTGCTTCCTGCCTCTACTTGCATTTTGTGTTGCTATTCAGTAGGTTGCCTGAATGACAAACAGCATATCCTGCAATCCCCACAGGCAGCCAGACAACAAAACTGATGAATAGCAACTAATGCGTCCTACTTGGCTTTTAAATACAAAGTGTAGCCACTTGAACATCTATCTTAGCAACCAGCTGGAGAATGTGGCACTGCCCATAGTAGACAATGGGACTTTTATTCCAAGTGCCCAAGAAACTAATACACTACCCAAGATACAGAATTTGGAAGCAGTGGAGCGAGGTTAGACACCTGGCAGGTGAATTGCAAGCATCAGTTTAGATACTGTCTAACTTATATGGGCTGTTTCTCTTCATTTGTAATTGATGTACTTTTAGTGGCATCCAAACTGCAGCATGAGATCCTAGCCAATATATATGTATTCTAAAAATTAGAGCTTTACCATTGTTTTCAAATGTTTCATATTATGGACCTTATAAATATTATAAGAAATACCAATATTACATATTCCAGTGAAAGAAAAGAATGAACTATAGGAGTCTTTGAATATAAATTGTATCACATGCATTAGAATGGCTGTAAAGAGGGTTTTAAACCTTTTATAACCTATTATAAAACAAAAAAATTCTCATCAGTGGTGATTTTCAAGGTATTCAAGAGACTATTAACAAAAATTCTAGAAAAAAACAATTGTGTGAATCTAATTCAACCTTAATACGTGATATAAAATTATGTTAATGGCAGCAAATATGTTCATTATAAATTTGAGAAAGTTTTATTTGGACATTTATACAAATTGCATATTACTAGCTATACTAACACCTTACATTTATTGTAGTTACATAGTATGGATAGAATTTAATTATTTTACTTGCCAAGTTCATATAGATTCCCCCACAGTCTCTGTAATTTATTAGAGTGTGCAATACCTGTAACATCATTTCATAGAAATGCAATATTGTGAAATTTGGAGAGTACTATCCAAGCAAATGTAATAGCAAATGATATCTAGTGATTACCCATTGCTTCCAGCCCCCTGTGTAAAGATGATTATCTTCTGAATGTTCTCCTTAGCAGGTATTACTCACTTAAAAAATTAGGACCCCTGATTGAAAATCTGTGTCCATTGCTAGTACCTTATAAGAATTATAAGATGATCTATCTAGAAAAGTAGGGAGGTGATATGAAATTTTGAGTTATTTTCCTCCACTCTGAAATTGTGGGAAGTTCAATCAAATTAATTTCTAGCTTTTTTCCCTTTAGCCTTGGACACGTATTATAACCAGATATGAAGATAGATTTCTAAAACAGCAATAAAGAAGGAATTTTCAGGTATTAATATTTTTTTGCTCCTTAAAAGTACACATGCATATAAAAAAGGGAGCATATTTACATATATCTGGATGAGCTGCTATATTCATCTTTTAGTTCCATTTTCCTTCCCCATCTCTGTAAGGGGTTAATTCCATCCCTCCAGTTACTCAAACCAAGATACTTGGTATCATAATGATTCATCTCTTTCTCTTACACTTACTATGCAACTTATCAGAAAATGCCAATGTCTCCTCCTTTGGGATATATCCAAAATCATACTTGTCTACTCCACTGCTAGCATCCAGCTCTTGTACATTATTATCTTTCTCTTGGATTACTGGATTTACTGAAATAATTTCCTACTAGGTCTTCCTAGTTATTTTCCTTGTTTTCCCTACAGTCCATTCTTTAAAAACAAACAACAAAACAAAACAAAAAGACTAAGGTGTTTATCCATAAATTTAAGTCATATATCATTCCTTGCTCAAAATCCCAGTGTCTTCATTTACTTAAAAGAATAGCAAAGTCCTAATAATCATCTTCAAGAACCAGGAATGATATGTCTCTTAATTAGGGTTCTCCAGAAAAATAGAATGGATAGGATATATTAGAAAGATATTTATTATAAGGAATTGGCTCATGCAGTTCTGAAGTCTGGGAGGTCCTATGATGTGCTGTCTCCTGGAGACCCAAGAAAGAGGGTGGTATAATTTGGTCAGAGTCTGGAAGCCTGAGAACGAGGCTAGCTGATGGTATAGATTCCAGTCCATGGTGAAGGCCTCAGAACCAAGAGCACTGACGGCAGGAGGAGACTGATGTCCCAACTCAAGCAATCAAGCAGGAGGGGCAGAATTCTTCCTCCTTTGTCTTTTGGTCTATTTAGGTTCTCAACCTACATGGATGATGCCCATGTAATTGAGGAGGGCAAATAAATCTGTTTACGTAGTAGTCCACTAATCCAAAAGCTAACTTCATCTGGAAATATACTCACAGATACACCCAGAACTAATGTTTAGCCAAAAATCTGGGAACCTTGTGATCCAATCAAGTTGACATATCAACCATCACAATTCCCCCATTAACTCTGTAACATCTTAATTAACGTGTGATTTTGTTCACAGTGTTTCAACTGTTTAATTGAACAGTTCAATTTCAACAGTTCAGTTGAACTGTGTTCAAATTTTTTTATTTCAAAAAAATAAAGTTTATTTATTTTGAAAGTGGGGTGAGGGGCAGAGAGGGAGGGAGGGAGCCAAGCAGGCTTTGTGCTGTCAGTGCAGAGCCCAACATGGACCTTTAACTCATGAACCCATGAGATCAGAACATAGCCGAAATAAAGAATTGGATGGTTAACTGACTGAGCCACCCAGGCGCCCCCACAGTGTTTCAGCTTCTCTGTTTTATTGACATTTCCTGAAAATACAAATAATAACATTAGAGATTTTGCTTATTTCTCTTTGCCTAGTATATTCTTTTCCTAGATATCCACTTAGCTTACAATCTCATCTTTTTCAAATCTTTTTTAAATGTCACCTTCTTACTGAGACATACTTAATAATCTCAAACATTTCAATTATTTGTGATTAAAAATATAATTTATTTTACAGATATATTCACTGTTTAACGTCTGTTTCTTCCACTAGGGATTAAGTACCATGAAAAGAGGAAATTTATTTGGTATTTTTCTGAATCCCAAGCACATAAAAAGGCCTGTAGTATAGAATAACTATTCATAAGTTTCTATTGAGTGGATGAATAAATGTATGCATGAATGATGCCTTTTGGAAGGAAAACTGTCTTTCCAGGTCATTTAGTGATTTACCCAATGGTGTGCCAAATTAGACTTCATCTAAGAATCAGAAATGAAATATGGAGGTAGAGTTTCTGCAGTAGGTATCTGGAATAGTAGAATGAATTTATCTTCTGTGAATTCAGTTTTGTCTGTAGAAACATGATTGGAAATAAAATTTTACATATATTTTAGTCTTAAAAACAAAACCTTAGCAGTGTTTAGAGGAGAATGAATGATCTTGATCATATATTCTGATTTAACACATGATTTGAGTAAACCCGAGAACCCCTAACAGAAGAGCATTAAAGGAAAAGCTTTCTACCATTAATTCAGTTTAATTTCTTTCTAATCAATGAAAGGTACCTTGCTAAATATAACAGTCATTTTGAGGTTAATTATTCAAAGTTATTAATTCCCTGTAAGTGAACAATATTTAGACAGAGGTAGACTTGTAAAGCTATAAATCTTATTTTACTAGAGACAGTTTTATAAGATGAGTTATTAGGATAAGCAATTAAATTTAATGGGACTACTTCAGTACTTGCTCCTATTCACATTCATCTCTGATATTGTAACTACTTTTGTCAGCAATGTTAGGTCCCTGTGAAACTGGTGTTGTCAAAATGGGCTCTTTAGAGGAACTGGGGATTCCTTCCATAGTTGCTGTTTCCACAGTTTTAGTCACTTCCTTGCTGTAATTCTTCTGTCATAGAAAATTGAAGACTCTTAGACATTTGATGTCTTTGCATTTATGGGAGGCAAAGACAAAACAAAACTCCAGCAACTTCTCAGTTCATTATCTCCTTAAATTGCAATGTATCTCATTTCTTTTAACCACGGGCAAGTTACAACCTGAATAGGACATAGAGACCTAAGACTTTTACCTAATGGTATTGAGTAAGAATTGATGAAAGGGAGTGTTATACATGTAATCACTTAAGATATACTTAATTAGAGTTATGCATTATTATTTACTATTCAGCAATAAAGAGACCTAGAGAGATTGTGTAAATTAGTAATCAGAAGATGGGAGAGTCAATATTTAATCTTACTCCAGATCGAGGGATTCCTGCCTTCTAGATAGCATTATCTGCCATGCTTGGAAAATGAAAGAATGTGTGATCTAACCATACTATCATCTCAACCTTGTCTTTCTATATGAAGCTTATATTTTCATTTTGTCCAATCACAAGTCAAGTTCATAGAAAAAAGTAAGAACTTCATCTTTAATAATTTCAAGGCTGTTAATGAGCCATAGGTTTTTAATAACTTTGAAAAACTTTATTGTTGAGACCAAGTTACATATTTTAATTTAACCAAATTAATTGAAGTAGCAGTGTTGAAACTTCTGAAATCTATGATTAATTAAAAATTGAGGCAGATGAGAGCATGTCCATGGATAAATACATTAATATGTTATGAAAATAATTATTTTATAAGATTAACTGGAATTCTTAATTTGTGCATTCTGGGATGTAATACTCATGGACAAGCTATTCTCCAGTTAATTTTGTGTAGAAGAAGTAATTCATACATACTTAAACTATACCCAGAAATTTTCTATGATTGTAACTAGGGTATTCATTATCCCCTTTACAAATTAAAGCCATGCCAATATGAAAATGCTAATAAATTTTGGTAGAGCTAGAAAACAATGAGGGAAGGATTTGTTAATTCTCCAACTCTACTTGTGTATTTCTGCATTCTGAAAGAATTTTAGCCAGTCCCTTGCAGAACTCCAAAGCAATACTGTCCATTAGAGCAATCCCATGATGTGCATGAATAACCAAATTTAGTACCTTCATTCGGTCATTGAATGGGAGCATCCTGGAAATAGTGTCACTGTGGCATGAGGATTAATGGCAGATTTTAGTGGTGCAGCAGCATAAGGCCATCAGCTAACTATGTTACTGTTACAGCAGTTTCCCTTTTAAATGGACATCTGAGTGACATATATCCATGGCTTCCATAGTTCACCTCTTGAATATAACAAATTCACTTCTTCATTTATATTTGTACAGCAGTTCTTTCATGGCCTCTGTGTGAAACTTAGAAGGAGTTTAGTTGGATAAATTACACCCCCACCACTGCAGTTTGTCTCAGAGCCATAATTGCTATTCCTTTCCCTCCATTATCTATTCTAACTTTTCCTCTTCCTCATTTTTATCTCTGTGGTTTTGTTGATCTGGGGCTATGATCCAAATGTTTGTTCCTATGGTGTCTGACACCTTGGTGATGCAAATCTCATAGGGAAGGGGGTTGCTGCACATGCTCATTGACATTCACAATTTGGCAAGGTAATATCAATTACTATTGAAGTAGGATCTCACCAGTATTTGTCTGTGCTCCCATTGTGTAAAAAAGAATCCCACTTTTATGTTTATCTGGATAAAATATTTCTATCAGAATAATCATTTTGTTTCTCCCTTGCTGGTCTCTGGAAACCAAGTGATAAAAATGACCAGATCACAGCTGTAGTGGTAGTTCATTTGAACCCTAATATATTCTGGAAAGAGTGCCCCCTGCCTTGGGACCAGATCCTCTCCGTAGAGCATATAGGGTTGAGGGATTGGATACACACAGTCTCCCAGTGGGTCACTGGATCTAATGGCAACTAGGGACATTTATTGCTTCCACACGTTGGTTCCTGGACCATGTGTTCTACCTCCTTTGATCTTCAATTATCATCTATATGTCGATGCCATGTTATTGTACCCTATCTGCAATTTAAGACACCCAGTTAATCTTTTGTGAGCCTTCTAGGTGTCCCATGATGTTACAAAGTCATTCAATTTATGTGGTTATGTTTCTGAATACAGCGATCTTCCCAATATTCCACTTGTATTCAACTGAGGGAAGTTGTAGCCTACTCATCCTTTAGTGAAATGTAGGGTTAGGGAGGTAGACTACATGCTCAGAGCATGTAAATGCAGCAGAGCCAAAGGAGGAAGCTGGCCTTTAGTAAAGTAGAGAAAAAAGATACGATAACTGGAAAATGCTGTTGAAAATTGTTAAATGTGTTGTTTTGTCTTGTTTCATTTTCTACAGTCAACTTTTTATATAGCAAATATGACTATGTTATTCCACTGTTAAAACCATCCAGTGCCTTCTGCTGCCTCCAGTCTACCTGTCCATATTTGCTATGCCAGGCATCATTGTGTCAGTTGGATACGATGCAATGTTTCAGAGTCTTTGTTGGTGACCCTGTATTACTGTGCCGGTGTTTACTTCTCCAATTTCAAACTTTTTCTCCCAGCCATTCTGAAACAACTATAGATCTTCAACTCACAGTCCTCTGCTCAGAAATTTCAAGGGGTTTAAAGTTAGAAGAACCAATTTTATTCCTTCCACTACTAATTTGCAAGTGGTTTTTCTTGACCCTAACTTTCCTCCTCTCAGTATTGGAAAATTTTTACCTACCTTCTAGGCAGTGCCCCATACTAATTCCAGTTGTTTTATTTTTTTAAAGTCACTTACAATATGTTCTCAAGCAAAGAACTACAATTTAGATAATGCTATTTTAAAAGGCAATTTTTAAATTTTTTGCTACATTTCAAGTATTAGTAAATCTTTAAATCTTCATATATTGATATAATTTGTTTCATATGTGCATATATATGTGAATGTATTCTGAGAAAGTATTAACCACTGCACATTTGATATAAGTAAGTATTTTGAATTGCAAAATTGTTTTGAGGCAATCTGGAATCTGGGAAGTTGTGGAACTCTGTAAAGATGATCAAGCATTTTATTATTTCTAAATATATTGCAGGGATAAGTGAAGCAGCAATTGGATAAGTGCAAATCCTTCTGAATGGTTGTCTGCTATAAGAAAAAAAACAGTTATGGAAGTGACTGACAATTTCTTATATAGGATCAATTATTTATTTACTTGTTTTTAAATACTTATTTTGAGAGAGAGAGAGAGAGAGAGAGACAGAGAATGCAAGCAGGGGAGAGGCAAAAAGAGAGAAAGAGGGAGAGAGAGAGAAAGAGAAGATCCCAAGCAGGCTCTGCACTGTAAGAATGGAGACCAATGCGGGGCTCCATCTCACAAACCATGAGATCATGACCTGAGTCAAAATCAAGAGTCAGATGCTTAACCAACTGAGCTACCCAGGTGCCCTACAATCAATTATTTAAAATATAAGTTGGAAGAGTATTAAATTACAAGCATATTAATATGCCCTAATTACCTATTTTACTGTTTAAAGCTCTTAGATTCACATACGCATGCCAGTATATAAATATGAATTAATCCTTCTGTAGTTGAGAATTTTCTGTTCTATAGCTATAAGTCTTGGTCAAAAGGGCAGAGAGGCTATTTTCAGTAAATGGAAACTTTCAGAATCTTTTGAATCACACTAAGTAAATAAGTGTCTACCCTGTTCCTATATTCTAAGAAGCATAGCAGGGAAAGGTACCCTTTTATTAGAAGTCACATGTTCTTGTTAGAAGCTCTGTACTATAAGCAAATAATAACTGAGTTCCTGTGGGCTTAAATGCCAAAGGCAGATGGATGTATTATACCTCTGGAATTCTGATAAGCTTTAATCATTTTAGTATTAGAGAAGAGAAGCACTGGTAATATTACTCTAAATACATAATTTTAGTAAAACTGGGATTATGGAAAATAAAATAAGCATCTTAATTATTATAGATAACTGAAGCATTTTACATAGTGAGAAAATAAAAAATATTCCAAGTAATTCACAAGGTTTAGAAGCAATGTAAAATATATGAAATCCTTATTACTAATATGGATTAGGTTAATTCATATCTTTTCTTAACATTACATTTTGATTACCAGCTTCTAAGTATAAAATGTCAAAATAGAGGTGATTGGTAATTCAATTGATTAAGTTTTAAAATATTTATAATATTTAAAATATTTATATCTTGGTTAATAGTATTGCACCTAGCATGCTATTGTTACATCATCAGTTTTAATGGATATAGGAATTATGTAATAAATGTACTAAAGCATTTTTTTAAATCCCATATCAAACTGCATTTGAATGCCTTCCCAGGGCTTTAGTCATAATAATAAATTGATGGCATTACTGTCATTCTCCTGGCAAGAAATCATCAAAGAATGGCTGAGATATAGAGAAAAAGTGTTTATTCAAACACACAACTTCAATAATACAAGAGGAGTGTAGCCAATTACCAATAAGCAAATTGGTTTTTGTAGACACATTCTTTGTCAAGCTTTCTCCAGTGTGAAAATTCTAACCAAAGATATCACATGTAAATATGCACACGTAGCACCATTCTGAAATCAATTCCATAGCATTTCGAGACAGAGGATTTCAAGCAATCTCTGCTACGTGAAAGCAGGAACTAAATTCCTATTCCTCATACATTTGAAAATGTCTTTTATTTTTAGTTACACAATAGTCCATGCAAGTTTCTGAAACTTCAGAACTCAGTGAGCAGTAACATTTAACCTTTAAATTAAATTACCATTGAATTACATTCATATTAAGACTGCCTTGTGTGTGTGTAAGAGTAGATACATAGAATTATGATTGGAAAGAATATAAAATACTCAAAAGAACAAGACTTAAAAAAAGAATTTGTGAAGATAAATTAAAAAGAGTGGTATTATCTTTATCTACATCCAGATCACAATGTAGATTTAGATACACAGATTTGTAGAGATAGAGAGATGTGGAATGGTATCTCATTATTGAGCGCTATGTATTTTCTCCTTTCCATTTTTTTTTTAAAAGGGCTTGCACTAAAGAAACCGTCTATCATTAGTAACACTTCCTAAAGAAATGCTTAAAATTAGTGTATAGTTTTTCGTTCTAGAAATCTATGTCATTTCTGCTAATAATACACTCTAATTTGAATATCAATTTTAATATTCTTAAATTTTTTCTAGTGTGAGTGTAATAAAGGCTTGGACTTTTTTTTTCCTATGTTTGCCAGGTGGCATCCTTTAAGCTTTATCCCCTTTCTTTTCTCTCTGCCCTGCATCTGAGAAAGCTAATGCAAAAGACTGGGGGCTAACTCCTTTGCTACCCATGGAATTTCACACCATTTAATCTCTTAGTTGCATAGAAACTCTCTCACCTTATTCCCATCCCTAAACTCCATAAAAACCCAAAGCCAGTCTCCTTTTCTTACTCTTTCCTACAAGTCATTTTCTTTTGGCAGCTTGGGAAGTCTGAACTGCTCTCCCTAGAAAACTTCATCGTGTCACCAATAAACCTTTTCAGATTCTCTTGGTGTGTGTGTGTCTGTGTGTGTGTGTGTGTGTGTGTGTGTGTGTGTGTGTGTGTGTACGTGTGTGAGTAATTATCAGTCTTGATATTTAAACCAAATTTTCAGGTGGGAGTCAATCCTAACTCTGAAGAGTGGGTGTAATAGTAAGAATACTATGTTCACTAGTATTTTCTTAAACACAGGAATTGTTAAAATTTATATTAATACCATAATTAGAATTGAATATATTTCCTGATAAAATATAGCAACTGTAAAAGAGAAAATATAATCTAAAAATGGAAAAAATAACAATAGTATTACTTACTGTATATTTAAACTTAAAGAAAACCTTTTCTAAAGAGTTATAATTGCAATAGAAAAACACATTTTCATATAGTAAAGCTTATTATGCTACATTGAGGAAAATATCCTGAAATGAGTATTCAATTTTAAATGTTATTCATTTGGCAAAATGGTAAAATAAACATGTTAAGGATCTGTACATTGTAAAATAATGAATTGATTTCCACAGTATGGCAGTGTGGAATTTATAACATGTCAAAGGAATTACCTGCATCACAATTCATGAGTCAGGTTTGTTTCATTTAAATATTTTTAGTATCTTAGAGAATGGCTGCAGTAAAATTACATAATCTGTAATTAATGATGAGAATGTCAGTGTTAAGTCCTATCTGCAGTAATTGCTTTTAGTCAGATAATGTTTTTTACTTAATGTGGAATATATTAACAAATACTACAATTTTTATCATCTGAGTATTTTTAAAGAAAACTTTACAATATAAAAATCAATGTAATTTCTAATAGGAAAAAATGGGTTTTCCTCGTGTTACTGAGTCAACATCATTTTTAACTTCTATTTGTTCATAGCTAAAATTTTCCATAAATGACTTTCTTTTTTACATTATATGTAAACATAATATAATGTAAACATAATGATATGTTATACTCTATTGGTGATTTCAGGCTCTTTCATGGCTATAAATACCTGCTATTGACACCCAAAGTCTTTTTCCTGATTCTTAGATTCATATCTATATACCTATTTCAACATTACTTAGGTGTCAAAAGTTTTCAAATTTATCATGTCCAAAACTACACTTGTGATGCAGCCTCCTTTTTTTTTTTAAAGGGATTAGGCCAAAATAGTCAGAATCATACTTGTTTAATTGCATACGTCACATGCCACATTTAATCTGCCATCTAATACTTCTAGTTCTATCCCCCAAATATATTCAGAATATGTTCATTTCTCAACACTTAAACTTTTGCATACTCTGGGCCAAGCCATCATCATTTCTTGCAAGTAGTGCTTCAATGGATTCTGAGTTAAGCTGTCTTTTTATAGCCCTGAGTTCTACAGTTTATACTCAACAAGCAGCAAAAATGATTGTGTTATCAGTTAAATCAGTCATTTGATTTAATCAGTCTTTTGTTCATATCCATTCAGTGGTCCCCTGTTTCACCCAAGAGAAAAACAGAGACCCCCAAAAAATTACCCATGTCTACAGAATCTGGCCCTTGTTATTTCCCTAAACTTCTGCTGTTACAGTACATACTTGTCTTCAAATGTGCCAATTAAGTTTCCACCTCAGGACCTTTGGAGTGGCCATTTTCTCTGCTTTGAATGTTCTTTCCCTAAATATCTGATAATCTCAGTTCCTCACCTTCGAGTAATGTTTTATGTAAGAATCTATTTTCAGACATTTCCAGCTAATGCCTTTCTAATGCATATTTATGGATACTTCTAAATAATAACCAGTTTCCACATATTCCTGGTTGTACAAATAGACCACATACTATAGTCCCTTTGCTATAAAAACTCTTTATGCAATACTCCACAGGTCTTTTCCCCTTCCATGATTGATGCAGGTGTTCAAATTATCAAGGCCTCAAGACATACAAAGACAGAGTTCCTAAGTCAGGAAAACTGATTTGGAATATATATGAAACAACAGACTAAACTTTCAGATAATTTGGGCTACATACTTTATGGTTTATTTTTTTGGAACAATAAATGTTAATATACCACTCTACATAAAATTACAGTCTTCTCCAACAATCCCAAAGCTTTTCTCTACTTAATTTTTTTGTCTTGACATTTGTTGTTGTAGTATATACAGTATTTTATTTATTGATATCTCCTTTGTACCATGGCACATATATATATTTGTACACAATGCAGTTTTAATGAGTTTAGCATAAGTCTACTTCCACAGGCTTCCTCACATAAGTTTACATTTGCATCTTTTTGTTTTGTTCTGTTTTACTGTTTCAAGTTTTTATTTAAATTCAAGTTAGTTAACATACAGTGTAATATTAGTTTCAGGCATACAATTTAGTAAGTCAACACTTCCATACATCACCCAGTGCACATCACAACAAGTGCACTCCTTAATCCCCATCATCTATTTAACCCATCCCACCCACTTACCTCCCCTCTGGCAACTATCAGTTCATTCTCTATACTTAATAGTCTTTTGCTTGGTTTGCCTCTCTCTCTCTTTTTTTCCCTATGCTTGTTTATTGTGTTTCTCAAATTCCACAGATGAATGCAACCAATGGTATTTATTGTTCTCTGACTTATTTTGCTTAGCATAACACTCTCTAGCTCCATCCATGTCAAGGCAAATGGCAAGATTTCACTCTTTTTTATCGCTGAGTAATATTCTATTATATATATTATATATAATATACATGTGCACATACCTACATATACATACATTTGGGCTGTTTCCATAATTTTGCTATTGTAGATAATGCTGCAATAAACATTCAGGTACATGTATCCCTTTGAATTAGAATTTTATGTATTCTTTGGATAAATACCTAGTAGTGCAATTGCTAGATCATAGGATAGTTCTATTTTTAACCTTTTGAGGAATCTCCAAAATATATAAAGAACAATAGACATTTTTCCAAAGAAGACATACAGATGGTCAACAGACCCATGAAAAGAGGCTCAACATCACTAATCATCAGAGAAATGCAAATCAAAACTACAATGAGATATCACCTCACACCTGTCAGAATGGCTAAAATTAACAACATAAGAAACAACAGGTGTTTGTGAGGATGTGGAGAAAGGGATGTGGAGAAAGTGCAACCCTCTTGCACTGTTGGTGGGATTGCAAACTGGTACAGCTTCTCTGGAAAACACCATGACTTATATATTAATGCTTCTGATTTGGTCATGTTTAGAATCTACTCCAAAATCTACTAGGGTTTGAGTCCAACTCTGAAGCTCTTTTCTTTGTTTTGGAGAGTACCAAAGATTCTAAAAATGTTTTTCTTATGGTACAGTGTCGTCTATTTTAGGCTTTTCAAGTAATGAAACTCAAGTCTGCCTGCATTGCTAAACCTAATCTCTTGCCTTTCTTATCTACAATGAAACCACTAAATTAATATCAGACTTTGCCATTTGTTTGAATTGAGGATGAAAATTATTTAGTCTTTGTCCTCTCTCCTTGTTTGATTGAGATACCACAAATGACTAGAAAATTCTATGAACAAACTTTTATTCTTCTTGATGCCAGCTAATTTACCATACTTTAGTTATAAAAAAAGGAATTCTGTAGAAATAGTATCTGTCTCCCTACCCGAGTAGACTGTATGCTTTTTGAAGCCTGAGGATTTTGTCGGTTTTATCAGTGCCATATCACAGCACCTAGACTTGTACCTAGCAAACAGTAGATGCTCATTAAATATTTATAGATTGGAAGAATGAATATTTTTCTACTTAACAATTGGAAAATGCAATATAGTGTTTACAGAGTGGGGTTTCTAAGCCTGAAAATTATATACTGCATATATGAAATAAGCAGCTACCAAGCCACTCTTTGTGTCCATTTTCTCATCAAAACAATGGGGATAATAATAAAACTAATCTCATAGTGTTTTTTGTTTTTTTTTTTTTTTTGACAATTCAGTGAGATAATTTGGGCAAAATTTTATAAACAGAGCCTAGGACACTTTAAATGTCTAAGATATTATCAGTTTCTAATCTAATATGTTGGAATACTTTTCTTTTGCATCAAAAGTGTTTTATCATATATGTTAGTTTAGCTCAGAATAAGTAGGCTTAAATATTTTTAGTTTTCATAAGCTCACAGTTAAAGGAGTCTCAGCCTTAGACACCAATTTAATATTATCAACACGTGTGTTTTTAAGTTCCTATTGCATTTGTTCTTGTACCCTCATCTGCTTAGAACTTACACTGTGAAAAAACTTTCTTTTTTTTTTTTTCTTTCCATTACCATGTGGTGCACTGTTAAGCCACTTCAAATGTTGTGGAAATATTGCTACCTAAAGTCTTGGTTTCCTGACAGCATTTTTTAGTTTTTGTTTGTTTTTAATCCTAAAGGGAAGACTTGCTAGGTAGTTTTCATTTTTGATAATTGCCCTGGCATAATACGATGCAACCTAGTTAGAGAAAACAAAAAAGCAGAAATATGAAATAACTAAAGAATACATGACAGAAAGGAATCACTGGGGAAAAATTGATAGGAAGTATATATTATATCTTTGTATGCACTAATTTGAAATCAGTCCAATTTAGGTATATATTAATTTCAAGATAGAAGTTAAAATTCATTAGCAGATTGTTCTACAGATGTAACAGCTATTCTTGGAATATGCTCCCTAGGTCCGAGTTTTCTGAGAACCTGAAATCCTTCTGGGAAACTCATGTCTGAAATAAATGAAGTTCTACAAAGTTTCAGGTTTTAATTGTATATATTTTTCAAAATGAAAGGCATTTGTCATCCCTGTATTATTTTTACCACTAATAAAGAAATAACAACACAAAAAACAAACATTTTCTAGTGGTATACATTCTATAGATTACTGGTATTTATAGATCTCATTTTGCTTCATAACAGCTAAAAACACATTTGCTTTCAGCAAGCACCATGCTTAATCCATTCTTCATTTTCCATGACTTTACCTAATTAAACAAACAAAACAGAAAACCTCAATCTATCAAAAATATCAAAGAGCAGAACTTAGACAAAAAAGACAGCATATTAGAAATGCCTCAATAGCAATATATATACATATGTGCATATGTATACATGTACACACACACACTGGCCATATAATAATTGAATGTATAATTTTGTAATGTTTAGAATAAAACATTTGGCGTCAAATCTATTCTGAATATTGCTAATAATAATATTTGGTCCTTTTGGGGATTCCATCAGTTTTTAATCATATTGTATCATTAATATGTTTGAAATATAAGTGAATGCTTAGTATCTTCTCATTTTTCTTACTGAGAAGAAACTCAATATATAATACTTTAATTATATACTATGTAAGACAAAAATTTCAACCAGACTTATGAACTCCAAATATCATAAACTTGTATAACATGAAATATAGGTTATTATACTTATATATTATTAATAAACTCTCTCCAAACTCATTTTTAACAAATAAGCCCATGGTTGTGTATACAACCATGGCCTAAAAAATTGTTTTTTTTCAAATCTTGGTGTTCCCTTTTCCTGGAATTCCCTGTATACTGCCCCCACTTATTACATACAACTATTCAAGTGATAATAAGCCTAAAGATACATTTTGGTAGCTCTATTTTTATAACTGCTATATATGTCTCTTTTTTTTGAAAATATTTTTACTTATTTTTTAAATTTATTTTTTAATATTTATTTTTGAGAGAGAGAGAAAGAGAAACAGAGCATGAGCATGGGAGGGGCAGAGAGAGAGGAGACACAGAATCTGAAGCAGGCTCCAGGCTCTGAGCTGTCAGCACAGAGCGTGACATGGAGCTTGAACTCACAACCAGATCATAACCTGAGCCAAAGTCAGATGCTCAACCAACTGAGCCACCCAGGTTCCCCTAGAAAGATTTTATTTTTAAGTAATCTCAACACCCAGCATTGGGCTCAAACTCATAATCCCAAGATCAAGAGTTGCATGCTTTACCGACTAAACCAAGCAGGCACCCCCATAACTACTTTGTATTTCTTGACTCTCTCAATAGAATTGATTACTTCCTGCTCTATGGTCTTATAGTGCCTGGTGCATTTTTCACCACTGAATTTGTTTCCTAGAGCTTCTGTAACAAATTATCAACAAACTTGGTGGCTTAGAAATGAGAAACATTTGTACTCCCACAATTCTGGAGTTTCACAATCCCTCCAAAGGCTCTAGGGAGCCCTTCCTTGCCTCTTCCAATTTCTGGTGGTTCCATGTATTATATAACTCCTCTACCTCAATTTCTACATGGCCTTCTCCTCTGTCTCTAGGTGCTGCCCATCTGTGTATCTGCTGTAAGGACACTTATCATTGGATTTAGGGCCTACATGGATAATCCAAGAGGATCTCATTTCATGGTTATTAACCTAATTATATCAGCAAAAACTTTTTCTAAATAGGATCATATATATTCACAGTTTCTGGGATGATTGTGGGGACACAATTCAACCCACTACAACTGCTATCCTTATATTATTTCATCTTAACATTTTCTTTCTCCTTCTCTCTTTGTATCCCTCCCTCCTTCCCTCCCTTCCTTCCGTCCTTCCTTCCTTGTACTAAAGTGAGATGAATGAGGCAATTGTATTACAAAATTTAAGAGAATACACACACACATACACACACACACACACACACACAATAACATCAATTAAGATAATGATGTTTTAGGGTTGCCTGGGCACCTGACTCTTGATTTTTGGCTTAGGCCATAATGTCATATGATGGAGCCTTGTGTCTGGCCCCATGCTGAGCTTGAAGCCAGCTTGGAATTCTCTTTCTTTCTTACCATCCCTCTCCTGCCTGCACTCTTTCTCTCTTTCCCTCAAAAAAAAAAAATAGTGATGTTTTAGGGAAATATTTGAAAAAAGAACAAAAGTAATGCATAAAATCAATGATGAATAAAATATAAACATATTTTTAATAGACAGGATCCATATTATTAAATTCTGTTTTCAAGCACTCTGAAACAGTGCAGTTTTGATATCTCAGTTATAGGTGTTCCTAGTTCATTCTCTCTCCTTCTCTGTCCATAAACAATTTAAAACCCCTCACCACATTCTTAATTTATTGCTAAAGAAAAATCATTACCTTTATCTTTATCTGTTTCCCATCATAGTTCATCATGTGGTACAAAGAATATATTAAGAAAGCATTATATATATATATAGACACACACACACACACATATATGAAATGAACAAATGAAGTGATAAATGGATGAATGAATTATCTTAAGGAAATCATTCTCCATTCTGTCAGAAGTCATCTGAATGCAAGAAGAAACTGTGTGGTATTAATTTTTCTTTTTTTGTTGTTATTGTTTACTTTTGGTTATTTCAACTGTGTTTAAAGACAAACCATATTTCATCTTTAGGTGCAAAAATTTCAGAACTTTTACCCCAAAATCCCATAAAGTGAAGACAAAACTTGCCTATAAATGGAGAAAGAATGTCTGTGAGTCAGAAATAAGCTGTAATTGGGAGAAATCCATCAGGGATTATATTTGATTCTTGATTTTATTTTTCTATTGATATTTTCATTGACATACCTTGAATACTCAAGTTATATCAGGTCTTGGATAGCCTTGGATTTGAATCAGTGAAAGCAGTGTCTCCCTGGAAGTGTTGTTCGTTGTATTTATAAGGTCAAGCACAGAAATATGGTATTTACCAGTAATGTGTGCTGAATAGTGACTTAAATCTGGAATGTTCAGATAAGCATTTTTTGTGAACCCAATAATTATTTTAATATATCTAATGTGTTTCCTTCCCCATACACCTAGAAGAATGACTCTTCTAAAACCATTTAAAACTTCAGTCAGTTTGAGATTATAAGTATAAAAGCAAAAGTACCCCATACTCAGAAGCTTAATCTCAATGTTTCATTTTATGCCATTCCGTTAATTATAAATTGCCCAATATTTATTAAACTGTTATACAGATGTACCACATACTGTACTATTTGATAGCTCTGTGATAGAGAAGATGACACATGGTGACTCTGTTATTATTGAAAGCACACTCTAGTAAGGAAAAGAGAAAATCATTTAAAGAAATAAATGCTTTAAATAAATAAAAATTGCCATCAATGCCAAGAAATAAATATTAGGGGTTTTGATGAAGAAAACCAAAGGGCAAGGCCCTGACAGTGTTTAGAGAAAAGCCTCCCTGGGAAAGGCTATATTTATGTCTTACATGCAGAAACATGCAAGGTGAGGAGAGAGTCAAGCATAAGGAGACTTGAAGGGCAAATCTTCCTGTATGATAACAATAAAGGCTCTGAGAGGGGAAGAATTTAACAGTTTCTAGGACTGAGAGGAAACCAGTGTGACAGGAGTATAGTGAGCTAGGTAAACTGTGTTTTTCTCATTTCTCTTCATTTCTTCAGTGACTGCTTGTTCTCTTGCAGGATCATTTTGCTTGCATGAAGCTTAACATGAACCTGACTTCAAGTAAATACAACATATATCCAAGCAGCCACTACCAAGGGATTATACCAATAGATAGTTTTCAGAGAAGATGCAATAGGTGGCTTGCCATCCATTGTACTAGCTGCCTTATTAAGGTTTGATTAACTCTATTAAAATAAGCAGTGGCCTGAAGAACATGTCCATATAGAATACAAAACTGCACTTTCTTCTGGCTTTGGATGAGGCCAGCTAATTCAAAGTAGTAAATGACATTTCATTAAATACCACCAGATTGCTTTCAAATGTCCACATTTAAAAAATTCTGTAGCTTCATAATTATTTATTGAGCCTTGCTATGTAACAGATATTGCCCTAAGTTTTGGAGATGCATCAAGTGAAAGAAATCCTCTGTTCCAGTAAGAGAAGAAAGAAAATTAGTAAAAAGTAAAATCAAATTAAGTCAATTTTATAGTATGTTAGAGAAAAGAGAATAAAAGCAAGGAGATTGCTATGGGCATTGGCTTTGCAATTTTAAATTAACTGACTTACCTAAGAAGGTGGCATTTGCTGAAAGACTTGGAATGATCCATGCAGGGGAAAAATATTCAGGCAGAGAGAAGGCCAGTGAAAAATCCCTGGGGCAGGAACGTGACTGCTTTTTGTGAGAAGCAGAGTGGAGGCAGATAGTTTGGCCATAGTGATCAAAAGAGAAATGGGAAGATGAGGTCAGAGGGGATGCTGATGTGCATGAGAAATTGTATCCACGTTTCAGATAATAACAATACCATGAAGATCCCTACAAAGCCTTTAAGTCTCACTTTTGCCCTGGATCTTATTTTTTCCAGTAGTCTTCACATTTAGTTTCTCTCAATGATTCTCACTCGCTTTGATGTGTAATTGCTTCTTTTACCGCCTGTGTCTTTGCAGTATGTGTGTGTTTAAATATAGCCATTGACCAAAACAAGGAAATGAAATAAATATTCCTTTGGCCAACTTGCTTCTTTTAATATCAGAAGCCATTCCTTGGCAATCCGAGGAACTATTCTTTTTAAAAAATATAGAATATGTGAGCTCAAGTGTGGGCCAAGTTAAATGCTTTCTGTTTAAGAAAAAGTTTAATATTTCACTGTCATTCTGTCTTTAACTCAGGTCAATTCTGGATCAGAATAAATTTCATAATTATTTACCATTATTACCATTGTTTAAATTATTCATGATTGTACTCTGTAGTCTTAATTATTTTCCAATATTCCTACCATTATATTTCAGTACCTATTGAACATATCCATAAAGATGTCCTAGATGCTTTAATGATCCAACACATCCAAAATCTAAATCATCTTTTCCTTGAAGTTCAGTTTAAACTGTGCCCTTCTGTCTATCTGTTAATGTCTTAGGCAGGAACGTGGCCACTGAGCAAGCCCAGGTTTGGGGCCTAAGCAATGTGAAGACATCTTTATACTTTGTCTTACTTCACTCTCTATATCTTGAACACCACTGAATGCTCTGCATTTTTTCAAGTTTTTTTCACCCTCATTCCATGCTTCCTGTCCCCATTATGCAAATCCAAGTGTTTATTTTTTTCTTATCTGAACTCAAATAATAAGTTTAAAATCTAGTTTCTCTCTCCTCCCTAATCTTCCATGTGTGCAGTGAGTTGCAAATATTACTGCCAAAGTAATGTTCCACATTTCTATTTAAACATCTTAAAGAATTCCCCATTGATTACAGAAGAAGAGTCAATATTATTCCCTCTAATCTGACCTCATCTGACTCAGTTTCATCTCCAGCAGCTCTCTTCCCTGGAAAATATCTAACCCTCCTTTCGAGGCTAAGCTTTAGTGCCACGTTTAACATTTGCTTGCTTTTTATTCTCCTTTCTGATCTTTCCTACCAAATTCACATTCTCAATCTTCAGTGTTTTCTTATTGCTATGCATGTACCTCCTCTGCAGAATGCATTCCGTCTTGTATTCTTGTTATCTGTGAATAGTTCATGCTCTCAGTAAATTTCACTTTTGCTTAGGAAAGACATTATATCTTATTCATTTTTAATTTTTATCACATATTTCATAGGTTAGTCACTAAGTAAAATGTTTTGTGTTACATATCTGAATAATTTGTATTTTTCTTTTATTAAATGTCTTAATTTTTATTTTAGTGTATTTTAGTATTTCAGAGGGAAAAACTATCCAGATTAAAAGCAAGTTAAAGATAAATGCCTACTTGATATGGAAATTGCACTGAAGTCTTTAAACAGATGCCAGTATGCTAACAGAGATCATTGTGTAATGCATAGGAGTACATGTGAAGATAAAGAATTAATATAATGAAGACTGTAGTGATAATTAGAAACAATGTCTAATTGTTTATGAATTAGGCATGAATTTTGAATGTCTATATATTTGCCTGATTTCAAGATTCAGATATACATCTAAGGAAAAAAAATCAACATAACATACCACTTAAAAAAAAAAAAGGGGGAAAAGATTAAAGGTAAATATGTACATGTTTATCAGATATAGCCATTATGTTTTAATTTTGATCAGTTTTTAAACAGTCTGTGGTGCTTAGAGATTGCTTGCCAAATTGGTAGCATCCAATTATATAGGTGACACCAGTTGCTCAATTTTTAGAGAAACATGGCAAAGACAAATGAAATGGTGTGTCAATGATTGCTCATACTCTTCTCTGGACTAACATGAGACTCTAGAGATACCCTGAAAGATTTATGATGATTATTATTTTTGAAAATAATATGAAGTACCTTCAATTGTAAACCTATTTACATTTGGTTTTTCCTAATGTCAGGAGTCATGTCTTTTTGTTTATGCTAAATCTTTTAGGGCTAATCCACTAGAATTTGTTCTCCCAATTTTCTTTTTCAGCTTCTTCTTTTCACGTGCACATTACACTTACACTTACACTTGGAATATTTTTACATATATTCATATATTCTTTTATCTTCAGTTAGAGATTCTGCCAGTTTTCATGCCATTCACCAAAGTGTTCAGTGACAAAATTGATATAATGCATGCTAATTAACTCTGTGGCTGAAGTAAGATATTGGTAGAATTGGGGCAAATGTTTAGAAAGACATCAGTGATAGATGATGATTGTTCACAAAGAGAAGGACACATCTACTTGCCACCATATGTGCATGGAGTGGGACAATTAGAATTCATTCTGGTGAATCTGATAAGAAACACATGCTTATCAGCATATACATAAGGTATAAAGACTCAGTAGGTGTCAGAGCAGTAGGTTCAAAATATGGAGGCACATTGGAATAACCTGGGAAATATTTTTAAATGACAATGATTCCTGAGTTTCATCTTTAATATAGGAATCACTGGAAGTGAGGCTGTGAAATGTACATAAAAACAAACAAATGAAGAATAAACATTTCCATAGAATTCTAAAGCTGCAAGCCAACTGCTATTTTGGAATTATGACTGTCAGAATATTTGGACCTGGTGGGAACAATAAGAACTATAGAGGAAAGATTTACTTTTTAATAAGCTCACCTGAAAATTTAAGAAGAAAATGCAGTCCTCGTATTATTGATCTGTTTCAGGGTACTTACCTTATGCCAAGTGTTTTGTATGCATATTTCTGTCATACAGGAATTGTCATGATTAGAAAGTCAGAACTCATGGAGTTTCAATAATCAGTCCATGGCATGTTTATGGCATGAGTAAAATTCTAACTTTCCCAAATAATGCTTGACTTCCAAAGATATATTTTTGCCCCTTAATGAGTAGATAAGTCTCAGAGATCCTAGAACAAAAAGGAGGCGATCTGATGTCCTCTGTAGTTCATCCTATCTTCCGTATCATGAGGAACTTCAAAGTAAGAAGAGAGAATCTCATGAGAAAATCTTTTTATCCCCTCCCACTGCTATTTTGTGTGCTTTTATTTTGTACATGAGCACTTGAAGAGACAGCAGCTGCCATAAAGCCTGATTCCTTTTCTTAATTCTGTCTGCCCTTTCTCTTGCTCCTAGTTAGGCATGATTGGAGGTGGTGTTAGTAACTAGGGTGATATTTGTCATTCAATTTAATTTTTCTTGTTGCTACTAGAAGTATATCACATCTGTGATTGCCACTAATTAGGATATCCAGAGCCTGAAAAGACTTCTAATTACCATGATAAATTTAAATTAAAAGAGAGTAGATGAACTATGTTACTAACATAAAGAATTTTAGAAGTATCTTTTTCTGGATACATTTTTTTTTTTCATAAAAAAGAAAAAGACACAAGGAAAGCACGCATACACATACACTGTATTTTCACAAAGTAATAAGGAACGTGTATCTATTTATCCTTCTATTTTATATCATTTGTGAAGTCATTACGCAGTTGACCTAATTTAAACAAACATATATACACATTATATATGCATATATTTATATACATACACATATATGAACATGATATTAGTTTAACCATATAAAATTAGTGGTTTTTGTACTGTAAAGTTAGCAATTTTATATAGTTCAACAAAATGTTTATATAAAGATATTCTTAGAACTTTTAAAAGTATAAGGCTTGTTTCAAATATTATTATTTTCTTTTAAATTCCTTAATGGAATAACACAGTGAGATTAACTTTAAAAAACACTATTCTTTCTTATTAATTTGTACAAAGTAGATGGCATTTAAAACCCAATCTAGAAATTAAAGGCAAAGATAATTATTTTTAAAGACTTATGTATCCCTTTTACTCTAGACCTAAAATAAGGTCTTTTTTTATAGTACAAAAGTAAGTAACTTTTTTTTAAAGTTCTGTTTTTTCAGGAGATTGAAATCAAGTCACATGGGAACCCTAAAATGTAAATAGAATATTTGCTTTCTGCATGAACATTTATTAGAATGCAATTATCTTATTAAACAGTTAGTTGTTGTAAGTCAAAATTTTGCCCTAAAAATTTTTCAGAACAACACTGTCTTCATTTTCATTTTGAAAATCTATCTTGTTTGGATGGTATAAAGTATATTTGCATTTTCCTAGGACTTCCACATTTTAAATGGCTGATGGTGCTTCTTTTAGGGCTTTGTACTTTAATTGAAATATAAAAATTTATTTAATCAGCAATTCAGATTGACCACAATAAAGTAAGTGAAATAAGAAGAGTCAAATTATATCACTTGATAGTTCACAACTGTGATGGACAAACCCTAAAAAGACTCCTAAATGATCTTGCTTTCTGGCGCTCATGTCTTTGTATAATTCCCTGTCTTGGAGTGTGGGCATGAAATGTAACTTGTTTGTAGCCTGAAGAATATGGCAAACATCATGGAAGATTACTCCCATGATTACATCATTTTTCAATAAGATTCCGTTTCAGAGCAGATTCAAGCTAAAAACTTTCTCCTTCACTGGCTTTGAAGAAGTAAGCAGGCATGGTGTGAAAGGACCTGGGGGGGGGGGGCACCACATGGTGAGGAGCTGCAGGAAGCGTTTAATTGCTCAAATACCCTAGACAATAGCTAGCTGGATGTAGCAATCTCATCCTACAACTGTAATTCTGCTAACAACCTGAATACACTTAGAGAAGGATCCATCCCTGGTCAAGTATTCATGAGAGAACTCAGTTCTGGATAACACATTGATTGTCAACTTTGTACAAGAACCAGTTAAGCTGTACCCAGACTCCTGATCCACAGAAATTATAAGATAATATATGTTACTTGATTTAAGATGCTAAGTTTGTGGTAATATGGTACATACCAATAAAAAAACTAATAAACATACTTAACTAAGAAAACAGTCTTAGAAATTGTTTTATGTAACACTGCAGGGAAAGAATTTGGGCAAAATATATTCCTACATAATATTTAAAAAATGAATTTTTTTTCACATGATCATTGTTAAGCATTTTGAATATATCCTATGGCTACCTTTTCTAAGTTACTAAATAAAATACATATGTACTTGTAATATAATTCATTTAATTCCAGAACTGTTGCATACTTCTGGTTACTTTCTGTTAAGTATAATTTTGTCATGTTAATATAATATTACAAAATGTTAGAATGCCACTCAATTATAAAGAATTTTATATTTAGACCTACTTTCCACACAACTCATGATCAGAGATGCTACAGAATTATATCCACTGCTCTTGGCATCTTGCACTCAAGTGATTCTATTGCTCACCTGCCTCTGTTCTTAATATCTAGTACCTGAAGTTATGGCTTGTCTAAATGCTAGAAAACCCCCTCATTTATGTAAGTTTATTTTGGTACCTTATTTTTTTTTTAGTCTTTAACGTATGACACCTCAGCCCCTCAGATAAATCTGCATATATCAGATTCCCATTTGTTACCTGGATGTAACATGGTTACATAAACCCATCCCAGGGTTTCTAATTACATCTTCAAACATCCCCGAGAATTAAGAAATCCTGTAAGTCCAAGGCAGTCTGGAATCTGCTTTGCCCAAATGACACAAAATTTATCTAGCATATATCATAACATTAAATAACAATCTAACAAATACATATTTATTTCTGACAAAAGTTTTAATGTCATTATTTTTATCATAAAACTCAGCAGTATAAAAAAAGAAAACATATCTCTAAAGAGAACACATTTAAAAAGTCCACCATTCGTATACACTACTGTATCTCTTTACCTTGAAGCAAATATTCTAAATTATACTTATTTATAATAAAAATATACAGAATTTCATTTCTTAAATTAATTTTTGACTTATAAATTTTAATTTAAAAGGTAGAGATATACAATGTATATTTGTTGTAACATTTGATTATATATATATATCTTTTAATTATGTACATTTCTGTATATTTTGTAAATAGATATTTGCATATGCATACCTGTGTGACTTCTATTATACGAGCTTTTAATAATGTACAAAATAATAAAATTCAATTTACCATAGACTTGTAAACATGATACATCATATGATTCTCATAATAATTTTGTGAGGTAGGCAAGATAAATGATTTTATCTTCCTGATACAGTAAAGAAATAAGTACTCCAAAAAACTAACAAATATATTCCCACAGAATTTAGGTATCATTAAAAATGCTGGAACTGGGGTTCAGTTAGAATGTGCCAAGGCAATGTATAATATGTTGCTAAATTTTATGGAAACTGAACTTAGTAAAATTAAAAATAACCTTAAAATGAGATGAGGGAATGTCTTCAACTGATTTGTCAGCAGCATGGGAATTTTGCCTCCTGTCACTGTAGTCTTACACTTATAATCCCAGGAATCCTGATATCTCTGGAATATGATTTTGAGATTACCCTGGTATCTTGTGACTATTTTAAATACAAGAGATTTTTAATCATCATTCATTCCTCCAACTGATATTTCTTGGTTGCCTATCAGGTGCAAAACATAATGTCAGTCTATTCTACCTCTTTATTTGGCTTAGGGAATATATTTTTATATTTTGTCACTGGTTGTTTTGTAGTTTTGAATCCCCAGATCTAGCAAAACTAAGGAGAATAGGCTTAACCTGGTGTTTTAACACCTACTTTTTCTTTCTTATTTATTTATTTTTCCAAACAATATATCTGATCCCATTGAATTCAGCACTGTTCATAGAGTGGCGCCTCTGTGGTTAACTTGGACTGATTTAATGACATTTGACAGCATGTTTTTTATGCTGATTAGCAGACATTCTAGTAGAATAAATATTTTTAATCTGTGTCATGAATGATTGACATGTTATGATTTTAATATATCCCAAATCATGTAATAAGTTTTAGAATCAGAGTTAGTTGCAGGGTACTAATCCAGCATGAATTGAGCCCTGCTTCTTGAGTGTTACAGTCTTTGGCCTAGCTCTAGCCTCTGTATGCCCAGCCCAGAATTTCATTAAACAACAATGTAATGAATTTAATTACTTTTAGAAATGTTTTCTTTTTTTTTTTCCCAACAAAAAATTATTCATTGAATGCTTTGCTTCTTGAATGTTTTGACTTTAGCAAAAGGAGATTGTGATTTGGAAATTCCCACTGGATAAACAGCTTTCTGAAAGTGAGGGAATTATTTTGGGAAATTCCTTTATGTCCTCTGGTCTAACCTTACTAGTTTAACTGTACTGAGGAAATAGCTTTCTCTGGTAGATAGAACAAGTTCATGCAAGTCCCACAAAGTGTGCAATAAGCCCCTATCCATGAATTATTTATGAAGAAATCCAGCCCTCCACGCTTCTATCTATCTGCAAGGCTTTCATTCTGTTTCAACCCTAACTTGTTTGAGATATTTCTTATTCCTGTCTTTGAAAAATATTGTTAAAATCAAATGAAACACAAGAAAACAGTTAAATTATTTATATTTTTGTATGATCATCAATCTTTGGAACTTTCATGACAAGTAAATCTGTAACATAAGATATTTAAACCAAGCATATATGACATGTAAAACACCTTTGAAAAGCTAATGAGAAAAGAGAAATATTTTGATCTAGATATTTGTATTATAAATTTCCCCAACATGATTGAAAATCAACTTGTCTTTTTTTCTTTTTCATCAGGGAGTGATCTAAGTAAATAGTCTCCAAATAACAGCTTGTCAATAAGATGAAATGTATTGCAAAAGTCCTATAAATATGAGTTGTGTCATCTCATTAATATTGAACTTAAAGATAGGCGGCTTACCATGTCCAATTTAAGCTTAATCTTTAGGTCATTTGTTATTCCTATAGAATTTGCTATTTCAAGTCAATAAATTGAGCCAAATACATTTAGGAAATGTCTATTTTTTTTCAATATATGAAGTTTATTGTCAAATTGGTTTCCATACAACACCCAGTGCTCATCCCAAAGGTGCCCTCCTCAGTACCCATCACACACCCTCCCCTCCCTCCCACCCCCCCATCAACCCTTAGTTTGTTCTCAGTAGGAAATGTCTATTTTTTAAATTATATATTTACTATCTTGAAGCACATAAAAATATGAACTAAATGAATGTCATAGTGTGTATCTAAAGATTTCTATGTTCAAAGAAACTTTAAAGCACAGTTTTTTGTTGTTCTAGTAGTGGGTTCTAAAGATGTTTGCTATTATTTTAAGAAAATGAAATTTAAAACGCTGTTATAAACCCAGTTTCTAAAATTAGCCTCACTTAAGAATTATATTTCCCTTGGCCATTACATTCCACTAATTTCACATCAAAATACAATTTTGATTTTCAGTAGCAAGTTCAACATTCTAAATAAAAGTGTGGTAGATGTCAACCAAAGGGAACTTTGAAACCTTTTCTACCCTGAACTTTTTAAAAAAAATGATGTAAAATTTTAGGCAAATAAATTTTTGGATTGCAGAATAAGATTTTATGTATTCAGGTTTTCGCATGTATTACTCACGAGTTTTGTATAACTAGGAAAATAATGGTGGTAGATGTTATCAGTATTTAAAAGAACAGCTTTTTGTGAAAAAAGACATTTCCATCCCCAAATTATAAGGAAAGGAAAGTTTATTCTAAGGTTACTATTTATTTTTATTATTTATTTTACTATTTTTAAGGTTTTATTTGTTTTTGTTATTTTTTATTCTTATGTAAGGTTATTGTTTAATTAATTTATACATTAAGATGCCATGATGTCATATATGAACATAATAAAACCAAGAATCTCACAGAAGTTCAGGATGAGCTATAGGGCTGGATTCCCAGAATAGGGCAAAGCCTGGCATCAAGACATGTTTTAGGATCCAGCAAGCAACAGCTGACAAGCTATCCTCCTTCCTCATCTTTAGTTGATTGTTCCTGCTCCATTATGACAAAACATAAGATTCTCTGAATCTGCCTGTCTATACTGACCCAGTCAAAAAGCCAACTAGCTGTTTCTTTTTCATATCCACAAATATACACACATTCTAATTAAATATACATTCACACTTTACAAGGATGTGGCTCTACGTAACATCACAAAATAAACACATTATGGATCAGCACCCAGATCAAGACACAGATCATTTCTCCTCTCTATGTATTTTTTTTCTTTTTTTTTTTTTTTTTTTTTACATTTTATTTATTTTTGAGACAGGGCAGATAGAGCATGAACAGGGGAGGGTCAGAGAGAGGGAGACACAGAATCTGAAACAGGCTCCAGGCTCTGAGCTGTCAGCACAGAGCCCAACACGGGGCTTGAACTCACGGACCGCGAGATCATGACCTGAGCTGAAGTCGGCCGCTTAACCGACTGAGCCACTCAGGTGCCCCCTCTCTATGTATTTTCGATTTATGCTTACTCAAACTGTTTTTGTCTACCTTTTGACACATTTGGTACTTACTGCTTTATGAGCTCTCCTTATTTCAAAATTTCCTTTGAGTTTAGATTCCTGGCACTAACTACTTGACCATGGCAATATGTCATTAGCCAATTTCTGATAGAGAAAACCTGTTGGTCACAGTGATTCATCAGCAACCTTCTTAAGCAGAGTTATTATAAATTATTTTATTCATTAGAAATTCTAGCTATTGCCAAGGGCCATGCTAGATACAACAAGTATATACTTCATTTAATCACAAAACATGCAGTATAGTTTCAGATGTTCCTTAGAACATAATTACATAAATGTTCAATTACTTACTATTCTTGTAAGTTCTATCTAAAAAGGAATGCAAAGTTGCAAATGAATTTAAATTGGTGTACTTAAGCTACTCTGGGGAGCCAAGAAAATACTAGGAAAGGAAAGTAACATTGAAGTAAAGACCTAACTGGTCAATGTATTTCAGCTACAAAAATCTCTGCATATGTCTGTGTTTCTTTGTGCCTGTTTGGGGGTTGTGGGAGTGGGAATGCAATCAGATATTATTCACTCCTCCCGAAAAATCTGTTGTAACCAAAACGTATAAAGTAAGAGACTACGTCGTGGTAAAATATGAGGGCTCGTGGTAAAATATGAGGGCTACAAAATGGAAAAGGACAGATGAAACAGGTCTAAAATCCCTTAAGGACTTGGGATTGTGTGATCTGAACACAGAATGCAATCGCAGAGTCTAATCAGGATAGTGAAATGCTCCTTTGTCACTTTTTTGAAACACTTATCAGAACTTCAGACTCTGTTATATTTGGAAGTAATTACATATATGTGTATCTATTTGATTATTGCATGCTATCTTTTTTACAGGCTTTAAATTTCATGAAAGACATTTGCATTTTGTTTACTGTTGTATATTCAGTTTCAGTTACAGAATTTGGGAAGGAGAAAATGCTCAATGAAAACTTCTTGGAAAAAAATTAAAATGATGAAGATATTCTTCTGACTAGATGCTAGTGAAGTGATTAACAAGTAGGTTTTTCTTCAGAATCACTAACTAGCGTGGGTAGATATCTGGTTGGAGGCCAGGCTTGGATCATGTTTTCAATTTTTTTTTCAGAAATAAGGAAAATCTCAATTCTTTATGAAAGTAAGGGGTGATTTAAAAAAAAATTTAAGGTGGGGCGCCTGGGTGGCTCAGTCAGTTAAGCATCTGACTTCAGCTCAGGTCATGATCTTGCGGTCCGTGAGTTGGAGCTCCGCGTTGGGCTCTGTGCTGACAGCTCAGAGCCTGGAGCCTGTTTCAGATTCTGTGTCTCCCTCTCTCTCTGACCCTCCCCTGTTCATGCTCTGTCTCAAAAATAAATAAACGTTAAAAAAAATTCTTTTTTAAATTTAAGGCATATATCACCCTCCCCCCAAACACACATATTTCCAGGAAGGAGAGAATGGTATAGTTTAGAATAAACCCAAATTATTTACAGTAATTAACAAGGGCTTACATAAAGGATTGCAAAGTTTAGTGCTGTATCGGCTGAATTCAGCATGAAAGTACTTTTGGTTTTTGGTTTTTGTTTTTGTTTTTATGGGGTTTGGGAGAGTAGTGTTTGAATCTTTCAGCCAGCTCCATATTTTTTGTTGCTGTTTTTCATTGACTTTAAATGCCTAATTTAATCAGAGTATGAATTCTTCAGATTACAGGAAAAATCTTCTTCCTATTGTATTCTGGAAACTTTATGCATTTAGTTCCCTACCTAGTATGAGGAAGTATTTAAATAAACTCCCTACTATAAGACCAACTAGATTAACAGCTCAGATTAAAGAGTAGCATTAGGTGTAGAAAACCTAAGGTATGGAGGGAGATAGGAAATAGACAATTCTTGATTCAGCAGAGGGCTGCATTGAAAAAAAATACGTATATTTAAGTGTAAGAGGTGGGACTTAATGGCTTTTGTGGAGAATCATATATAAGCAAAGTATATTTAAATTTATAGGTTCAGGGAAGAAATAGAAAGGATTTTCTGCAAAAAATAGTTGAAATATACTTAAAAATGAATGCTATTGTAAATTCTCTATGAAGAAAATTTAACAGTAAATAATTGTTCTGTATTACATAGGCAAATATTATATTTAGTGGGATTTTATTCTTTGGCCTCTCACATCATTTGAATATGCATTTTTTTTAAATTTTCAGATATGTTGAAAACTGTGATGGTTTTTGAAGTATTCATAAGGGTACATAAGATATTTAAACAATTGAAAAGTATGCAAGGCAGACTGGAGTTAATACTATGTGAGAGAAAAATGTGCTCTTGTACAGGGAGGGGAAAAAAATGTTGTAGTTCATATATAAATAGAGCCAAAATAATCCAAAAGAGCGATTCACATTTTAAGCAACAAAAGCCCAGCCAATAGAAAAGTACACGCTTTAATCAAATAACCATACTTAGTATTTATATAATGCCAAACAAAATTTTTCTTATAATACATTTAAAATAGACGGAATAAACTATTTTTTTCAAGTGTTTTTCAAGCATAAATTGTTATCATTCTTTTCTACGACTGCATAGGAAACTCCAGAAAAATAGCACGCCATTTGTGGTCTAAATATGCGCAGCTCTAAAACACAATGTTAAAGTAACAGAAAGTGAAAATCAAGCCAAATAGAAGAGCACCTAGAGTCACTGTACCTATACAAAACAGTAATTTTATCAATGTGCCTTATGATTTTTCTCAGATGATTTTTCAAGTCCAATACTAGTTGCCTATTTTAACAAATAGAGAAGACATTGTTTTACGTAATTAATATACAGCCACTCTTATATAAAATCCCCAGTGAACTCACAGATGCTTGAGAATAACCTTTTTCCCCGATATCATTTACAAGTACATTGAGTTTTGTTTTATTGACCTATTTATTTTGTTTCATTTTTACAAATTCATCTGATTTCCTTATCTTCTCTATATAGACCCTGTCTCCTCTATTGAGTAGGATATAATGGCCATGATCTTAATTGTAATCAGTGGAGGAAATTGTCAAAATTAGTTATTTCTTATAGTTGTGTTAACTGTAGACATGGTGATAAAGTGAGCAATATTTTCCTTCAATATCATCATCTTTGATATTCTGTTCTGTCTTGATGAAGACTCTTGAATGTCAGCTAATCTTGTGCCTTCATCATGTTAGGGTGGGCTTAGGTTCACAAGTAGCCTTCTCAAAAGATGTATTCTATCCATGTACCCCTCAGTTACTCACTTGGCAATGACTTCTCCAGGAAAGCAGTCAGTGTTCCTCTGACATATAACTGATGTCTCTAATCCCAAAGGAGAGTCTGATTTATCAACTGCATACATTTCTTAGTAGCATTTACACTATTCCCTAAAACACCTTCTTTTTGGAAAATATTTTCTCTGTTAGATTCTGTAATATTGTTAACTAATAAAATTATATGATAAAATTATATAAAATTATATGAAAATAATAATAATAATTAATTATAATTAGTAATAAATTTATCATTAATTCATCTATTTTTCCCTCAACAGGAAGTATTTTTAGGATTAGTCTATATTTTCTGCTCCTAAATAGAAAAATAGAAGTGGATTATCATAAGTAAAGTGTTAACTTCCATGATAGTATATAACATGAACAGAGCAGAGAGATGACATTTGTTAACAGTCTGTAGTTACAGTCGTGGTTATAGGCATAAATAAAGATTTCTTTGAGGGAATAGTACATGAGCTAATCATTGAAAATGACTGTGCATTGGCCAGAATGAATAAAGTAGAAGAAAAGGCCAGTGTAACTTGGAATGGATAGTTTTATCAAAAGGATGGAGATTTAAAAATGTATATTTAGTTTATTATATATGGGGGGGTTATAATAATATGATTTGCTGGGGTATAAATATTAAAACGTAGAAAGAAGTAACCATAAACAATTTTGTCAGAAGGAAATGTTTCTCCTTAGTCATTTCCTGAATCCTAAAAGTTTTAATAGTATCATTGTATATATGTAACTTCAAAATCCTTGAAAGAGGGTACACATTGAGCTTATGGTGTGAATTAAATCATACTTTTATAATTATAGATTAATATAATTCTAAAAGCATAAACTTTTATTTTATTTTATTTTATTTTATTTTATTTTATTTTATTTTATTTTATTATTTTATTTTGAGACCATGCAGTAAAATGAGATCTTAAAGAAAGAATATATATTCTACCTCTGAGCTGCTGGTATTCTTATCTTGAGTTCCCATAATTAGGCTGAGGATTCTTTCTCTTTTTTTTTTCTAATATACATAGATATATGTGTGTATATGCATATATATATATATATACGTATACATATACATATACATGTATATATATTACATATATACAACATTACATACATATACATACATACAACATTACATATATGTATGTGTGTATAAGCATATATGTATACGTATATATATATGCATATACACACATACATATATGTAATGTTGTATGTATGTATATGTATGTAATGTTGTATATATGTAATATATATACATATATATATGTAATGTTGGAAGAAAAAGTAACTAACAATTTTGCCAAACTGAAAAAAAGTTCCAAGACAACATTAAAAGACCCAAGTAAGATAAATGAAGGAAAATACCTCCAAAGTATATCATACTAAAATATCTGAAAGTCAGGGGCACCTGGGTGGCTCAGTCAGTTAAGCATTAGACTTTGGCCAAAGTCATGATCTCCTGATTTGCGAGTTCAATCCCTGTGTCAGGCTCTGTGCTGACAGCTCAGAGCCTATAACCTGGTTCAGATTTTGAGTTTCCCTCTCTTTCGGCCCCCCCACCCCCCACTCATGTCCTGGCTCTCTTTCTGTCTCAAGAATATATAAAAATTAATTTTTTTAAATATCAGAAAATCAAATAAAATAGAATATTTAATGTCATCCAGAGGAGAAATATATATATATATATTATCTTCACATGACTGGAAATGATACTGACAGCATTCTTCCATATATAAAAAGTAGACACCAGGAAAAACTAAATGGTAGTATAAACATGTTAAAACAAAATAAGAACTCTATGCCTAGTAAAAATATCTTTCAAGAATTAAGTATAATGCATATGTTACGTGGCAAACAGAATTTGAGGGAATCTATTATACACAGACTGACACAGATGGAAACTCAGAAATTCATCAGGAGTAAATCTGTAGCTATAAAATGAGGATTGATTGGACTAAAACCTATGATGTCTTAAGGGATTTGAAAAAACACAGAGAGTAAAAATACATGTAGCATGTGAGACTTGACAAGTTATATGGATTTAAAGTGTTCTAATGTTCTTGTATTATCGTGAAAGTTGTAAAAGTAACAATATATATTAGACTCTTAAAACTAAGTCTGTGTATTTAAATTTATAGTACTCATTTAAAGAATAATAAGTGAATATATAAAACCCTACTAGGAGGAATAAAGATCAATAAAAATAATCAATTAATAGTGAAAAATACCCAGCTTAAAAAAAACACACTAAAGCATGGGATAATTTAAAATCAAGGGAAAATAATAGTAAGAGGAAATATTTAAACCAATACATCAGATTTTACATTCAATGAAAATGAACTAAATACACTAATTAAGGAACTACATTTTGCAGTCTGTAAAAAATTCTATCTAAATCCTTCTTAAAGAAAATACAAATTTAAATATAATGACACAGTTATTTTATAAGTAAAAGGAAGGAAAAGGTATTATCATGCATATAGATACAAAAGTAGGTTTTTGGAGATCCACAGAAACCTGCCACAGAATTAGGAGGAATCTAAAATATTGTGGTATGTTTACATCTAAGATAAAAAATGCATTTTTGTGTAACAATTTGCAAGAGCTGCTAAGAAGATGAATAAGTGTCAAATTAGTCACTCTATTTAGCAGTAGTAAGGTTATCAGCAAGCTGAAGGATAGCAGCAGTGGTGGATTATTGGATTGGAAATCAGATTACTGTGAGTTATGGAGTAAACAGGATGGAAGTAGGAGTGGGAATGAGAGAGATGTTATGTGTGTTAATTGAGGTGCATGTACGGTCTTACGGAGGGCTATCCTTAGGATAAATAGAAGAATATTGTGAGTTTGAGGATTTGTTTGTAGGAAGATGAGAGTACTCCTATGGTATTTGTTTCAATTTTCTCTGAGAGAGATTTTAGCATAGTGAAGTTCTTTATCAAAGAGTTGATGTTATCCAAATGAGGAGCACATCATTGAAAAGGGAAATTTTAATGATATTTTAACTGTATATTACTTCTTTTATTTTTTTTTCAAATTGTCCCTTTCCATCTGATTTTGTGTGTACCATTTAGATATTTTGTCTCAACTAACTGCAAGAATGCTTACTGGCAAATTGGAACATGATACTCGCTGCCTTAATGTTAGTGGCACAGAACTGATTTCCCACTGGACCCTAAGAAGGACATTGGCGGAAGTTAAAAAAAAAAAAAAGCAACATACAAAACTAGACCCAGAATGAAAAGCAAGAATGGATTTGAGAGAGCAAAAGTCAACTAGTCATTATCGGGAGAGAGGATAGCAAAATCAAAGATTCAAAGGGGATATATTTTGAGGGGTGCCTGGGTGGCTCCGTTGGTTAAGCATCTGACTCGATTTTGGCTCAGGTCATGATCTCATGGTTTGTGAATTCTAGCCCTGCATAGGACTCCACACTGAGTGTGGAGCTGCTTGAGATTCTCTCTCTCTGCCCCTCCCCCACTCACATTTCCTTTCTCTTTCTCTCTCTCTCTCTCAAAATAAATAAACTTTAAAAAAAAAAAGGGGATATATTTTGAGAAGAGAAAATTTTACAATGTCATGGTTATTATTAAAGAATGTGACAAATCCCTTCACGGTCACTGTAGCAATGTTAACTGGGATTGTTCCCAATTTGACACACTGTTCTAGGTTTCAGTTGTCTCATAGGACCACAGTTAAAATATGAGTCCAATTTGGGCTTACAGATACTGCATTATATGTTTAAATGCCAACACAGGCACATCTAGGTACTCTTTGTCTTAAAGAAGATAAAAAGTATTTTAACAAATTACAAGAAAATGATGTAAGCATTAATAATTATGTGTGTATCTATGCAACATGTACACATATTATATGTACATATGCATATGTAAATATGTCCGTATGTATTGTGTGTTTAGACGTGTATATATTAAATATATCATATGTTTTATATATAGGCAGAAGTGTGGATGTGTCTCTATATATATTTATAATATATACATATTATTATATACATATATAATTATATATACACACATAATTCTAAAAGAGAAAACTTGTGAAAGGATAAAAATAATATTTTTCAGTAATAATATTTTGAAGATAAACTCATCATTCCAGGAAAATTATAAATATATTGACCAGATAATCATCATCTATTTCTTTCCATATTTTGAGAGTCAATCAGTAGAAATACATACCATTTAGTTTATTGTTAGAAACAGAAAAATCTGTTAATGTCTAATTTATAGTGTATAAAGTTTTATACAAGAAGCTCTTGATTGCACATTGCTTACTTGTTTATGTTTGATTTATATCACAGGGTTCTTAATCCTTTGTTGTTCTTGCTTTTACCTTTGAACTATTGCTTGGTAGAGTTTACCATCTACCCACACCTATGCTGTGAGGAAAGCCTGTTTCTTACAGCTCTTTTGTTTTTAGTTAGAATTTTTCTCTTTCAGTCTCTTCCAATTGTGTCTTTATTTTTTTCTAACATATATTCATTTTTGAGAGTGAGAAAAACAGAGCATGAGTGGGGAGGGGCAGAGAGACAGGGAGACACAGAATCCAAAGCAGGCTTCCAGCCTCTGAGCTGTCAGCACAGAGCCTGACGCGGGGCTCGAATCATGGACCACGAGATCATGATCTGAGCCGAAGTTTGATGCTTAACTGACTGAGCCACCCAGGCTCCCCGTCTTCCAATTGTATCTTTAATGCATTCAGCAAAATGTGATTGATTATTTTGACGGTTTATTTTGTTGTAGAAAGTTATCTGTTTCTGAGAATTCCAACTTCCAGTTGTATTTCTATTTTATGACTTGATATACAGCATCTCTCTTTGACCTGTGGCTAAAACATACTTTTCTACTAATTTTCAGTTGAGCTCTTCATATACCAAGGGTGGCCTTAAGAGATTTTCTTACCTTATATGTCTCTAATCACAGAAGCTAAGGGAAGGGCTTCCATTAAAATAATTTATTTTAGGCAATAACCCTAATGAAAATGATTAGTGAACCTGGGGAAAGTGAAATGGTTGAAGCAAAAGAAAATCCTAGGTTGTAGCATTAATGTAGTTAATGTGGGGGCAATTGGAGCTAATGCTCCTTAAGACTACCTGAGGACCATGCTACGTGTATCTTAGAATTGTCTGTCTGATACACAGAGAGAATATTTTGCTACTGACTCTCATCTTCCATTGTTCAATGGTTTCTCCTAGGGTTTTAACACTTGCATTTTCAGATTTGATAGAAGTGGCTCCTTGATATCATATACACATGATTTATGCAGTGGCATTAGCAGATATATTAATTACAGAAAGCTAGATATGATGTGTAGTTGAAGCAACGTTCAGTCAGACTACCCTTTCTGGCAATAGGTTAGACCAAAATTGGGGCTAAAACATGTGAGATGGGTTATTAATTATCTGCTCTTTTGGTCATTCAGATGTACTCTTTTCCTACATTAAATTCAGCCTATTACAGAGTCTTCAGGGTAGGTATTTCGTGGCAGTCTCTAAATATATACTTAACTACAGGACAATAATAGTTAAAACTATATTTTACTATCCTGTTCATTATATATCCATATTGGCATTTATCCATATTGATATTGAGTGTACCATTCATTCTAGATATCCTCAATCTTTATTAGCACTGGCGTTCATCTAGGTTTCTTCCCTGATGGGATTTTTCTAAAACTTTATCTCGAAAAAGGCAGAGAAAGAGAATGAAGGATTGAAAACACTTGCAGGGACTGGACAAGAAACCTGTTCCCCAAAACCACTGATGGGGAAAAAGTAGAAAGTTTCAATATCACCAGTTTTCTATAAACAGTGACACAGAGAGTCTGAAATTTGGGAGCTCAGTGTCTGGTGGTGCCTTGGTGAAGAACCAGGGTAAATCCCTGGAACAGGCAGAAAGGTCTGAGGGGTCTGTGTGCCACAAGGGGAAAAGCAGTCCCCCTGCTTTGAGTGTTTTTGGTATAGGCAAAGAGCCTCTCCATGGACAAAAGTACAGCCCCAGAGAGCTGCCAGGTTTACTGAGACAGGAACAAAGATGCTGGCTGAGAGCAGAAAAACCTGGCATCAGTGGTGTGTTGCCATTTACCATACGTTGAGCCTTTGCTGCTGCATGGTCGGGTAAATGTTTCCCGGGACAAGTTGATATCCAGCCATTGCTCAGTGAGACCCTCCCCCAGAGGAACAGTGCAGGTCCGAACTGTGGGGGTCTCTGAAGTGTGGGGTTTTGAAACACAGCCCCATATGAGCTAACACTCTGGAAGGAGACACCACTTGGCAGGCAGACATCTTGGACTCAGACAGGATAAAGGAAGGGAACTGATGGAAGCCTGAGAAAAAGGAGGAGTGATTGACTGCATGTCTGTGAGGGTTCCACATTCCCACTCCAGAGACTAGAGAGTGTGGTGAAGCAATTTTCACCTCTAGCCCACCCACACTGATCTACCCCAGTGAGTTAAGCAGAGCCACCAAGTAGAGAACCAAGCCTTTACAACAAGCCCCACCCAATGGCACCCTCCAGGCACATCCCCCAGAAGACCAGCACAAATCCTTTCCACCCACTTATTCTATGGATCATATTGTGCTGCAAAGTTTCAGTTCTAGGGGAAATTGGATCTAGCTTCATTTGGTTTTCTTTTTGTTGCTTGCTTATTTTCTTCACTTCTCTTTTGGTTTATGTTGTTTTTATTTTCTTTCTTTCTTTTCCTTTTCTTTCTTGGATACAGAAAGGACAATTTTTTTTTCAATTTTATTATTTAAATTTATTTTAATTTTTAATTTCTTTTTTTAAACTTATTTCTCCTTTTTTCTATCAAGCTCCTCTTAATAAGCACACTGAAACACACCTAGGAGAGAAAGAGAATGGAAGAGAAAAAAGCTACCTCTTTTCATTTGTTTTGTTTTTAATTTTTTTTCATGTTATTTTATTAATTTCTTTCTCCAAAAGACAAGATTGAGAAATTCACCCCAAAAGGAAGAACAGGAAGAAACGACTGTCAGTGATTTAATCAACACAGATATGTCAACACTAGAATTTAAAACCATTTAAAACCACTAGCTGTGGATTGAACAAAAGCATAGAAGACACCAGACAGTCCCTTTCTACAGAGATAAGAGAACTAAAATCTAGTCAGCCCAAAATTTAAAAAGCCATAACCTAGATGCAATCTCGAATAGATGCCATTATGGTGAGGATGGGTGAAGCTTGATACAGAAGATAAAATAATGGAAAATAATGAAGCTGAAAAAAAAAAGGGAAACAAAGGCAAAATATCATGATACAAGACTTAGAGAACTCAGTGACTTATTAAATAGGAATATCTTGTATCATAGGAGTCCCAGATGCTGAAGAGAGAGAAAGAAGGACAGAAGGTTTATGTGAGCAAATTATAACTAAAAACATCCCTTATCTGGGGTAGGACACACAAACATCAAAATTCAAAAAGCACAGAGAACTCCCACTAATGTCAACAAACACCTACCATCACCAAGGCATATCATAGTCAAATTCACAAAATACATGGACAAGGAAATAATCATGCAAGGAGAAAGGGGGGAGAAAAGTCCTTAACCTACAGGGGAAGACAGATCAGTTTCCCGGTAGATCTGTCCTCAAAGATGTGCCAGGCCACAAAGGAGTGGCAGCATATATTCAACTTTCTAAGTGGAAAAAATATGCAGCCAAAAATTCTTTATCTAGCAAGCTGGTCATTCAGAATAGAAGGCAGGATAAAGAGTTCCCCAGACAAACAAAAATTAAAGGAGTTTGTGACCACTAAACCAGCCCTGCAAAAAATTTTAAGGGTGATTATTTGAGTGGAGGAAAAAACAAAACAGAACAAAAGACCAAAAGCAGCAAAGACTAGAAAGGACCAGACAACATCACCAGAAACATCAATTCTATAGGCAACACAATGGCACTAAATTCACAGCTTTCAATAATTACTCTGAATGTAAATGGACTAATTTCTCCAATCAAAAGACAAAGGGTATCAGAATGGATAGAAAAACAAGATCCACCTATCTGCTTCCTAGAAGAGACTCATTTTAAACCTAAAGACACCTGCAGATTGCAAGTGAGGAAATGGAGAATCATCTGACATGCTAATGGGTATCAAAAGAAAGCTGGAGTATCCATACTTACATCAGACAAACTAGATAAAGGGTCTATCCGTCAAGATCTAACGATTGTAAATATTTATGCCACCAACTTGAGAGCACCTAAATGTATAAATTAGTCACAAACATAAATAAACTCGTTGATGCTATTACAATAATAGTAAAGGACTTTAACACCCCACTTACAACAATAGACAGATCATCTAAGCAGAAAATCAATGAGAAAATAATGCCTTTGAAAGACATACTGAACCAGATGGACTTAACAGATATATTTGTAACATTTTCATCCTAAAGCAGAATACACATTCTTCTCAAGTGCACATGGAACATTCTCCAGAATAGATCACATACTGGCTCACAAATCAGCCCTTAATAAGTACAAAAAAGATCAAGAGCATACCATGCATATTGTCCGACCACAATGCTATGAAACTTGAAATCAACCACAAGAAAAAAGGAAAGACCATGAATACTTGAAGATTAAAGAACACCCAACTAAAAAATGAATGGGTTAACCAACAAATTAAAGGGGAAATAAAAATGTCCATGGAAGCCAATGAAAATGAAAACAACAAAGCCTCTGGGATGCAGCGAAAGTAGTCAGAAGAGGGAAGTATATAGCAATCTAGGCCTTCCTAAAGAAGGAAGAAATGTTTCAAATGCACGACCTGACCTTACACCTGAAGGAGCTGGACAAATAACAGTAAATGAAGCCCCAAACCCACAGAAAGGAAATTATAAAGATCAGAGCAGAAATCAATGATACTGAAATTGGAAAAACAAAAAACAAACAAACAAAAAAAACCAGAAGACATCAACAAAACTAGGAGCTGATTTTTTTTAAAAAAATTAACAAAACTGATAAACCTCAGACTTATCAAAAAGAAAAAGGAAAGGACCCAAATAAATAAACTCAATAATGAAAGAGGAGGGGTCATGACCAACACAACAGAATACAAATAATATTAAAATAATATTATGAGCGGTTATGGGCCACAAACCTGGGCAATCTGGAATAAATTGATAAATTATAAGAAACATATACTCTACCAAAACAGAAACAGAAAGAAGTAGAAAGTTTGAACAGGATCAGAAATAGCAAAGACATTGAATCAGTAATTGAAAATCTGCCAAAAAACAAGAGTCCAGGGCCAGATGGCTTTCCCAGGAAATTCTACCAAACATTTAAAGAAGAGTTAATACCTATTCTATTAAAATTGTTTCAAGCATAAAAATGGAAAGACAACTTTCCAAACAGTCTAGGAGTTGAGCATTACCTTGATTCCAAAACCAGACCAAGACCCCACTAAAAAGGAAAATTACAGATCAATTTACCTGATGAACAAGGATGTAAAAATTCTCAATAAGATACTAGCAAATCGAATCTAACAATACATTGAAAGAACTATTCACCATGATCAAGTGAGATTTGTTGCTGAGTTGCAGAGGTGGTTCAATGTCCACAAATCAATGTGATACACCACATTAATAAAAGAAAGGATAAGAACCACACGATCCTCTCAATAGATGCAGAAAAAGCATTTGAAAAAAAAATACAGCATCCTTTTTTGATAAAAACCTTCAAGAAAGTAGGTATAGAAGGAACATGCCTCAGCATAATAAAGGTCATATATTAGAGACTCACAGCTAATATCATCATCAGTTGGGAAAAGATGAGAGCTTTCCCCCTAAGGTCAGGAACATGACAGGGATGTCCACTCTCACCACTGTTGTTCGACTTAGTACTGGAAGTCCTAGCCTCAGGAGTCAGACAACAAAAAGAAACAAAAGGCATAAAAATTGGCAAGGAAGAAGTCAAACTTTCACTCTTTGCAGACAACCTGATAGTCTAGGTAGAAAACCCAAAAGACTCAACCAAAAAACTGCTAGAACTGATACATGAATTCAGCAAAGTCATGGGATATAAAATCAACATACAGAAATCAGTTGCATTTCTATACACCATTAATGAAGCAGCAGAAAGAGAAATCAAGGAATGAATCCCATTTACAATTGCATCAAAAACCATAAGATAACTAGGTATAAAGGTAACCAAAGAGGTTAAAGATCTATTTGCTGAAAACTATAGAATACTTATGAAAGAAACTGAAGAAGACACACAAAAACAATGGAAAAACATTGAGTGCTTATGGATTGGAAGAACAAACATTACTAAAATGTGTATACAACCAAAAGCAATCTACACATTTAATGCACTCCCTATCAAAACAAAACAAACATGTTTCACAAAGCTAGAACAAACAATTCTAAAATATGTATGGAACAAAAAAGACCCTGAACAGCCAAAGCAATCCCAAAAAAGAAAACCAAAGCTAGAGGCATCATAATTCCAGACTTCAAGCTGAATTACAAAGCTGTAATCATCAAGACAGTATGGTGCTGGCACAAATAGAGGCACAGAAATCAATGGAACAGAATAGAGAACCCAGAAATAGACCTACAAATGTATGGCCAAGTAATCTTCGACAAAGCAGGAAAGAATATCTAGTGGAAAAAAAGATTCTTCAGCAAATGGCATTGGAAAAACTGGACAGCAACATGAAGAAGAATGAAACTAGATCACTTTGTTACACCATACACAAAAGTAAATTCAAAATGAATGAAAGACCTAAATGTGAGACAGAAAACCAACAAAATCCTACAGAAGAAAACAGGCAGCAACCTCTTTGACCTTGGCCACAGTAACTTCTTACCAGACATGTCTTCAGAGGCAAGGGAAACAAAAGCAAAAAGGAACTATTGGGACATCATCAAGGTAAAGAGCTTCTGCACTGCAAAGGAAACAAACAACAAAACTAAAAGGCAACCAACAGACTAGGAGAAGATATTTGCAAATGACATATAGGATAAAGGGCTGGTATCCAAAATCTGTAAAGAATTTATCAAACTCAACACCCAAAAAACAATCCAGTGAAGAAATGGGCAGAAGGCATGAATAGACACTTTTCCAGAGAAGACATCCAGATGGCTTATAGACACATGAAAAGATGCTCAACATCAATCATCATCAGGGAAATACAAATCAAAACCACAATAAGATACCACCTCACACCTGTCAGAATGGCTAAAATTAACAACTCAGGAAACAACAGATGTTGGCAAGGATGTAGAGAAAAGGGAAAACTTTTGCACAGTTGGTGGAAATGCAAACAGGTGCAGCCACTCTGGAAAACAGTATGGAGATTTCTCAAAAAATTAAAAACAACTACTCTACAACCCAGAAATTACACTAATAGGTATTTATCCAAAGGATACAAAAATGCTGACATGATGGGGCACATGCATCCCAATGTTTATAGCAGCACTATCAACAATAGCCAAATTATGGAAAGAGCCCAAATGTCCATCAACTAATCAATGAATGAAGAAGTGGTGTGTGTGTGTGTGTGTGTGTGTGTGTGTACACACACACACACACACACACACACACACACACACACTGGAATATTAATGAGTGACCAAAAAGAATGACATCTTGCCATTTGCAAGATAGAACATGGATGGAACTACAATGTATTATGCTAAGCAAAATAAGTGAGAGAAAGACAACTATCATATGATTTTACTCATATGTGGAATTTAAGAAACAAACAGATGAACGTAAGGGAAAGGTAAGGAAAAATAAAAGAAAATAAAAACAGAGAAGCAGGCAAACAGTAAGAGACTCATAAATACAGAAAACAAACTGTATTCCTCCATTTTGCTAGAGGTAGGGGAGACAGGCTCAATGTATGTGATGGGCAGTAAGGAGGGCATTTGTTGGGATGAGCACATGGGTGTTATTTGTAAGTGATGAATCACTAAATTCTACTCCTGACACTAATACTATGCTATATGTAACTAACTTGAATTTAAATAAATAAAAAAGCATATGAAATGTCTATTAAAGGATATGTCATGAATCTTAGCACCCATAGTCCTCACGATGTGTTATATCTGCATCTATATTATCTTATGTCTATCTCTGTCTCTATCTCTATCATCTATAGCTACATTATACATCTTCTCTAGCTAATATATAAATATATAATACATATATATATATTAGGAACGGTATGTATTTATATTATAAACATATAAATATAGATTATAAATATAATAAATATGTGTAAATATATATAATGTAATATATGTTATAAATATATATGCATATATGTTAGGAACAGTTGTCTTGGTTCTTTATCCATTGCTACAAATTTGGTTCTTAGTTCTGAAAGGCTATTATGTAAAATCCCATACCAGTAAATCAGACCTTACTTAGCTAGGATTGCAATAGTTGTGGGGACAGCAATACTTTGGACAGAGAGGGCAAAATAATTTTTGGAATAGAAAATAACTTCCAGAAGGATGAATTTCTGTCCTTTCCTGGATGGATGTGTTCCAAAATAATTTTGTGGTACTGATGATTGCTTTACTAAAGCATAGCACCACATTGAGTGCACCAAGTTGTTTAGCTGCTTGCATTGTGGGCAGCCAACAGTGGCAAGAGCTAGACCAGCATTAGTCAGACAGACAATATGCAGTGAATTCTGTGTAGTTTCTATTCCTACCACTATGTCCTCTCTGCTTGTAGAACTATGATCTAATTATTGGATTAGCCAAGAATAGAAACTAGCTAATATCTACAGGGAAGTCTTTCTGTCTACCTTTTAGTCAAGTGGTTCTGAATTTATTACAATATGTTGGCATTGAAGTAAGATGTGCATGCTTTCTTTCTTTTTTTCTTAAGTTTATTTATTTGAGAGAGACAGCAAGCAGAGGAGGGGCAGAGAGAGATGTGAGAGAGACCTAAGCAGGCTCTGCACTGTCAGCGCAGAACCCAATATTCAGTCTCAGGAACTGTGAGATCATGACCTGAGCTGAACCCGAGTCAGACGCTTAACCTTCTGAGCCACCTAGGCACCCCGATGTGCATGCTTTCTGCCAATTAAATATGTCCATCTGTATACCTTCTTTTCCAAACATCCTTGTTCCTGATAATCTAATTTTCGTCTTTCCAGCTCCCAACAAACCTGCCATGCCATTTGACACTGCCTTCAAGTCTGTGTATGTCTGTACTTCAAGCAACTTCTCTCTGAATACAAAGTAAGTGACTGTGTTATTTAAAGATTGGCGGGGGAGGTTTTCCCTTTAGCACTCTCCTTCTAGGTTACCCTTAAGTGTAGTTATTGTGAATGTAGTATGTTTTTGCAGTTTCAAACATATGGAGCCAATATATCTGTCAGCCAACTCAAGATTTTTTTTTTCCTTTTCTGGTAGTTCATCTGGGATTTTAAATGAGTAAACAGATATAGGCTGAGAAAGAAATGTTGGTGATCTGAGATAGGTGATTTGGGGAGTCTGGTGTACACATTAACCCAATTTACTTGTGGCCTTTAAACATTCTCAGGACAAAACAGATGCAACATCATTGTATAAGAGACTGTTGCTCAGCCTACTTGACCTTATGAGTGGGTAGTTCATGTTTTATATTCCACAGCCATCAAAATTTGAGGACTTTGTTGCTGGTGCTTTTAATGTCATAACTAAGAATTCATTGCTAAATCACAAAAGGGCAAGCAACAAATCTGGAGGGCTTAATACTCAACTTTTAATCACTATAATACATTGCGTTAATAGAATGAATGATAAAAGCCACATGTTCATTTCAATCAATACAGAAAAAGCATTTGACAGAACCAGCACTGTATCATGATAAACACACCTAATAAACTGGGAATAGAAGGCAACTTTCTCCGCCTGGTAAAAATAGTTTAAGAAAAACTCTCAGCTGGTATCATGCTTAATGTTGAGAAACTGAAAATCTTCCCTCTAAGATCAAGAACAAGACAAACGGGGCACCTGGCTCAGTCCGAAGAGCATGTGACTCTGGATCTCAAGGACATGAGTTTGAATGAACCCCATGTTGGGCATAGAGATTATTTGAAAAAAAGAACAAGACAAAAGTGAAGTAGCTATATTAATTATAGAAAAAGAAGACTTAAGAATTAGGAAGATTACTGAGCCTGGGTGGCTCAGTCAGTTAAGCATCCAACTTCGGCTCAGGTCATGATCTCGCAGTTTCTGAGTTCAAGCCCCTCGTCGGACTCTGTGCTGACAACTCAGAACCTGGAACCTGCTTCAGATTCTGTGTCTCCCCCTCTCCCTGCCCCTCCCATGCTTATGTTCTGTCTCTCAATAATACATAAATTAAAGAAAAAGAATTAGGAAGATTACTAGGGATAAAGAGCATTGCATAATGTTAAGTTTTAATTCATTAAGGAAGTAAAAAACACCCTAAACCTTTATTCTTTTCACAAGAGAGTATCAAAATACATGAGATAGAAAGTGATCAAATAGTGAGACAAAATAATCAAATACACTATTATGGTGAATCATTTTGTTATTATAGTACTTTGAGAGTTTACTGAGTACCTTATATCACTCTAAAGAAGTAATATCACAATATTATCCTTAATTCATTAAAACAGTCCTATGAGTTACATATTATTGATATATTCACTTTACAGGTAAAGAGTCAGTGAAAGCTTAAGTAATATGTCCCTATCAAGTAGCTAGCAAGCCAGGCAAGTTGTGTTAGCATCAGACTGCTATGGAAGAAATTAGTTAGATAATTCCTTTGGTAAAAATAATGCAACTAAAAGACTGCCTGTCCTGAATCAGTAGCTCTATAGTTATAGAGAGGGCTTATTCAATAAATGTATAGGAAATAAAAGTAACTTGACAAGGAAGTGTTACACATATGTTAAATCTAAACACATCCCTCATGTTTTGAACATGAACAAATTTTGGAACATGGCTTGAGGTCTTTTATGTAATTCATGAAAAAGTGTTTGCTTAGCATGTGTGCATATGGGGATTCTTTCAGTTGTGGCAGGTTGACTGTTAAAGGCTCTGGCAGCATGTATAAATGTTGAGCAGGTGATGGAAACACAGAGCTAAAGTGCATGGTCTGCATTGGAAATAATGTTTTGAATTTTCCCCACCTGTTACTAAATTTATGGAAGAAATTACTTTTTTCAGAAGAGAAAAATAAAATAAAAACAGAGGGCTATGGTCATCATCTTGTAGGAAAACAACACTTAACAAGGGAAGTAAGGCATGTGTAAATAGTATGGCCAAAGAAAACGGGGATGGCCTGTAAGATTGAGAATAAGCAGGCATGGAAAGACAGACTTTGAGGATGGGGCAAAAGGGCACCTACATTCAAAGCTGCAGAGATAGAAAATGCAAGAACAGAAAATTATTGTTAGCTTGGCCTTTAACACTCCCAATTGTCCAGAGTTAAGGAGAGAATGCAGACAAAGTCCTATGAGAAAGTTTAAACAATGTAAGCTACTCTTTTGAGAAAACAGAGTGTAAAAGGAAAGAGAAAATTCAGTAGCTGAAAGGAGGCACAGATTAGAGCAACTTCAGCCTATTTAATTTATAATGGAAGGTTTGTGATTGTTATATAACTTGTTCTATGTCCCCCTGTCTTAATTTATGTAAACACTATCAACATGGGGAGGGAAAACTTCATATTCAGTACAATACTGGCAGTATGAAAAGACTACAAATTAGCCACAGCTGAATGTTAAAGAAATATTTAATTCAGCTGACCTTTGAGAAAGAAACAAAGGAATCGTACCCTCTTTTTTTTTTTATCCCTGCCAAGTGGAATGCTGGAGCTTTTATGATACTTATGAGTCTCTTCTACCAGAAACAATGACACTGCTTAAATGACTGAATCTATTGAATGAATTCTTCAGGCTTTCTTATGTAGGCACATTAAGGGAAAGCATGTAAAATTGCATTATAGTAATACAGAATTGTAATCTTTGTAGAGCCACAAAACAAAAGAAGATGTTTATATTACAAATTGGTTCCACCTCTTTGAGCCTTGAGAACTGGTTTAAAGTGCCTTATTTACAAACATTTCAAATTTGTATTCTTAATCTTTTAGGAATTCAGTGACTAGAAAAGTCATTAAAATCATTATATTTAGCTTCTAATGTTTGCTGTCACATTACAGTTTGTACTTTCTAAACATACCAACATGAATTATTTATGCTCGCATATTGATATCATAGCTTTAAATAATATTTTCTTCTGAAGGTATTGTTAAATATATCTGTGCATATATTTATGCTAGACACAGAACATACTAAAGTGTCCAGTAAGAGTAATTTAAATGTTTTTCTCTATTAAGAAAAACTTCCTATGTTTCTGAGTATTTATCTAGAAGAATTGAAAGCAGGATCTCAGAGTTACTAGCATCGCCATGTTCATTGCAGTACTGTTCACAATACCCAAGATGTAGAAATTACCTAAATGTCCATCAATAGATGAATGGATTAAACATGTAGTATGTATATAAAATGGAATAATATTCGGCCTTAAAAAGGAAGGAAGTTTTGCCATATATGACAATATGCGTGAACCTTGAGGACATTGTGCTATATGAGATAAGCCAGTCACAGATGGACAAACATTGCATGATTCCATTTATATGAGGTACCTAAAATAGTCATATTTATAGAGACAGAGAGTAGAATGGTGGTTGCCGGGAGCTAGGGAGAGGGAAAAATGATAGTTGCTAATCAATCAGCAGGTATAAAATTTCCATTGTGCGAGATGAGTAAGTTCTAGACATATGCTGTACAACACTGTGCTTACAGATAACAATACTATATTGAATTCTTCAAAATCTCTTAAAATGGTGATCTTTTGTTAAGTGTTCACAATACAATAAAAATTTTAAGGGACACCTGGGTGGCTCAGTCGGTTAAGCATCTGACTCTTGATTTCAGCTTGGGTCATGATCTCAGGGTTCCTGGGGTTGAGCCCTGTTTGGCCTCTGGGCTGAAAGTGCAGAGTCTACTTGGGATTCTCTCTCTCTCCCATCTCTCTCTGCCCCTCCCCTACTCACTCTTTCTCTCTCTCAAAAATAAACTTAAAAAAATTTTTAAATAGAAAGTTCCAGGGATATAATGAAAATATTTCAAAACCCAATTTCCATTTCCAACAGAATATCTCCTTATCATAGGCAAATTAATTTCAACCTTGCCCAAGATAGTCATTTGGTCTCCAACAGAATCACTAACCCATCTTCTCTATTTTACCATACCTTACATGCCATCTTACTTTAAATAAGTAAGATTATTACTTTATTGCCCTACACATCACATAGGCATTTGGTTATGTGTCATGTTAACTAAATAACCCTTAGAAGATCCCAGGTGTGGCACTTCTAATATCGTCATTTCCTGTCATTTTCTCTCAGCACTTTCATAATTTTCTGCACATAATTAATTCCCCAGTAATCTTGGTAAGAAAAGAAAAGCAAGGAAAGGAAAAGAAAAGAAAAGAGAAAAGAAGAAAAAAAAAAAAAGAAAATCCTAATGCTATATTTGTTGTTTATGATACCATCTTGTTTTCAAATGTTCCAGTTCCTAGAAACTTGATCATTAAGGTGTATTATTATTAGGTAGTTAATAAATATATTCTATTTAATTGTCTTTTTTCCCATAACATCCAAATGTTTTTTTCCCACTATTGGTACTAACAGTGAGATATGGATATTAATAAGTATATCGATTTTAATATGAGTAAATTTATTATATGTTAAATTATGAGATTTTAGGAGAATAAGAACTATAAAATCAGCATTCTCTTCCAGTGAATTAAAAAATAATTATCAAACAAAATATAATCACCATGGCATATATTTTTCATTATTGTTGAATCCAATTAATGGTATCTCTTAATTTACAAATTTCCTTTGATGTAATTTGATTTAACAGATACCAATTATCTGTTTATTTGTCAAACATTTATTATGTGTAAAATAAAGTGCCAGTTACTGTGGAAAACAAAATCAATTCAAGTAAAGATGTTTTCCTCTGCCTAGTAAAGAACAGAATATTTTTACATAAGTAAGTTTTAAAGAATGCATAATTCACTAAGGAGATGTTCAGAATACAGTCAATGAAGAGCCAGAGGAATATATAACTTTATCTCCCCAAAAGAGCTCTTGACAGTGTAGGCAGTGAACTCCACATTGCTAAATCCCTAGCCAATTCCTATTTCTCTTCATCATAAACTCAACAGTAGCATCTGGTATCTTCAAGAACTTCTGTGCCACTTTACTGTCTTCATTCTCCTAATATTTTGGCAGCTCCTTCTCAATCTCCTTTGCTGTTTTGTCTTCATCTTCACAAACTCTGCATTATAATTTCCTAAGCCTTGTCCTACAATGCCTTTTCCACTGCATCTATTGTCTTTAAGACTATGCACGTGTTGAGCATTTCCAAAGTTATAACTCTAGGCAGAACATCTTGCCTGAACTGTAGTTCTGTGTATTCAACTACCTTCTACTTATTTCTACATATGTATCTACAGGCATCTCAAATTTAGCATGTACAGAACTGCTCTCATGATTTTATCCAGCTCCCCAAAATGGTTCCTCTTTGAGTATTTCAAATCATATTAGTAAATGCTAATTCCCTTCCTCTAGGTGCTCAGAACCACAACTTCAGGAGCATCTTTGATCTTGCTTGCTCTTTGTTCCCAACCATATTCGATCTGGTTGGCATTCATTCAAAATATGTTTAAAAAAATTATCCTGTCCTTTCACCATGTTTATTGTTATGCCTTAATCTAAGCTACCATCAGTTCTCAATGAAATTACTGCAATGACCTTTTTTATGAAAATAAAACAAAATATTAGCCAGTGAATGAGATAAAAAAAATAAACTAAATGTGTAAATTTGAAAGAAAAACAATAAATAAAATAGTTTTCATTTAAATTGATATGTCCATCTTGTATTCAATCTTAAGGAATTTGCTAAACTTCTTTTCTTCCCAAACTAAAACAAAAACCTAGAGCTAGTAAGTAAAGTCAGTAGGGTTACAGCATATGCTGTTAATGTGCATAAGCAATCGCATGTTTGTATTCTTACAAGAAGGAGTCCATCACTTAAAAAAGCAATTCAGTTTGCAGTAATATCAAGAATTATAATATACTTTTAAATAAATTGAAAAATGACATATAGCACTGCAAAGTACACACAACACAATGCTGAGAGATATTGAAGAAGATGCAAATGTTTGGAGAAATTATACCATGTGCATGGATCAGAGGTCACAATAATTTTAAGGTGGCAATTCTTTCAAATATATGTGGAGATTTAATGCGTTTACTATTAAAATCTTAGCAGACTTTTTTGTAGAAACTGAGAAACTGATTTTCTAATTCAAAGTACTTAGAATAATTGACAACAGTCTTGAAAAGAACTTACAATATCTGGCTTCAAAAACTGCAATGAAAATAAATAATCAAGACATTATGATGCTGGCATTAGGATAGATATATAGAACAAAGGAACATATTAATAGTCCAGAAATAAGACCCAGAAAAGATGCTCAACATCATTAATTGTTCGGAAAATGCAAAATAAAGCCACAATCCGATATACCTGCATACCCAATAGAATGGCTAACATTAAAAATAATGACAAAATCAAGTATTATCAAGTATTGGAGAGGATGATTAGAAACTGAAACTCTCATACATTGCTGTTGGGAATGTAAAATAATGCAGACATTACTGCAAACACTGTGGTAAAGCTTATTTCCGTGATAAGAAAAAAAGTTGAAAATCACTTATTTATAAGAAGGATAGTAGGAGAGCAGTGCAGTTACTCTCTTTCCTAAGATATGCTAACTTTTCAACTCTCTATCATACTACAATATATGGACCTTTAACATATTGATATTCCACAGAGCATCACACGATTTTACTGTACCAATAATAGCATATTAATCAGAACTGATTAACCAAAAGTGAACAATTATAATGCATGTCCTAGTAAGTCCCATATCTCAAGGACATGATAATAAACTCTGCAAAAAGAGGCCTTCCCTATTTGTGATATTTCAGGAGTTCAATGATCTAAATCATATTGAAATATTTCTTCTACAGTGGAAAAGAAAATGAACAAGGTATTTCACTTTATACTCTCTTACTACTGAGAAAGACACCTAGTGTTGTCCTTCCCAGTTAAGGCATCTCTTTACACATTCTCTGCAACCTTAGTTTAGCTTTAATTGACATTTATTAACGCTGTTTCTTCTCTCAACCACTGTCCATTTCTTACTAAAAATGGTAATTTAAATAAATACAAAGTTCACCTTTTTTTCCCATATAAGATCACAAAAATCTGAGAAAAAATAAACAGTGTAAATTGTAACCTCTACTCTCCAAATTTCACAATCTCAGAAGTATAAGTCTAAATTGAAACAATTACAGAAATTCAACTAATACCTAGTATAATAGCTAACTTATTACATATAGTTATTATAACATTAGATAATGTTGTATATAATGTGCTATTACGCTAACTCCTTATTATAATATGCTCATTTACTGGGTTTCTACACTCCACCATATGAATATCATGAATAGAACAATTAGAGCCACATCACGTTAGTAAAGTACATATGCAGTTTAAAAATACATAAATTTCTAAAATAATACTCTTATTGTTCCTTATTATATTTTAAGACATTTTGAAACATAGCTAAAAGTAGAATTTTTTTTAATGTTTATTTATTTGTGAGAGAGAGAGAGAGAGAGAGAGCATGCACAAGTGGGGGGAGGGGCAGAGAAAGAGAGGGGGGAAAGAGAGAATCCCAAGCAGGCTTCACACTGTCAGCATGGAGCCTGACATGGAGCTGGAACTCACGAACCTCGTGACCATGACCTGAGCCGAAGTCAGACGCTTAACTAAGTCACCCAGACGCCCCATGTAAAGTATAATTCCATTCCTTTCTATGGGTCTTGCAAAGTCTGGGCTTTTCAAAATCTATGTTCCTCTGGATTTATGCATTTTAGAAATATGTGTCCCTAGAAGACATGAGTCCATGCCGACTTTTCCAGCAGTTGTCAACTTTTACTGAAAGTTTGGGAAAAATACATTTCTTTAATATTAAAAATTCACATATATTATTTAAGGTAATTACATCAATGTTAAAATAAAATATGCAACTTCAAATATATTTTACACTTACCGATATTACTTTGAGCCACAGCTCCAGACCCCAGAGGAACAAGTTCACTCTCCTCATTATACATCTAAAATCAAAGTTTCTGAAGCAAATTTTAGATAAGTCTCTAGTAGGTATAAAAATTCAGTAGTTCATATGCTATTTCTCCTTTTTGGTGGGGGGGGGGGGAAGTATTATCGTGTGACTCCATAAGCTTATGATGTCTGTTTATTACCTGAACCTATATACCACATCCAATTTTTAAAAAAGTAAATTTCCATAAAGTTAATGCCTGTGAGGGCAGTTTTTGAAGTGCCCCTTTGTGTTCACGCCCATGTGTGATCCCCTCCTCTTGAGTATGGGGATTAGTATGAATCTTCTGAAGACAGAATAGAGCAAAAGTAACAGGAGTATACATACATTTGTTTGTGTCTGTATATGTGTGTGTACAGCAGAGTTAGCATGAACAAATGTTGAGAGGTTGGAGGGTCATGGTCGTAGTAATAAAAGCTGAAAAAGTTATATGCATTTTATACAAAAACCTGGAATGTACAAGCTTCTATTTTCAAAATTTTTCTTTTTGAAATGGTGCATATGCATTACTACATCTCTTAGGTAATTTTCAAACATTTCCCTTTCATTGTTCTATAAATCTTCTCTTGCCAAAGGGATCAATTGGAATTAGAGGTTTATCCCATGGCTAAGATACAAAGCAAAAAGGCAGAGAGTAATCTTACCTTTCAGGCAAATACACTTCAGCAAAAACAGCAGCAGGTGTCTCTCCTTTGTAAGTTTTTCTCCACTTGAATATGGTTCTAGTATTTAAAGGAACAGTGTTTTATGTTTTAACACAGCCCTAATGCAAGCTAACTACCTATCATATGCTGTTACAAAGAAATATTGATCCATCTTCCTGTTGTAGAAAAAGTGGCTATTTCAGAGATATTGAGAGATATGTGGATTTCCAGCTTGTTGCCTTTCTAAGGTATTTAAATGGTGGCTTTTGCTATAAAATAGAATAACAATAATGTTTTATTTATTATTTGCTCAGTCATAATTTATCACTGTTGCAGTATTATCAGTTTTCCTTTTTAATATAAAAGCTGTTAAATATATAAAAGCTGTTAAATACCTAGTTATTTAATTGTTCAAAAACAGATTGATAAAGGCATAAGGACACTTTGGCTATCAATTAAATGGTTTGAGAAAGGAATGTTCTTACACAGTGATTGAACAGTAGACTTAGGTTTTCTATTTGAGCTTATATAGGTACATATTAATTTTATTATGAGCCTGTCATAAATGGACATTATAATACTCACTGAATTTACAAACTCTAATTATATAACCCAATAATAAGACTCAGTAAACCCTCTTTTAAATGTATGTTAATATGCTTAAAATCACATACTGTCGTTTAATAATGTCAAAGGTTTAACAAAATACTTTATTAAAATTCACAGCATTAAATGTGTTTTTAGTTATTCAAAGCCTATTTTGATTCTGATGTGAGAAAGTCAAAGTAGTGACAATCGTAGGCAAAATGTATATTAAGCTAAATCTTTACGGATTAGTTTTTTAATGTAATTCCCTGTAATCTAGGCTTTCTTAAAGATTTAGCATGACATATGCCACAACATTACTCTGGATATATTGTTCTAGACTGTGTTCAGGATTTTATTTCTATCATCCCCACCATCAAATTTCACATTCATTCTAAATCTGCTTAGCTGCCCATGATCTCCAGAGCCTATGGATGCTAACTAAATATATTGGAGTATGCATTATTTTAATTCAAAGTGATATACCTCTGCTATGGAAGAATATTTACGTCCCCAGATAATTAATATATTTTCATTAATAACTCAAAATATTAAATAAGTCATATTTTCTCTAAAAATAGCAGTATCAAAAATTTATTAAGTTCCTTACATCTTACAATAGTTTCACATAAATTATCCCCTTTAATTCTTAGAGAGATTCTTTGAAGTAGGTAGAGACAATAGCATCGTATTTTTATAAATGAGGAAAGTGTGTGCAGAGAGCTTTATTGACTTGCTAAGGTTCATAATCCAGTGAGTAAAAAAATCTAGAATTCACATATGGGTTTTCTGATTGTTTGCCCAGTGTGCTTTTTCACTGCAGCCTGGAATCATTCAGTGAAATAACAGTGTGTTGTTAACGTTTAAGATTAAATTGTGCATGAGAAGTAAAAATTAGCAGAAAGGAGGAGGCTGACAGTTTGAAAAGTAAGTAAAATATTTCTGATTTCTAATGTAGTGAAGACGGCCTACTACAAAAGTGACATTACTAGTTGATATAATACCTAATATTTACGTTTATGTATCCTGAGTATGCACTTTGTGTGTTATGGTTCCAAAACTTCCTGAGAACGAAATTTAAACCTAACAGAATATTTCCATGTTTTATAACACTGTTGAAGATACTTTCAGTTTGCTCTCCAAAACCTTTTTCAGTTCCTTTGTCTAACTTCCTTCAATACAAACTGGAAAGCCAAAAGCTCATTTCTCAGTTTTCCTTGCTTTGCAATCCATGAGAAGTGACTGGAAGCTGGTTAGGAATAGTACAGAGAGCTTTTAATGCCCTTATTGCCCTTATAAAAAGAGACAAAGGTAACTGAAGGAGCTCTTCCCAGTTTTTCCCTGTTCCTTTCTTGAAGGTGAATGAGGTGGGGTGTCTGGAACTGCAATAGTCACTCTGGCAACTATGGGGAAAATACTAAAAGAATTATGTACATCAGCTTTGATATCATTGAACCATGAAACCAACACAGGCAGTACTATATACTGTTGGACTACTTATTACATTAGAAAAATGAAATCCTGTATCTGTAATAAATTTTGGGTTTTCTATGTCAATTGTACCTCAGTAAAACTAGGGAAAAAAGTTGGATTTTTATTTACTTACCAGAACACGTACTCTTAATTCTTACAACTGTTCTTTGATTTTTCACTTGAAAAGTAGTAAATATAATTACACGCTTTGAAGGAAAATAAATGTCATGTGTGAGCTATTATATCATTATCAAATGTGAACATAAATATCACTGAAATCAATATTTTGGTAAGTGCTTTGCGTGTTCAATTTGAATGGGGCCATACATGTCATCAGATTTCCTCCCCCCTTTTGATTTTGTTGACTGAAGGATCACGCAACTAGCAGATTGACGTCAGCAAACTACTTTGGGTAGTAACTGGGAGAAATTCATGGTATCTCATTATGACCCTGTGGCAAATAGATGCATAGGCAAACTGCATACTTCTCTTTCATAATCATAATGATGGACGTAGAGCAATTACTTGATTATTAGAATATAGCTTGATAATTATAAATATGCCTTATTAAAATATACATAGGGACTTACTTTTAGAAGAACAAAAATGATGTAGAAATTCAATATATTTCATGAATGGTTTTTCTACTTTTCAAAAGATCTCCTTCCCTGGGCAATAGCTGATACTCTATGACTTGGTTTCAATTACTTGCTTTATACTTGGAGACTCAAATAGGTAGATTTGTATTCCGAATCATATACCTAACCACTTGGTACATGTCTTCCAACTGAACTTCCCTCAGAGCCTGCTTTATAATCATGTCTCACAAAATTCTTTCTCCTGCTCTCTCTACCACCTTATAAGGCACTTTACCTTATAAGTGCCTCCACACTAGTCACCGTTTAACCCAGCTCCAGTCATTTTCATTATATTTCCAAAGTGTGTCTTAACACCCTAATCTTTCACTTGTTCCCACTGATATTTTAGTCCATTATCCTACCTGGACCACTAAAATAGTAGCAGCAGAATAAATTTCCCTACTTGCATTTTATATACTTGCATTTTATCTTTCCATTTTATATACTGCCTTCTCCTGTCTCCTTAATGATTCTTTTTTTTTTTTCCTTTTGGTTAAAAACATTTTAGTAGCTTTCTTTGGCAAGCAAACCCCTTACAACCAACAAAGGCATTTACAATATGACGCTATTGATATTCAGCCTTACATCCTATTCTTCCCTGAACAAAACTACTCTTTGCACAGAAAAAACTACATGTCCTTCGATGAAAACAATGATCTTTTCTGCCTTTTGTGAGTTGCTCTTATTTAAGTATCCTTCGATTTGCTTCTACTTGTTATGTCCCATTCATCATGTAAGACATAGGCTAAAGTGTGACATCTACTGATAGAACTTCCTGATTTGATAAGGTACAAACTGCCACATAAGATTCTGCCATATTGCCTTCAGAAGAAATGCCTGAGTGAGCTTGCTGCAAAGGACAGAAGGCAAGAATTACTGTGTTATGTCTGAATGTATTTTATTGTGAACTTTTGATGTAATGATTTCCTCTGCCCTCATAAAAATCTGAGCATATTTGTAACTTGCTACTCCATATATTATATATTAATTATTATGCTTCTCACCTCTGAGAGTCTCTTTGAGAAACGAACAGTCTCTTATACTTTAATACTTTATGTAGTGTCTGACAAAATGTAGATCCATAGTCTATGTATTAAATGACTGTCTCTCTCTCCTTTGGAAATAAATAAACATTAAAAATTTTTTTTTAAAAAGCGGGCACCTGGGTGGCTCAGTCGGTTGAGTGTCCAACTTAGGCTCAGGCCATGATCTCACGGTTTGTGGGTTCAAGCCCTGCCCTGTGCTGGCAGCTCAGAGCCTGGAGCCTGCTTTGGCTTCTGTCTCTCTCTCTCTATCTCTCTCTCTGCCCCTCCTCCACTCACACTCTGTCTCTCTGTCCTTCGGAAATAAGTAAACATTAAAAAAAATGTTTTTAAATGACCAAAAAAGGTCCATAGGACTAACATTGAGATAAAATAGTTGATATTGTGGCTATATATCTCACTAAGCAATTCTTGTTGTTTTAACTTTACTACAGTTAAGCCTATTGAGGATAAAAACACAGGATAAAAAGCATTTCAAGAGTTATTTATGATATATCATTTAGATGGTTATTTTCTCCCAACACTGACTTAACTTATTATGATAACATTATCTTTTTAACAAAAAACAATAAAAATATATACTGGAGTGCTACCTGGCACTAAACTTAATGATGTGGAGTATATAGCAATGAAAAAATTACATTTCCAGACATCAGTTGTACTTCTACAGATATACACATAATAGAACTTTATTGAAAATATATATTTCTCCTAAACTATTTGTCTTCAAACTTTAGTATATATCATTTTAAAAAGACAAACACATAATTTTGAGAAAAGATGGATCTGACTAGAAAGATATGGAAATAAATGATGTATGCTTCCTGATGCCTGGAAAATGAGAATTTGAACATTTGCTTTGCCTTAATGGGAAGTCACATGGGAACACCACACAACTCTGGATTGCTGGTTTTAAATAATTTGGGTCAATTCTTGGCTTCCAGCATCTAGTGGTACACAGAAAAAATTCTGGATACACTATGAGTTTGGTTTCCTTTGAAGGTATGTTATGTTTTGTTTGAGGGTTTTTTGTTTTGTTTTGTTTTGTTTTGTTTTGCTTAATGATTTTTGTTTGGTGAGTTGGTTTTGGTTCTTTGGCTATATGCTTGGTATGATTTTTTTTTTATCACAGTTATTTTAAACCTGTGCCTGTGGTTATTGGACACTTTTCATGAACTTGACATATATTTTCCTGGTAATTAAACTCTTTTGATGAGCTTAATATATATTGTACTGGACTCTTTAACCTCTAGAACAGCATTTTTTAAGAATCTGACTGCCTGTTTTGAAGACCAGTATATTTGGGGATTTAACAGATTTTATGCAAAAAAAATTCTGTGACCAAATATATTTTAGGAAACTTGGGTTATAAAAATAAATGAATTTACTATGGAATTATAAATATGTAAAGTCCTATATAGTTCTTGAATTTTTTTAGAACATATACTGTGAAGAATTTTCAACCTTATTTGAATATTACTTTTTTTTTAAATTTTCCTCATGAACTCTTTCAGCTTTCATTTATAATTTTGGAAGAGGTAATCTATGTTTAGCTGCATTTTAAAGTTCATTTTCATTTAATTTTTTGTTGTTCAGGTTTTTTTTTTTTCCCTAGCTTCCTTATTAGGAGCTCTTTCATTTGGCTCCTGTCCATCATTGTTTTTTTCATTTGAACACTTCCTTGCTTTCTGACATTACAAAATGTTCCAGCCTCATCTTGTGTATTTCTGGCCTCTGTCCTAAGATCAAGCTTTTCTCTAAGTTTTCCTGGTTGCTTTTAGGGGAGCATGATGCTTGAAACCAAGATCTGAAAACCAGGTTTACCTTTTGCTTCTGGAATGATCCTGTTTCTAGGCCCTTTTAGCTGACAGAGCACATATATGTGTGTATACTAATCCACCTTCAAATACATATCCATAAAAATTTTTATATGTAACCACTGTATCATTATTAAGCTAAACATGAGTTTATATTGATGTCTCAAACTCTGATCCATTACCAGGTGGATCATTCTAGACTCTTCCCTTTGCTTACCTATAACCTCACAATCCAAATGTGAGAAACCTTGCTCCCATCATCCACTATCCCTTCCTTAATTGCTCATTTTAAGTATATGTGTATGGGTCCAGACTTGACAATTCATATTCCACTAAGAAACAACTTTATCAGCTAGAGAATGGTGCCAATGATAGTACTCTGTACCTTTATTCTTTCATATGCCATTCATCTGCAAAGTTACTTCGGTTATCACTTCCTTCCTCAGAGACACACACACTTCAATGAAGTTTTCCCCTACATTTGTCATTCATTAAAATAATTTTGTCACATTTTGCATTCTATCCTGGGATCTGTCAAAGTCCTAAAAAAGTATTTATTTTAATTTGCATATCTTAGTTTTCAGTATTTCTGTTGTAGTTCACAATGGTGTTATAAATTCCTGTTGGTATTGACAAGTGCATACAATCATTACAGCTTCATACGGAGTAGTTTCATGACCTTCTAACATCTCTTGTGCTTTATCTAATCCCCCTCTTGTTTGGAATGCTGACAATCATTGATCTCTTTCTACTTCTATAGTTTTATTTTACAGAATTCCATACATATTTTCCATATGCAACCTTCTCAGAGAGGCTTCTTTCACCTACCTATATGCATTTAGGACTCATCCATATCTTTGTATGGATTGAGAATGCATACCTTTTTATCCTTGTGTAGTAAGTACCCCTTTGTATGGATGTAACAATGTTTGTATATGCATTCACTTATTGGAGGATATCTTGCTCACTTCCAGTTTGGGGTGATTATGAATAAAACTACCAAAAATAGTTATGTGCAGGTTTTTGTATGAACATATGGTTTCAAAAGTTGGCTAAATCTTTTGATTCCTAAGAGTACAGTTGTTAGATCTTTTGATAAAATTATGTTCAGCTATGGAAGACACCACCAAACTGTCTTCCAAAGTGGTTATACCTTGAATGAGAGTTCCTGTGGCTCTTCATCCTCACCAGCATTTGGTATTGTCAGTTTATTAGATTTTTATTGTTATAACAATTACGTAGAGGTGTTTCATTTTTATCTGTTTTTTATTTTATTTTTTAATAAACATTTTTTAATTTAAAAATTCTTAATGTTTATTTATTTTTGAGAGTCTAAGGCAGAGCATGAGCAAGGGAGGGGAAGAGAGAGATGGAGACACAGAATCTGAAGCAGGCTCCAGGCTCTGAGCTGTCAGCACAGAGCCTGACAAAGGGCTCAAATTCACAAACCGTGAGATCATGACCTGAGCCGAAGTCAGACGCTCAACTGACTGAGCTACCCAGGTGACCCTGTTTCTTTTTTAACTTGCATCCCTAGTGACAAATGGTGTTGAGCATACTTTTATAAGTTTGTTTGCCATATGTAAATGTTTTCTGATGAGGTGTCTGACCATATGTTAGTGAATTTTTAAATTGGTTTATTGTCTTATAATTGAATATTAAGAGCTCTTTGTATATTTTGGATACAAGTCTTTTATCAAATAAGCATTTTGCAAATATTTTTTCTCCATTTAGGACTTGTTTTAGCATTCTCTTAACAGTGTTTCTCACAGAGGAGAACCATTACATTTTGATGAAATCTAGCTTATCAACTGTTTTCTTTCATGAATTTTTTGGTGTTATATCTTAAAATTTATTACCACACCCAAAGTACATAGATATTCTCCTATGTTTTATTCTAGATGTTTTATAGTTTTGCATTTATGTGTTCGTATTCCATTTTGAGTTACATTTGATGTACATAGTAAGTTCTGTGTAGTACCAAATTTTTGCATATGGGTGTCTAATTATTTCAGCACCATTTTTTGAATACACTCTCCTTTCTTCATTGAGAGTTATAATAATTGAATACAACAGTTCTCTTCTTGATAGATTGAATGAATGTAAGGCATACAATATTCATTTAACTGGGCTTGTTGTTAATGCTGTTTTTAATAAGGTAATCATAATAAATGCCTCAGTGGGAAAACATTTAGGAAAAAGTCAATCATGAGTGACTCAAGTGACTTCATAGATATCCTATTTGGTGGAGCTTTACAAATTAAGTAGAATTGGGGGTGCCTGGGTGGCTCAGTCGGTTAAGCATCTGACTTTGGCTCAGGTCATGATCTGACAGTTCTTGAGTTCAAGCCCCTCGTCAGGCTGTGTGCTGACAGCTCAGAGCCTGGAGCCTGTTTCGGATTCTGTCTCCCTCTCTCTCTGCCCCTCCCCCACTTGTGCTCTTTTGCTTTCTCACTCTCTCTGTCAAAATAAATAAAACATTAAAAAATTTAAAAAAATTAAATTGAATTGAACAATTGGAACTCAAGGAGTAGATATTAAATTTTCAATATTACTTAGTGTTCTTGTATTTCAAAATTTTCCTTTTGTCTCTTGCCTTTTGATGATTAATTTATTAATTAGAAATTACATGGAATATTTTTTAACTAAGGGAACTTATAGTCTCCTTTTATATGTGAGTATATTTAGATAGAGGTAAGGTTCTTAGGGGTATAATATGGAAACTAGCTGAAGTCAAACATTAGATAAGATACCTAACACCAAAGACTCACAGTATTTTTGACCCAGATCATAGCTTTCAAGAACTAATGTATATCTTGGGGCGGCTGGATGACTCAGTCCTTTGAGCATCCAATTCTTGATTTTGGCTCAGGTCATGATCTCTAATTTGTAAGTTTGAGCCCCACACTGGGCCCTACACTGACAGTGCAGAAGCTGCTTGGCATTCTGTCTCTCCCTCTGTCCTTCTCTTAGAGAGACAGAGAGAGAGAGAGAGAGAGAGAGAGCGAGAGCGCAAGCAGGGCAGAGACAGAGAGAGAGGGAGACACAGAATCCAGAGCAGGCTTCAGGCTCCGAGCTGTCAGCATGGAGCCGACATGGGGCTTGAACTCAAGAATCGTGAGATCATGACCTGAGCCGAAGTTGGACACTTAACCAACTGAGCCACACAGGCACCCCAGAAATAAACATTTTTTAAAAGAACTTATGTAAATCTCAAAAAAAAAAAAAAGACTGTATATTCTTGTCAGCAGTTATTTAGCAGTCCTATTCCTAGTTGGGATAAGATGTCATAGTTCTTGCAGCTTTAAGGTAGAAAAATTAACTGAAAAGTAGTTTTAATGTTGAAACACGTATCATTATTTATACATTTCTGTCAATATTAATTTAGTGCTATTTTTAACATGATCATGTGTAGTTCCCACATTTTCTTAAATGACCTTCTATGAGCACTTTAAATTGGCTTCTGCATGGAGTCAGTGCTATTGAAATGACTGGGTGTCTGTCTGACTTGTGTTGTCTAACATTATTAAATACCCACATTTTACTAGTTCCTGAAAATTATAGATAGAGGGACAAAATGTGAATTATATCGTTAAACAGTTTATCATATAGGAGTGGATTAAGACCTCAATATAAAAAAGCAAAAGTATTATGAAAGCTGAGAGGCCAGAAGGGTGAATTCTAATTTGATTAGATTCAAAAGTCTATTTCCTTGTTTTAAAATAACCTATTTGTTCCCTAAGTATAAAAATAACACTGAAAAGACAAAATAATAAGCACAAAATTTACATATTTTCAAGAAGTTGAACAGAAGAAATGAGATAATATTATTGAAAATCTCAACACAATGACAAAACACAATTTATATACCAATGAGATATATATGTCTGCATACATACATGCAGTCACATATGCAAACATACATACTTATGCTTATTGGAAATATATACACAATGTTAATTGTGTTTACATATATGCATGTAAGTGCATATTGTGCATGTATATAGGTATATACACAAATATGTAACATGTATAAACACATGCATGTGCTTTTACCTAATTGAATTATACACACACACACACACACACACACAAATGCACACACACACATCAGGTGTGCTATTTTTCTACTAACATTGCATAAAAAATTACTATACTGGGACAGTTCTTCCTACAAGGTGTTCTCTTTCTATGACAGACTAGATGTGCTGAAATCCTCCTGTCATATGGGTGAATACCAAATATAACAATATTAGATATTCAAAAACTCTGTAGTTTAAAATGAAAAGATAAATTTGAAAGTGAGTAAGGTAGCTCCTTTACCATGAGAGAAAAACACAAACTTCGAAGTATCTGGCTCTCCTATGATAATTACCAATACAAACAGACTAAGTGTGTTGGATTTAAAGACAGGATGGCAAGGGATGCAATATGGCAGTGGGTAAGGGGGCCTTGGACCCATGCAGAATGAAAAAATAGCCCTGCTTAAATGTCTCAAAGGAAGTGTATAGTATATATTAAATCTTGCCCAGAATAGACAAAAGTCCAGGAGACTTTGAGGTGACTGGTTAGTTTTATGTAGGTGTGAACCTGAACTGACACTATTTGTATGATCAAACCCAGGATACTGTATTAATATCAATTTAAAGTAGACCGCAGACTTCTGAAAAGAACAAATAGAAAACTTACTGGGAGGGATAAAAACGAATCATATCTTTAACTGAGATCTGCAAGAATCTTTAAAAGCGGATTTTAAACAAATAGGAGTTCAAAGATAGTAAAATCTCTCTGCAGATTGATTTTTGGCACTGGAACATGATGTCACAACAGTAATGGCACCCAGGGTGAAAGCTCTAACTAATCAGAATATACTTTGATTCCTCTTTCTTCAATGCTAGTCTGTTCAGCATCAGTCAATTATGCTTCAAGAGACGATTTGTTGGGGTGCCTGGGTGACTCAGTCTGTTGGTTAAGCGTCCGACTTAGCTAAGATCATGATCTCACAGTTTATGGGTCTGAGCTCCGCATGGGGCTCTGCACTGACAGCTCAGCGCCTGGAGCCTACTTTGAATTCTGTGACTCACTCTCTCTCTGCCCCTTCCCCTGCTTGACTCTCTCTCTCTCTCAAAGATAAATAATAAACATTAAAGAGAGAGAGAGAGAGAGAGAGAGAGAGAGAGAGAGAATTTGTTAATGAAACTCCTTTGAGGATCTTTATTTATTCCCCAACCAGTCTCTTTGTCTGCATTTGGTGCTTCACTACATTCTCTCACCTCTACTATTTTTTACAAAATTTGTCAGTTCTCTAGTTATGGGGATGGCATTCTTACACAGTGTTTACTGGTGTTTCCCCTGCACATATTGTTTATTATAATGGCATTTGATTAAGAGGTTCATTCAGTCTACAGATAATTAAATTCAAGTGCAAACTAAATTAAATAAATGATAATTTATGTTCTGATGCACTGGAGATTTAAAAGTAAGTGAACTTCAAATATAATAGGATTAGCAGTAGTTTAATACAGCTACTGAAGGGCCCAGATTCTTTTCTTCCTTCCAGTCTGCTAACTCCACTGATAAATTTTGCTCTTGATGACTCCCTTTTGTTTGGTTCATATGCTTATCCTTAAACCCATCATTCAGGGCCCCTGGATGGCTCAGTCGGTTAGGTTAAGCATCCATCCAACGTCAGCTCAGGTCATGATTTCGTGGTCCATGAGTTCGAGCCCCTCATCGGGCTCTGTGTTGACAGCTCAAAGCCTGCAGCCTGCTTCAGATTCTGTGGCTCTGTCTGTTTCTGCCCCTCCCCTGCTCGCACTCTGTCTCTCTCTCCCTCTCTCTCTCAAAAATAAATAAATGCTAAAAAAATTTTTTAAATAAAAAAAGAAATCCATCATCCTTAAGAGTCATGGTTCCACTAAAAATGGGTGAATCATGATTTACATGTAAGCTACAAACAAAATCATCTGCCTGTAAGTAATGTAGTGGCAGAGTGATACATAGCTAAATAAAATCAATTTATATTGTTAGTTGGCAAGGATGTTGTATAGGTAACCAAGCTTCTAGAGGATGCATAGTTAAAACAACTAACTTAATTATTATTTTAGGTCAAATGAAACTTAAACATGCTTTTACTGAATTTAAAATAGTAAAATATATGAATATATTAAAATTTACTGAATACTTCTCATATTATCTATAATTTCCATCAGTTTTTTCTATAACATAAATCATGTTATGATGAGAATCTTTGTACTCAAAATTTTATCTGAATCCCTGGTTATTTCATTAGATCTATTCCTAGAAGGCTAATTTCTATTTTAAATTGAATTTAAATATTCAGTCCTTGATATAGTGTGAAATTATTTTTCACACTGTTAGAAACAATTTATTTTTCTACCAACAATGTAAAATATTTAAAGTCATCACTTTTGAGTCAGAAATGAATATTTTTGGTTACTTTAAATTACTTACCAATTCAACTTAATAGATTTTAAAGTGGAATTTCATTACTGTTTAATTTACATATTGACTGTTTTTTAAGAAAAAAATTAACTTTAGTTATTTATTTTGAGAGAAAGAGAGAGAGAGAGATTGTACAAGTGGGGGAGGAACAGAGAGAGAAAAAAGAGATAGAATCCCAAGCAGGCTCCGTACTGTCAGTGCAGAGACAGATGCAGGGCTCAAACCCATGAACCGTGAGATCATGACCTGAGCTGAAGTTGATCACTTAATCGACTAAGCCACTCAGGTGCCCCTCTACATTGATTATTAAAGACCTTGGATACATATATATGAATATGCATGCTATTAGCATGAATCTTCATGTGTCGTAGTGATGGGGGGGCCTATTTCTTTTATTTACAAAAGGAAAATTTTGATAAAAGATTTTGAAAATATTGCCTGTGAATCAAATAATCAATTATTTGATGAGTTAATCAGTAGGTGCTAAATCACCAGTTAGGATCAAGTACTATACACTGAGATAAAAAGAAAGAATATGGTCATTATCATAAGAAACTTATATTCTAGATAAGATAAAAAATAATTTTAATAAGAAAGGATATTTGCTGAGGATCCCAAACTAAAGAAGGGTAGTCAAGGAAGATATCTTGGTAATTAATCACATAACTAGAGAATTAAAAAGAGTCGTAGTTTTCCTAGAGGCCAAGAAAGACAAAGTGATTCCAGGAAGATACACCAGTAACGGTAGGCACAGTCAGCACACCACTTGCTGAGATATATAATAATTAAGACATTTTTGTTGCTGTTGTTCTAGAACCTTGTAAGTTTTTGTTTGTTTGCTTGCTTTCGTTGTTGGAGGTGGGAGGTCTATTGTGTGATGTGGAGAATTGTTAAGAACTAAGATGAAAGAGAAAGACACAAATTGTTTTATGTGATGGAAAGGAATTAAGAGTTTATACTGTAAGTTCAGAGTCACTGAAAATATCTGTGTCAGATGTCCAAATCTTTGTGCCATAAAGATCACTCTGGTGGGAGTGTTGAGGATGAACTAGAGAGGGATTAGCATAGAGGAGCCAATTTCCTGGTAGTCTGCTGTATAGGTGTGGGAGCTGTAAATGAATCCTGGCAAGGGATGAGGAAAGTTTGCAATGTCAGTGTAAGTGGGAGTAGAGAGGAAGAGGCTTATGGAAGATGTTTCAGAAGATAGAATAAAGAGAGTGATTGGATGTTTAGAGTGGGTGAATATTTCAGGAATATTGTCAATTATCTGGCCCTTAGACTTTTAGCAGTACTCCAAATAATCTCTGATGAACCATGTTCACATGAAATGGGGGAGAAGGGTCCAAACAACATTTTATTTTGCCCTCTGAAACTACTGTAGGAATTCTTTTTAGAAAATTATATAGGGCAGGGTAAGTAAAAGTCACAAACAATTATGAATACCTTTTCCTACATCTAGGTATTTTCTAACTTTAGGACCACCCATAAAACTAGGATATAGGTATTCTTGTTTTATAATTAGAAAGGTAATATATCATGTAGCTATTCATTTTTAAGAAACCATTTCCAAACTCAGAGTAATAGCACAACAGTAATACAAAATATTCTATAATTATAGTTCATGTTTCACCAGGGGCTACTAATCTCCGTGGGGCTTACTTAGCTCATCTAGTTGCCTGAGGTACCTGGGCAACTAAGCTCGGTATCCATGTCTGTCATCTTTTTCTTGAGAAAATAAGTTAGATTGGGGCATGCCCTTCTCTAGGAGATGGCAAAGCACAACCCCCCATCTATATAGTCACTTTTCAAATTCTACATGTCATGTTTGCTCTCCCTGTATGTACATTGGCTGAAGCAGATCACATGGCCAAACTGAGGTGCAGAAAATTGTGCCTCACTCACCAAAGAGCATAAATGTAAGGAGGGGTGAAAATCTGGATCTATTAGTGTAACTAATAGAGTACCACTTCATTTGTGAGTTTCTAAAGTCTGTGAATAGAATTCCTGGGTGCATATCCTGGTCTTACCATGAGCTCTGTGACTTGGACAGATTATTAACACATCTAAGACAGGTTCTCATTTCATTTTAATAAATGAAAATATTAATAGTATTAACCTCAAATTGTTAATGTATGCATATTTATGCGCTCTATAGTTGTCTCAAAATGCATGTTCAAAATTTTAACTGTGATTAACAGTATTATTCCTTAAGTGTGGAAATTGATGTTCACAGGGATTGACACACTTAATAATAAAAGTTAACATGAGTGGGGGTATCTGCGTGGCTCAGTCAGTTGAACATCTGACTTTGGCTCAGCAGTCATGATCTCATGAGTCCTGAGTTCAAGCCCCACATAGGGCTTGATGCTGTCAGCACAGAGTCCACTTCCAATCCTCGTCCCCCTTTCTCTGCCACCCCCCTGCTTGCACTCTCTAAAAAATAAATAAACATTTTTAAGTTAACATTAGTATATGTATCGAAATTAGTACTTGAATGCAGAAGTACAAATTACTTGACTTTTAATCTGTTGTGTTATTCACCATCTTCTATCACTATATGAAAACCATTAAGCATGATTGATCTCCACAAGCAGTATAAATATACTTCACAAAGTATTATATTCTTAAACTTATTTTGTTCAGGCTGTATTATAAAAGTTTCAGGTTAGGGAAAAATAATATCTAATTTGAGTCTTTAATTTGCATTGAAATATAAAGTATTTACTTTTTCCTGTTTATAAAAAATTATGTGAAATAAATGCCACATTGGCTTTATGAAGTACACTAAATGACCAAAACTAAATCACATGTATGACCCACAGATTATTGGATTATTGGGTAAACAATATAATTACATTTTAAAATGTATGCTCTCTGATCCTGAATGTAAAACTAGGTCACTTGCAAGGTGGCATTATAGCCACAAGTTTATCTTAATGACATTATGCTACTTTAGTATAAGGAATACTATGTAAAAGCATGAAATCAACACTTTGAGGATACCCAACTATGTACTGGAAACTGACAATTATCTGCAATCCTTGTTACAGATACTTAAGATTCTTTTAAGGAATTCATAAAGACAACCAGCACCTTCTGACAGAAAAGCATTTTTGTGGAAACATGCCAGTTTCAATTTTATATTATGTCTGACACTATCCCATATGTTCAGAGCTCACACTTCTGAAAGAAATTTGAAAAATTGTTTGCTATACATAGATTTGTTCTGACTTTTGAATAAAACTTCCTTGTCTATGGCAACTTCTAAAGAACAAGTTCTCCACATGTGGCAGGTGGGTGACTTAGTAGACAAATTGTCAGGATTCTGGCCTATGTTGCTTGAGCTATTTATCTTTCAGGGATAAATAAACTGTCCCTCCTTCATGGGTCCATGTGCTGTAACATTTTCTCCTAAAGTAAAAAGAACAAGAGGTCCATTTTATCTTTATTCCTTGTGGAAATATCCTCCTCTTCATCACACCAGAACAGTGTCACTGTTTCTGCTCCTCTATGTGAAGGTGCGTGAATTTAAACAGTAATATCAGTTTACCTATGTAATGTATCATGAGGTTTGCTAAATTTCCTCATCATACTCAAATGATTTCAGACTAAAGTTGATTGGGGGGTACTTCATAAATAGTACTGAGTTTTATCTGTTAATACAGTTTTATGTACATTTCTAACATTCCCTGAGATTTCTGGTGCTATGCTCATCTGTAAAACTAATGGTATAATTCAGGCTTTAAAGTTTTGTGCAAATATTCCTAAAACAAACATTTATTTCTTTATTTTATAATTAACTAATTCCATGAGGTGCAATATTGAAATACGAGGCAATTTCTAGGCACATATTTTCTTACCCAACTTCATTTGGCTTTTCATGTGAAAATACTTTTGTGAATGAAACATCCAGAAAATCAGTCACTGAACATTACTTATTTTATGTGTGTATGAAAGAAAAAGACAAAGACAGTCATAGAGAGGGAGATAGATAGAATAAGAGAGAGAAAGATAGTGAAAGTAGTAAGCACCACTTATGTAGCACTTAATATGTGTTAGCCATTGTTCTAAGCAAGAATATTCATTCATCAAGACTCATGACATAGGTACCAGTATCATTGCCACTTGCCAAATGAGAACACTAGTCACACGAAGTTAAATGACTTGACCAAGTTCACACAGGTAGTTAATATTCAAGGTATTTTGTTAAGATCCAAGCATTTTGTCTCCAGATTTTGGCTCTTAACTGCAGTTAAGAATTACGTTCAGTGTTCCAAGATAGGGTAAGAGACGCATAAAGAACACAGCATAGCAGCCCACAAACATAGTGCTATTAATGACTCAATTATTTAAGAAGTAAAATCATACTTTTAAGCCTTTGTCTTCTCTTCTAACGTAATTATTAGCCTTTCCAATCCCTGGCAATAGGTTTATTGACTTACTGGAAACAAGTTCATTGAATTCACCACACATTATGGCAACTTGGAAACAGTATGAGACATACAATAAAATAACAGGCGTATGTCACCAATGTGCCTCTTGCTGGGTGTGTGATTTTTAGAAAGCAATTTTTAGAATTTAATCATATGCATGCATGTTTTAATCATACACACACACACACACACACACACACACACAATGATTAACTGGGTTAAAGAACATAAATTTCTGGGTCTTTCACAAAGGAAGAGTCCAATTAAAGTGAAATTTAAATATAAAATACATGCTCGATCCCAATAAAAACAATTTGACCTGACCTAAATGAGAGTGTTAGTGCATACCAGTGACTGCAATGTAAACAGCAGAATCATCTGGACATACTGTATGGCCTCAGCCACTCCTAAATCCTAAACAGATTTTCTTTGTCAGAAGGATACTATATCTGCATCTCCCTGTATCCCCTTGTTACTCCTCAACTGAAGAGGAAAACATGAACTTATTTTCTTTAATCATAAATGACTCCCATAAGGAAACCCAATGAATAATCTGGAAGTTAAGAGTCTTGGAGTTTAAGTACCAACAAACCATGTGACTGTGAGCGAGACACAATATAAATTTGAACTTTAATTTCTTCATATAGAGAATGAGGAAATTGCAAGTATTTATATGTGGAATCATTTAAATTTTTACTATACAATGACAAAGAGTTCATAAAAATAACAATGATTTAAAGAACAATATTTAGATTTACTAATGAATGTATAAAACCTTATGGTTGTTGAAATTACCTTAAGGGAATTACCTTAAGGGAAAAATGTTTCAATATTTATGGAAATAATTTATGGTTTTCCATTTCATAAGGTTCCTTTTTCATTAACATGCCCTTTTTTGAATAACATACAAGTATGAAAGAGACTATCTTTGAACTGGGCAAAAGAAATTAAGCTGTTAATCAATAGATGCTATTACACAATATGTTTATCCAAATTAAATTTAAGAAAATGGTTTAGAAAGGAACTGACAAAACATAGAACTATAAAGGAACAGCAAGAAGGACTTATTAGGAATATTTTGTGAATGGGAAATTACAAAATAAGATGAAATAGTGAAGGAAAAGAAATGAATGAGTAAGAAAATAAGCATAATGAAAATAAATTGGATATACTGTTTGGAAGTGTGAATAGATTCAAGAAGTTTGTAGTCATTTTCAAGGAGTCTTTCAATGAAAGAGCATGGCATTTTAAAAGGAAATTTCCAGGAACTTTACATTTGGTATTGGTGTTCCATTGAGTGCACTAAGCGAGTACTAACATTATTACAAGACTCAGTCAAAAAGAAATCACATGTTTTCTTTTGAAATCATTTTTCTCTTTCTTTTTCTTTCTTTCTTCCTTTCTTCTTCTTCTTCTTCTTCTTCTTCTTCTTCTTCTTCTTCTTCTTCTTTTTCTTCTTCTTCTTCTTCTTCTTCTTCTTCTTCTTCTCCTCCTCCTCCTCCTCCTCCTCCTCCTCCTCCTCCTCCTCCTCCTCCTTCTTTGAGAGAGAGAGAGGGTGTGTGTGTGAGCTCAAGCAGGGAAGGGGCAGAGAGAGAGAGGGAGAGAGAAAATTAAAAAAATAATAATGTTTTTATTTATTTTTGAGACAGAGAAAGACAGAGTATGAGTGGGAGAGGGGTAGAGAGACACGGAGACACAGAATCCAAAGCAAGCTTCAGGCTCTGAGCTGTCAGCACAGAGCCCAGCAGGAGGCTGGAACTTAGCAAGTTATAACCTGAGCTGAAGTCAGGTGCTTTACCCACTGAGCTACCCAGGTGCCCTGAGGGAGAGAGAATCTTAAGCAGGCTCCACCCTCAGCAGAGAGTCTGACACTCAGAGCTGTGAGATCATGACCTGAGCTGAAATCAACAGTCAGATGCTTAACTGACTGAGCCACCTAAACACCCCAAAATCATTTTCTTTGAGGCTAGCTCTACATTTGTTTTTAGTCATTCTTACTTTAATTCGATGTGTTAGAAACATTTGGTGACCTTAGATTTCCTTTTAAAACTGGTAATGTTTAAATCCTTTCCAAATTCCATAGGACAATGTGAAGATATGAGCCTACATTATCAAAATAAGCTTTAAAAATATTTTATTTTTACTTGTAGCTTTACAGAATGTCATTGAGGGTATATGATTAAAATTTATAATATACATACACCAGTTTTGAAAACACGGTTGGGGTGCCTGGTGGCTCAGTTGGTTAAGCATCCAACTTCGGCTTAGGCCATGATCTCATGGTTCATGAGTTCAAGCCCTTTGTCGGGCTCTCTGCTGACAGATCAGAGCCTGGAGCCTACTTCATATTCTGTGTCTCCCTCTCTTTCTGCCCCTCCCCCGCTTGCATTCTGTCTCTCTCCTTTTCAAAAATAAATAAACATTAAAAAAAGAAAACAAGGTTAAATTAAGCTTTTGGATTATAAATAAGCATTTTTACCAAGAATTCCTCTTTACTGCGTGTGATATTTCACACCACTGTGTGCACTTTCTTTTCACCCTATGTAACTTCTTTTTGTCATCTCCCAATCCATTCATGGATTCTACAGGAATTCTCTTCTTCCAAAAATATAGATTTCTGCATTTCAAGCTCTTTATCAGTGTTCACTTTCCCTTATAGTGGCTAGGTACATTTTTCTACTTGTAAAATCTTCCATTTAGTTTCAAGTGAAACACGACCCTAAATCCTTACATTTGAGAGTGGTGGTGCTATAAGTTTTTAATTGCTGTGAATGATTTCTGTATATAGATCATCACAGTTGAAAAAGGTGTCCTCCATGTTTTCATACTTGGTGATTCCAGACAGAACACTACCCTGATATTTTTCACAAATCAATTTCAAACATTCAGAGCTGTGTGGGAAGAAAACTTTTGTTTAAAGGTAAGAAACCTGGATAAAGGGTTTATATGGAAAAGGGTTTACCTGGTAGAATTTTATATTGTAATACCAAGTCTAACTTGATTTTGAAATATTAGTTATCCCCTTTTGAGTTCCCTTGGCCACCTCCAATTTCTGAGGTTTAGTGTTAAAAATCTCATTTCACAGTCTTTCATATCCAATATTTAATATTTCATGCTAGCCTAACTCCTAGAATTTCTGTTAATTTCATATGCAAAAATACATATTTCTTCTTCAAGATCCAAAGTTGGTTCTAAAGCACATGAAATAAAGAGTTCACTCCTTTAGATAAAACTCTGCTGCCAAGTGTTTAGAATGTTTATTCCCCTTCTGGTATTGTCTTACAATTCACTCTTATAAAGTAAAGAGTGTAAAGGCTAACAGCCAAGTACTAAACATGTAGTTCCATGTAAACACAAGTCATACTTTTTATAAAAGGACATAACTTTTTACAACTGTATACTTTTTACTCACATAAATCTTTGTCAGTTGCATAAATTAATTCAAATTTATGGAAGAGAAATTAAGTTAATATATGCTGAAAGTGAAATGTGCAAAAATATGAATGCTAATTTGAGATTGATATCTAAAACTTAACATGCTATTTTTATCAATGATCTGTTATACTATGGCAATTGTTATTTCTTCAAATTCACATTCTATTAAGTGATCCTAATACACTTTAAATAACTAATAGTAAAGATTGGAAACATGGTGACTTAAACATATCTATGTTATTTTCCCCTCTAACTCTCTGGTAGGACAATTCAGTAACTATATAAAGCAAGTAAATCCATACAGTGAATGAAGAGAGCTAGTGTAGACACAGTCATGTTTCATACAGGTACTGTTTTTAAGACCAAGGGACTCACTCCCTTACCTTTAAGAAGTATGTGCTGCCAATGAATCATAGTTCTGACTAGGGATTCCCCTAGCCCAAAGGGAGTTGCCTTGCTGAAGTTTGTATCCCTCCCCACGAAAGATTCTGGGATACAAAGCCCCAGCTCTCGTTTCTCAATTGGAGATGTTGGAAGGGCCATTCCAACTTCAAAACTCGCTCTGGGGTTGGCTTGAGGTATCAGCCCCATTCTGCTACCCTTACCCCCTTAAAAGTGTTATTATCTGGAGTATGTTATATTTAAACATTTGCATGCAAATGTCTGTCTTAAAGTCAGTTGTCCTAGAAACTTGACCGATGACTAATTATTTAAAGGGACTTGAATTACTTTATTAATTAAAATAATGTATAATGGGTTAGCTCAGTTTGTAGAGCATGTGAGTGCAAGACCCACTTTGGGTGTAGATATTACATGTGTACATATATACATACACATGTAAAATTAAAAAATGAAGGAAAGCCAATTAAAAAAAAAAACACTATAAGTTCACTTACCCAGGAATTAAGACTTTTTATGAAACCTTTTAATTATGCAGGCATAGTTAGAAGCTGAAATACCAAGTTATGTCGCCATGGTATCCCTACTCATGAGAAGTACTTTTATTTTACTTCTATTTATCTGTTTTCTGATAACTATAAACTGTGATTAGATAATGTCTGTATTATTCCATATATTTAAAAATGTTGTAATTGATTTTTCTTTTGTGTATTAAACCATGATATTTCTTAAGTATTTAAGCTTTCTCTTCATAAACAATAGTTTTCCCCTCTAGGATACAATTTGTTAATCTGGAGAATTGAAGGACCGTTATGCATGTGGCATGCTTGCAAAACATAGACAAATACCGAGATGGTCTTCTTTTTCTTGGAGGATTCAATACTTAGAGACAGATTTTACTCTTCAGAAACTCGGCTGTAATGTTTATTACCCATCCTTGTCTAATTATAATCATAATAGCCAACATATAAAATGTCCATAAAGATTCTGATTTGTTTTAAAATGTTTAAAGATTTTATTGTTTTTATTCCTAACAGTTCTTTTTTTTCTGTTGATTATTTTTCTTAGTGAATGATTTCTCATCATAGAAAATTGTTCCATTCATGTTAATGTAGCAATTTTCTTTACCTGTTTCTGCTTAACTTTTCAATGTTTCCAATTTTGTTAAATTATCTTGTTATAAAATTGTACTTTGCTTTGTAATTACTTAGTTATATTCAGTAAGAGGGAAAATTAAGAGATCTATAAAAATAAGCAGGAACAGATTATAAAGGATAATGGGGAGCTGGAAAACAGTAAGCCCAGAAGTGCTGCATACATTCTAAATATCACTTAAAACAAACAAAACAACAACAACAACAAAACACTTCCAATCTATTTGTTAATGAAGAACAAAATAATGAGGGAAATACTTTCAGGAGGAAATAGATTGGCTACTTATGCCATTGTGAAAGGTTAAAAATAAACTATGATTTTAATGGTGACATTTTATCAACTTATTATGTTACTTTTTTCACTTAAATTATAGCATCTAGTAAATGATATGTATGTCTAGAAAAAGTGGCAGTAGATGAACTTAAAATATTTTAACTCTGCATCAAATTGAAATGGTATGAGTCATTATTCTCAATCCAAAATATTCTTGAAATTACTTTTTGTAAAATATACTGATTCTAGTATGCTGGTTAGGATATACAGACAATATCTATATTTCTTAGCTATTTAATTAACATCTTTATTTAAATTATTTATTTTATTCCAGATTAGATTCATGGTTAATTTTAATAATTTTTGCCTTCTCCTGCAGGAGAAAATCTGAGTTGCATAGAATTTTGGCAGAACTATGAAAAGGAACTTTTTTTCTTGTGAAAGGCATATACTAACTTTCTTTATGACTAACACATGAATAACTATAATCAAACATATACAAGACAGTAGCACTGAATATGTGGCAGTTGGGGAACATTTCTGACTTAGTCTCTTGTCCCAGAACAATGATTAATAGGGATCTTTTTTCATTCTTCAAAGTGTCCCATTCGGGTTAATAAATTACATTGTCATTCTGTTTAGATAATGGAGTTTGTACTTCTGTGTAGTTCTCCTTAACTCCATTCTCCTATCTAGTCTCACAAAAATGTAGCCTTGTGTACTGCTGTCGAAACTCTCTGAACCCAGGGACCAGTTTCTGACACATATTTAGTATTCAATTTGATCTATTGAATTATACCTAAATTTACTACGAAACCACCATGTTACCACAGTATGAACTTTGTGAAATAGATCTTAATCTCATTTTATAAATTAAGACAATTGATAGTAATTACCTTGGTCTATGTCACAGAAATAGTGTATACTGGTGCCTGGATTATAGAATTATTTTATGCATTCATTTATTTGTGAAATATGAATATCAACAACATGCTGAAATTATAAAGATGGGTAACGTAATCCAGATACTCAGAAACTTTTAACATCCTAATAATTGAATTTAAGCTTCTGATTCTTTTTTAAGCTTTATTAAGATATGATTAATACACCCAAAATTCACATATTTAATGTATACCGTTTGATGATTTGGGACATATGCATACCACCATGATACCATCACAATAACTAAGTTACTAAACATATCCATTATACCCAGAAATTTCCTTGTATTCTTTTGTGTATATATAAATGTATGTGTGTGCATGTGTGGGCGTGTGTGCATGTGTGTGTGGTAAGAACCAACATGAGAACTATCTTCAATATATTTTAAAGTTCACAGTATGGTATTGTTGATTATATGTACCGTGTTGTACAGCAGTGCAGCAGATATCTAGAACTTACTCATCTTGTATAACTGAAACCTTAAATCCACTCAGCAACATTTTCCATTCCCTGTCCTCTAAGTTCCTGGCAACCACCATTCTATTCTCTTTTCATGACTTTGACTATTTTATGTGTTTTTTTAAACGTTTATTTTTGAGAGAGAGAGAGCATGAGTAGGGAAGGAGCAGAGAGAGAGGAGACACAGAATCTGAAGCAGGCTCCAGGCTCTGAGCTGTTGGCACAGAGCCCAACACTGGGCTCGAACTCATGGACCGTGAGATCATGACCTGAGCCAAAGTCAGATGCTTAACCGACTGAGCCATCCACATACCCCTATGACTTTGACTATTTTAGAGTCTCCATTTAATTGGAATCATGAAATACTTGTCCTTCTGTGATTGACTAATTTCACATGGGATAATGTCCTCTAGATTCCTCTGTGTTGTCGCAAATGGTGGATTTCTTCATTTTTTAAACCCACATATTGTTCTGTTGTGTATAGACTCCATATTTGTCTACCTGTTCATTTGTTGACAAACAGTGGGGTTTTTTTTTCCAAATCTTGGATAATGATAATAATTCTGCAATAAACACGGGAGAGCAGTATCACTTGGAGATCCTGATTTCAATTCCTTTGGATAAATACCCAGAAGTGGGATTGATGGATTATATGATAGTTCTGTTTTTAATTTTCTAAAGAAACTAAATAATGTTTTTCATAGTGGCTGTACCATCCTACATTCCCACCAACAGTGTATGAGGGTTCCAATTCCTCCAGATACTCACCAACACTTGTTATATTTTGGATTTTTTGAGAATCGACATCCCAGTCAGTATGAGGTGATATCTCATTGTGGTTTTGTTCTGCATTTTTGTATGTTTAGTGATGTTGAGCACTCTTTCATATAACTGGTAGCCACTTGTCTATCTTGTTTGGAAAAATATCTATTCAAGTCTTTGGCCTATTTTTTATTAGTTTTTTTATTTGTTTTTGCTACTGAGTTATAAGAGACTCATATATTTTAGATATTATCCCTTATCAGATAGATAGTGATCAGGACAGAAAATCAATAAGAAAACAGGATTTGCACAATACTACACTATAAGGACACAACAGAAATATACAGAATATCCCATTCAATAGGAGCAGAATACACATTTTTTGAATACTACACTGGACATTGTCCAGGATAGATCATGTTAGGCCACAAAACAAGTCTTAAGAAATTTAAGAATAAAAATCGTATTAAGTATCTTTTCTTGCTACAATCAATTCTACAAAACTAGTAACAGAAGGATAATTGGAAAAGTCGAACTTCTGATTTTTTTTTAATCTAGTACTTTTATCACCATAAATAATAACACTTACCTTACTCTTACCAACATGAATACAACATACTATGCATTTTTATTAGCCATGGTGTATATACATAGGTTTATGAGATAAAATATCACAAATTTCTCTCCTCTAGTGGTTTTCTTTCTTCTGATTTCTTCACATTAGAGTGTATGTATCTGAAGTATTTTCAGAGCCATATTCGTTGAAACTGTATGTACTATAATATATCATATTTAAAATAATTATATTCATAAGCTATTTCATGTACACACATAGAACACCTTTTCCTTTTGCATAAAGAGTAAGACTGATCATAAATAAAGAGTGATATATAAAAAAATGATCATAATTACCACAAAAGGACAATATAAGACTTTAAATTACATATTATATATGTTGAATTTTATTTACTTTTTATTCTTTAAAAAGGTAAGTCATTGAAACTAACAGACATATATAATTATTTTTAAATAAAATTAAATTACATTCTAGGAGATGTAGAATTTTTTAATTTTATCTTTAAAAAAATACTTCTCTCCAAAATTTACTCCTATATTGAATTTGCACTTTTATTAAGATAGTAAATTATATTTAATGAATATGTAGTGTCATTTCTTCCAGACAAAACTGTGAATGGAATTTGCTTTAACCAAGACTAGAAATTTAAAATATTGACAGTCAATGACTTTTAACATGTAGTTTCTTTCATTACATTTCACTTGATGGCAAAAACAACTAACAGTTCCATGTAAAACTCATCACATAAGTAAAATTGGCACAAACTAAACTTTCAAAGAGAAAATATGCATAATTCATAATTAAATGATAAATTGCAATGCATTCGTAAAGTATCCTAAAGAGTGTTCCATGAGAAGAATATATATTCTGCTGCTGCTAAGATCGAATGGTCTGTGTATGTCTGTTAGGTTTAATTGGTCTAAAATATTGTTCAAATTCAGTGTTTCCTTTTTTTATTTAAGTCTGAATGGTCTATCCATTCTTGAAAATGAGGTACTGAAGTCCCTTAGTATTATTGTATTTTTGTCTCTTAACTCCCTTCAGATTTGTTAGTATTTGCTTAACATATTTAGATGTTCTGGTGTTGAGTGCATATATACTTAATGATTGTTGTATCTTCTTGTTCAGTTGACCCCTTTTCGTGATTTAATGAGCTTTGTTTCTTATTACTGCTTTTTAACTAACATCTATTTTGTCTAATATAAAATACCTATTTCTGCTTTCTTGGATTCCATTTGCATGGAATATCCTTTTACATTCCTTCAGTTTGAGCCTATGTATATCCTTGAAGCTAAGATGTATCTCTTGTAAGCAGAATAAGGTTGGTTCTTGTTTTATGTTGTTTTGTTTTTGTTTTTGTTTTAATCCATTCAGTCACTCTATACCTTTGGATTGGAGAAGCCAAGCCCATGAACAGCTTTGGGGGCCATGGCTATTGGTGGCATAGCATTGGAAGCCAGTGACAGATGACAGGTGTCAGACCGGCAGTGTGCAGATACATGGGTTGGCCTCCAGGATGCACACAGCAGTAGGGGTTAACTTTGCAGGTGTAGCATGGCATTTTATATAAGTTAGCCACAAAGGCCTGGCCTGGCTGCTGGTGCATGTCCAGAGCTCCAGCAGGGGTCAGGAAGGGAATGGGGAGGGACTCAGATGGCTGGCATGAATGCAGATACCTGTGGAGCAAAAGTCAATGAAATGCACAGGATTTCTCCTGCAGCTGTCCTGACCATTGATTTCTTCAGTGGTGAAAGCTGCTGATGGTTATCTGCAGAGTAGACTAGGGAATGGTGGCTGTGCCTGCTGTTTGGCTGAATATAATTTTAAGAATTGGAATACACAATGAGAATGCCATCATATATCACAATGCTTTCTTTGTTAGCCTTTAGTACATACCATAACTCAACAAAATTTTGATGATTTTGGAAAACAAAAAAAATATGTATGGTTCATTGAGTATTATAGAGTGGTAGGTACATATCCTAATAGATTTTTCATTTTTTATCTGATCAATACAGAGATCTGATCATCTGTATCTGATCTTATCTGGTACACCATTAAAAGGTTGTATAACATTATTCTAATACTAAGCCCTTGTACTCTGACCTACAACTTCAAGCTATATTGTTAACTAAAGAAAAGGAGAAAACAAAATTTGATTCCAAATGAGTAGTAACATAGCAAAAGCATATTCATTATATGTACATATGTACATAAAGCATTGAAATAATTCTATATATAACTATCAAAATTTCAAGAGTGGGAGTGAGGAGAGTAAGGATGATATTATACTTTGTAGAGTTATAAATTATTTGCATTTTAAAAATAGTATATTTATGTGTTGCTTATTTTTTTAAGCGGGAAAATTATACAGTAAAATTTTCAAATTCTGAAGTAGCCAGATTACTGGTGTTGCATATAATGTTGCATATTTTGGCATTTTTAGTGCCTTTTACTGACCTTTAATTTGTTTCAGTTCCTGATAGAAAAAATGCACCAGACAAGTTAAGCAGGTGAGGAAAACATTTTTCAAAACTATCACCATAGAGGAAAAGATTAAACTCATTTCCACAGAAATGAGAAATAAAAAAGAGTTTAAGCACTGGAATAAGCTAGTACAAAAGCACTGCGGAGACTTTAAGGTGGAGATTGGTGACTGTCATTTGGCCATATGTGTTTGGTAATTGGTGCATATCAAACTTAGGCTCCTTCCCTCCCACACAGATTAGAAGATAGGGTCTCTATAGTATTTGATGCTGACATTTCAAAAAGATGGCTCACAGGTCTTTGAGAAAGTCATTCCCAGGTTGTAAAACTGGCAAGAGCCTGGGGAAAGGTTTACACTCCCAAGGGAGAGAGAAAGAGTTTACAATTGTAAGTTTTCCAACATAAGTAAGTTTTTTCTAAGAAAAGGGGGCTCAGGGGTGTATAATCAGGAGAAAACCTGTCAAAAGCTTAGACAAGCTTAGAAGAATGTTAAGGCCTTCTTGGTCAATACTGTATGTGTAACTGTTCCAAAGAGGGCTTTTTACTTGAAAATAAACAGACTTTGTACTGGAGACCTTAACTAATTTTTTTTTCTTTCTGTTTTTCTTTATCTCTTCTCAGTCTTTCCCTTTTCCTCCCCCTTTCCTCCTTCTCCTTCTCCTCCACCTCCTTCTTTTCTGTCTTTTAACTGAGAAAAAGATCACAAAGATAATTTACTACCATTTGTAGGAAATTAGATTTAAAATATATTAAAACAAGAAGAAAACTCTAATATTGGTAAAGGTTTTCCAAGTTAATAAGCTTTTCCACCATGTTATTTCATCAGCAATTTTCAAGCTTTAATTACTCTACAGAATTGCAGAGTAAATTATTGCAAGCTTTTCTAAGTGTTTTTCCCTATTACTTACTGCAAGGAATTGATTATTAATATTTAGAAAAAGAACAGAAAAATATTGATAGAGTTTTGTTATATTTTTGTAGTTTTTGAGTTGATATTCTATACAGATAATTTGTAAGTAAGAATGTACTGACTTACACGGCCTCTTTCTCCGAAGTATGCAAGTCATAGACTATGCCTTTCTTTTCTGTACCTCAATGAATTAAGTCAATGCCTCGGAGCAATCGGTGTTCGATAAGAACTGGACAAATTCACAAACAAATGAATGATATTGTAGGTGTTTGGTCTGATGTTAGTTGTAGGAAGATTAGCACTAATCCTCAAAGTATCAACTAAAAGCCCTGTTATTTTTTTATGAAAAATTAAGTTCCTTGATTCAGCAATGTATAAAGAATTAGAAGATTGTCTTCAGGGATAGTTTTGAAAGGTCATTTATACTGAGAAGGACTTGACTTTTAATAGTGTAGGAGTCAATTTTATGGGAAAAAATAGTGGTCATTAAATTAGCATATTCTCTTATTGCTAAATTACTACCTTTTTTTCTCTGGTGTTATTTTGGAATATCATTCAAATTCCTCTTTAAATTAATAGGTGGCCACTTGCAATAGGTGGTCTTTTGACCACCTCTGGAAGAGATCCCAGCTTCCTTTTGGTAGCAATTTTGAAAAGATTTCCCCTCCTCCTCCTCCTCCTCCTCCTCTTCTTCTTCTTCTTCTTTTTCTTTTCCTTCTTCCTATTATTTTAATACAAAAGCCACCCACTCCTTCTCAGCAAACTTTGATAACCATGCCACTGTCCTGCTCACCTCCCTAATACTACTTCTGGGTCTGTGAGCAGTGAGATATATGAAGGAGAAGGGGATGTCTTCTAGGGGCATTAAGAGGAATCCAAGAAATAGGGTTTAGGGTTCCCAGGTAACCTCAGATTGGATAAGACTGTGCTTGTTCCTTTTCTGGTGATTAGAACCACTGTCAAAGCTGAACAAACTTGAATCTGAGGCAGTTGTCACTGTTGGGGGCCCTGCCTCAGGTTCGTTGGAATTATCAACAAGCCCAGGGTTAAGGGGTAAAGGCAGACATAAGAATACTTGATACAGAGCCAGTAAGCCAGTGTTTTCAAGCAGAAGATTCTTCTTATCAGATGAATTCTCAAGCAGAATCCTCACATGTAAAACAGTGGAACTACTCAGATCTGATTGAAATGGGCTATTCAGAGATCACAGCCTATCATCTTCTCTGAGACATCTCCACAGAACTTTGGTGCTCTGTGAAGCAGCTCTAACCCCAGGATATCCGAAATGAAGAGTAAAAATAGGGCCCAAAGAGGTTAGGTAAGTTTCCCAAAGCCATACAGTAAATCCAGGTCCCCTCATCCGAGGCCAGCAGGCCTTTCCCTTCACTGCCTCCCTTTTTTGGAAACAAACAAACAAAACTGGTTATGTGGTCATAAGTGTACAGCATACATATTTATTTCATATGTAACATTTGATAAGTTATCAAATGTAGCAGTCCTTGAGATGTCCGTCTATTCTAAGCCTATTCCACTATTGTAATTTAGAAGCACTTAACATTTTCGTCTCCCAGGTTCCCAGCTGGAAAGGAATTTTGTCTTAGGATGAATCACACCTTGAGACTGACCCATATCTGATTTAGATGATATTTAGATGAGACTTTGGATTTTAGACTTTTGAATTGATGGCAGAATGAGGTTTGGGAAAGTAATTAATGAATTTGCATATGAGAAGAACATGAATTTTGAGGGACCATTGGCAGAATGTTACATAGGCCAAATGTTTCCCCCTAAATTCATATGTTAAACATTGTCTCTTCATCCCTCCTGATGTGACAATATTAGGATATGGGACCTTTAAGAGATAATTAGAGTTAGATGAGGTAATGAGGGTAGAGCCTCATGAGGGAGATTAGTGCCCTTATAAAAGTTACCAGAGAGGGGTGTTTGAGTGACTCAGTCTGTTAAGTGTCTGACTTCGGCTCAGGTCATGATCTCCTGGTTTGTGAGTTTGAGCCCCACATATGGCTCTGTGCTGACAGCTCAGAGCCTGGAGCCTGCTTCAGATTCTGTGTCTCCCACTTCCTCTGCTCACCCCCCTGCAACTTGTGCTGTCTCTCAAAAATAAATAAATAAACACTAAAAAAAATGTTATGAGAGAAAGACAGCTTGCTTCTCTCTCTGCCATGTAAAGACACAATAACTTGGTAGTCTGAAACCCAGAAGGGAACTCTCCAGGTTCCCACCAGCTGGCACCCTGTCTCTTGAACTCCCAGCGTCTGTAACAATGAAAAATAAATCTCTGTTGTTTAAGGCCACCCAATCTATGGCAGTTTGTTACAGCAGCCCAAACCGACTTAGGTGTTCACGTTATCACATACCATTCTCACAATTAACATTATCTGTATTTAAAAGATAGGAAAATTTATTTCAAAGATTTCCTCTTACTGGATCGAGATTGCAGAGCTATTACTATTTTAGAGTTAAGATTTGAACCAAAAGCAGTGTTTCCAAGGCCAAACTATGCCTTCAATTACTCTTCCCATACTCTTTCTTTTGTTTATTAAATTATTGTGAAAAAAGAAAAAGAGTATGCATGCTTAGATTTCTGTTCAGGTTCTCATCATTAAATATAAGTACTGTATATGCATGGTTCTTGAAGTCCATATGTTTCCAGAGCACTTGGGGAAGAAAGGAATTAAGTGAAATAAATCTCTGAATTCTGTCCTCAAGAAGTTTATAATATAGTTAGAGAAATAAGACAAAAAACAAATATATAAGGCTCATAGATTTCTTTTTGTGATAGGAGCACTTAACATAAGATCTATTTCTCAGTAAATTTTTAAAATATACAATACAGAATTCTTAACTATAAACACTCTTCTATACAGTATATTTCTAGGATTTATTCACCTTGCGTAACAAACTTCTCAACTTTTGACTAATACCTCCTTGTTTCCCCTTCTCCTAGACCCTGACGACCACCATTTTACTCTCTGTTTCTATGAGTTTGATTATTGTAGATTCCTCAATAAGTGATATCATATATTATTTGTCCTTCTGTGTCTGGCTTATTTCACTTAGTCTAATGTCCTCTAGATTCATCCATGTTGTTATTTTACTATGCAGAAGCTTTTTAGTTTGATATAAGTCCCACTTACTTATTTTTGCTTTTGTTGTTTGTGCTTTTGGTGTCATATCCAAAATAAATTATTTTTAAGACCTGTGTCAAGCTTTTTCCCTATGTTTTCTTATAGGAGTTTTATGGTTTCAGGTCTTGCATCTTAAGTTAATTTTGTGAATGGTTTTAAGATGGGGATCCTATTTCATTCTTGCATGTGGATATCTAGTTTTCCCAACACTATTTAGTGCAGACTATCCCTTCTCCTTTGAGTATTCTTGACTCCTTTGTCTAATATTAGTTGACCAGGGGTTCCTGGGTGCCTCAGTCAGTTAAGCGTCCAACTTCAGTCAGATCATGATCTCACAAGTTTGTGAGTTAGAGCCCCACTTCGGGCTCTCTGCTGTCAGCATGGAGCCTGCTTCAGATTTTCTGGTCTTCCTGTCTACTACTCCCCCATGCTTTCTCTCTCTCTCTCATTCTCTCTGTCCCTCTCTCTCTCTCTGCCTCTCTCTCTCTCTGTCTCTCTGTCTCTCAAAAATAAATAAACATTTAAAAATATATTGGTGGACCATATATTTGTGGGCTTATTTCTGGGTTTTTGATTCTGTTCCATTGTTCTATGTCTGTTTTTATGCTGGTACTATACTGTTTGATTATTATAGCTTTGTAATATATTTTGAAGTTAAAATATGCCTATAGCTTTGTTCTTAAGAATGTATTTGTCCATTTGCGGTCTTTTGTGAAAATTCTCAAATGAATTTTAGGACATTTTTTTCTATTTATGGGAAAAAATGACAAGACCCATATGTTTTTAAAAATAAACTTAAGGGGCTCCTGGGTGGCTCAGTTGGTTAAGCGGCCGACTTCGGCTCAGGTCATGGTCTCGCGGTCCGTGAGTTAGAGCCCCGCGTTGGGCTCTGTGCTGACAGCTCAGAGCCTGGAGCCTGTTTCAGATTCTGTGTCTCCCTCTCTCTGACCCTCCCCCATTCATGCTCTGTCTCTCTCTCTCTGTCTCAAAAATAAATAAACGTTAAAAAAATAAAAAAAAATAAAAAATAAACTTAAAATGGTTAATGTTTCAAAGTCAAAGATTGAATAATTAAAATCAGTAAGGTTAGGAAGGGGATCAAAACTGAAAAGCAAAAAGAAACAAATGAACCTAAATGTACTACAAATGAATATCATAATTACATCCTAAGAGAGAAGAGAGAACAAAGAACTAATCTAAGTAATTTTGCAAACCTAATTTTGTCTCTCTTACATAACATTAAAAGTAAGAACTATAAGCATATATGTTGCTCTAGTCAATAGTTTGATTTGCATAAAGGTATGGGTTAGTAATTCCACATCTATATAATATACAATCTAAAATTGAGCAAATAAAAATTTTGTGAATAATGAAAGCCAGGTTCCTCTCTGTCAGATTGAGGGGATAAAAATAAAGAAAAAGAAGGATATTATTAGCCCTGTGGTGTTGGGCTGGTATTGAAGATGTCAGTGTGAGTTCAGGTAATACAGGTAACAGGTAGGTAGGTAGGTAGGTAGGTAGGTATGTAGACAGACTTACTAATGTGTGTGTGTGTGTGTGTGTGTGTGTGTGTGTGTGTGTGTGTGTGTATACATATATATATATATATATGGACATATATGTAATTATAAATATAGATATAGACATATCTTACTTCTGTTCTCTGAGAGTACCTGTAAGCAGTGACACCTCAATGAGTATGCCTAAGACCTGGATCTTAGTTTATGCATTTCATCCTCCAGCATGAGAAACTCAGGCTTCTGGGACAAATGAATAGTTTCAGAGCTAGGGCATGTATGTTCAAAGTAAGATTAGAACAAAAATGAAACCATTGCAAGAGAGTACTCAAAATATGATGGACACATGAAATAGATTTTAAAAAGCCTATTTAGAGAAGCTACCAATGGCCAATAAGAGACAATTTGAGCAGCAAATTATAATGATCCATTCTATAGATTTTTATGAAAACAATAAAATCAGAATCCATGAATTTATACTGAAGAGCACGAGCAAATAAACATATAAATTAATAAAACATGAAGAAAGAAAAGTGATTTATCACAGCAAAATTATAACTTATGAAAGAAATGATGAAAATAAAATATTTCCATGACAGATATCACAGTGATAGGTGTTATAAGAAACTTCATCATTGGATGATAAAAAATAATGGAAAAGTATAAGAAACAATCTCAAAATATCTCAGCAAAAGATATTTTTAATTAAAGAAAATATCAAGTTTATGAGAAACCAAGCAGGTAATACTAAAATCAAGTGACAAAGTAACAAAGTAACAATTGTTAGCCAAGTGACAAAGTAATGTAACTAACAGGACAGCATGTACCTCCTGATATGATGCATTAAAAATACAAAGTCACTGTTGCAGCATTGCAGCCAAATTTGTGTAATCTGGATTTAATCACAGGAAAATATCACACAAATCCACATTCAACAAAATAACTGGCTGGTACTTTTCAAAAATGTGTAAGTCATAAAAGACCAAAGACAAACTGATAATTTTTTCAGAAAAAAAGAAAACAAAATAATATGACAACTAAATTTGATGCTAGACCAGCATTAGTATGGCAATAGTTAAAATATGAATACAGCCTACAGATTTGATAACACTATTGTGCCAGTGTAAATTTTTTAGCTTTTGTATTTGTGCTGTTGTTTTGTAATTAAATAACTTTTGAAAAATATAGTTGAAAAGTATATTGGAATTCTTTGAACTGATTTTGTACCATTTTTAATGCATCTGAAAATCCTTTCAAAGATGCATCAACACTAATTATCAAGCAAATGAAACTTAAAACCACAAACCTTACACCTGTTGGAATGGCTAAAATCAAAAATACAAGAAATAACAAGTGTTGATGAGGGTATGGAAAAAAGGAACCCTTGTGCGCTATTTGTGGGAATTCAAAAGTGGTGAAACCACTGTGGAAAACAGTATGGAGGTTACTCAAAAAATTAAAAGTAGAGTTCCCATATGATCCAGTAATTTTACTACTCGGTATTTACCCAAAGAAAATAAAAATATTAATTCAAAAATATATATGCACCCTATGTTTATTGTAGCATTATTTACAATAGCTAACATATGGAAACAACCTAAGTGTCCATCAATAGATGAATGGGTAAAGAAGATGTGAGATACACACACACACACACACACACACACACACAAAATGAAGTATTATTCAGCCATAAAAATGAATGAAATTTGCAACAACATGGATGGACTGAAAGCACATTATGCTGAGTGAAATAGTCAGAGAAACACAAATATGATTTCACTCATATGTGGAATTTAAGAAACAAAACAGGGGCGCCTGGGTGGCTCAGTCAGTTGAACATCTGACTTTGGCTCAGGTCATGATCTCGTGGTTCGTGAGTTCAAGCCCCGCAGTGGGCTCTGTGCTGGCAGCTCAGAGCCTGGAGCCTGTTTCAGATTCTGTGTCCCCTTCTCTCTCTGCCCCACCCCTGCTTGTGCTCTGTCTCTGTCTTTCAAAAATGAATAAACATAAAAAAAAAATTTAAAAAGGAACAAACAATGAAAAATGGAGACTAACAAAAATACAAACTCCTAAATATGGACAACTGGTAGCTGCCAAAGGGGTGGTGGGTCTAAGGGAATGGGTGAAATAGGTAAAGGGAATTAAGAGTACATACTTATACTGATGTGCATTAAGAAATGTATAGAATTGTTGAATCATTGTATTGTACACCTGACTCTTATAACTATGTTAATTATATTTCAACAAAGAAGAAAATATAAGCATTAAAAAAGTTAAGAAAATATTAAACCTGGGCTGAGTTGTACTGTATCTGTTTTTCGAACAGAAAAGAAAATAAATATACAGAAGTCATTTTGAAAAGTTCACAAATGAGAGAGGATTTATGGAAGACCTTGAATAGAGAAAATACAGGCGTTCTTTCTTTTTATATAAGGAATTATGTAAGTGGAAGCAGGACTGTATACAGAATATTTGTTTGGGTGAGAATTTAGTGAGGATACAAATGTCATTCAAGGAGTAATTTATATTTTATGATGATAAATAAAGACGGCAGCAACCAAGAGACCACCTTCAACATTTTTAATTTAATTAGATAAATTGCTTATAATACTTGCTGTGGTCAAAAGTGATTGCATACACTTTGTTATAAAACATGTTTTCCTAAATGATTAATATTTCTCATACTCAAAAATAAATAACCGAAATCCACAAGGAAGAGATGGCAAACAGTTTAGAAAACAAATAGGAAAAATGAACCTACTACAAATGAATTATATAACTGCACTGAAGGAAAGGGGTGGAGGAAAATAAGCTAAGTAGCTAAGTAGCTTTATTATATATTATATATAATATTTTTTTGAGAGAGAGAGAGAGAACAAGCATGCTCATGAGCAGGGAGGGGCAGAGAGATAATCCCAAGCAGGCTCCAGGCTGTCAGCACAGAGCCCCATGCAGGGCTGGATCTCATAACTGTGAGATCATAACCTCAGCTGAAATCAGGAGTCAGAAATTTAAGTAACTGTACCACCTAGGTGCCCCTCTGAGCAATTTTTTATCTCCTTTTAATTTTGAGTTATTTTCTGAAAAATAAATAAAACACTAATTTCTATGACAGCCTTATTTAGTGATATAATATCAGGAATAATATTCACCTTCGAAGAGTATGTAGTGAAAATGGATATAACCCTGAATTGGTGGTTTGAAGAACAGAATCTATGTTCCCTGTTTGCTTAACAGTACAGGACACTGACAAGTGTTTTGATGGATGTGAGTCCTGTTTTTCTCTCTCTTAAAATGTGATGAAGTAATAATAAAATTGGATTTGGAAGTATAACTAACTCAATATACATATTTTTATGTGTTTCTTATATATAATTGTAAACTTAGAATATGTTGTTGTTGTTGTTGTTCTGAGTCTCTGTGACTTTGTTTGAAAATGAGAATGATTATTATGAACCATAGAGAGATTTTATCTTTTTAGATTCAAATAGAGTAAGTATGAGAATGTTTTTTAATGCATGGAGCTTTATGTGAACATACTTCATGACAGTGGTTGCTTTTTTAAGAATAAGCTTACTGATGATAGGAAACATCTTGTATTTTTTCTTAACTCCAGAGTTGGTCATGGTGCCCAGAGCATGGATATGCATCCGGGCAATTACTGACTTCTATTAAATACACTATAGCATGGATTCCTGTATTTCAAAGTGGAGAAATCATGTGGTGCACACACTTTTCAGCTTTAGTGGATGGATTGCACTTTGAAAATTATTGTAAATACTTTACAATGTTTTCATTATTCAGAAAATTGTTAACAATTTTTCTCTTAGCAGCAAACTTCTATGTACTTAAATCAGTAGATGTTGGCACATCATAGCACTAAAGTGAAATGGTATTACTTAACACGTTCTATTATACACTATTGGATATAGTACTTTTGTGCCATTATCCTACTTTTAATTGTTAAAGTCACTCAAGTCTTGAAACTGAGACTATGTGATAGCAATTTCTAAACAGAAGTTAGGTAAATATTCTTGTAATTTAAATTTAACATACATATGTATCCAATTATTAAGCTTAACATTTAAATGTCTCTTTTTTTTAGGGGCAGTTCTCAAGGTAAATAACATTTGTAACACAGCTACAAATCATCTTAGTTTTAGAATAAAATCATAATGTTTATTTGGATAATTTATTTTTGTTTGTAAAATAATTGCATATGCTGTGGATATATATAATGCTTGAGAGACAAAACCTAGCTTTTTTTGCAGTGTTATTTTTTATTTGAGTGTGATTTGATATGGGCTATACTTTTTTTCTGGGCTGGCTTATACTGAATAAAAATATATATGAATTATTCAACAATATGTTTTTCAACAGTTTTTTTTATTCCGCAAATGAGAAACAAATTTTACCTCCTGCAACAAATAATAACTAGGTTTAATGTGCTTTCCTAGAAGAGTTTATATACAGTTCTAACAAGTAAGTTTCTAACCTCTCTTTGAATAATCACCTGTTGCAGCAGAAATTATGTGTCTGGAATGGAAACAATAACACTATTAAATATAATAGAGATTATTTGCTAATTTTGGTACTCTTCATTTTCCCGAACCTAGTAACTTCTTTGAGAAAGCTAAATAACAGCTGTCAGGTATCAGTGATGTAAGGATTCATCAAATTACTAAATATATATTAAAATAAGCATGGCATTATTTGATCTGATGGTTGCCTTTGTGTGTTCTTTGTAATTAGTGGAAAGTAAATTGCTATTAAAGAAATGGGCCCAAGAGCATTAACAATGTATGCCCAATCCTATGTGCAAGCTTAGAGCTTTTGGGATATTTGGATATAATTCTGATCATTTATTTTAAATCCTGTAATTATAGTGCCTCCAGATTTACAAAATAAGGAAAATAACTCTTCCTAGAATTTCAAATAAAATTCTTGGCTAGCATCAAAGCTTTCACACCTTTCCAGAAAGTCTGCACATTCTGATGTTCTTGAGTTGAATTCATTAGTAATATACATTTATGACTTGTTGATTGAAAATATATCTGATTCCAAATGCTGTGTATCATTTCAGATGAAATAAAAGTAATGTGAACCTTAGTATATATGCATTTCATTTTTTTTAATTTTTTTTTAACATTTATTCATTTTTGAAAGACAGAGAGAGACAGAGCGTGAATGGGGGAGGGGCAGAGAGAGAGGGAGACACAGAATCTGAAGCAGGCTCCAGGCTCCGAGCTGTCAGCACGGAGCCCGATGCGGGGCTTGAACTCACGGACCGTGAGATCATGACCTGAGCCGAAGTCGGACACTCAACCGACTGAGCCACCCAGGTGCCCCTATATGCATTTCATTTAGAAAGTATGCATTCTATTCTTGCAGGAAATGGCCTATTTTACTTTTCTTTTTTAGTTTTTTTAAATTTTTTAATGTTTATTTTTTGAGAGACAGAGACAGAGTGCAAACTGGGGAGGGGCAGCGGGAGAGGGAGACACAGAATCAGAAGCAGGCTCCAGGCTCTGAGCTGTCAGTGCAGAGCCCAACATGGGACTCAAACCCACAAACTGTGAGGTCATGACCCAAGCTGAAATCGGACGCTTAACCAACAGAGCCATCCAGGCACCCCTACTTTGCTTTCCTTTTTAAGTAAAATATATACATGCACGTTATTCAACTAGCCAAACGATAGTCCTGGAAACTGAAAAGAGTAAGTAGGATTAAGATGAAAAAAAGAGAAAAGTGTAGGCCATTTTACTTGTAGAAGTTTATTAAAAGTCCTAAATAGCATACTAACTTGAAAGCAATAGTGTATTAAATATACTTGAAAGCAATAGTATGTTAAAAATCATAAAACCATAATTGTATTACTGAGAATATACAGGCTAAGATGTTAGAAAAAGGTGGCCCTAAAATTCAGTGGTTTAGTAATGACAAATATTTAATTATCTCTCATCTAATAGTCAAAAACAGGCATGGTTGGAATGCCTCTGCCATTCTTAGCATGTGGATTCCAAGGATGTTACAATCATAATAAGAAAGAAAGTCTAAAATAAAGGAAATGACCCAGAAGTTGGTCACATCACTTCTACTGACAAACTTTGTCTTAAGCCACATGGGTCAAAAACGCTGTAAGAGAAATTAGGAAATGCTGTCTTCAGTTGAGAAGCCATGATCCCTCCAGAGAGAGAAAGAGGAGAATGGACACTGGGGCATAGGTAATAATCACCACTATAGTGACCTATGCCATTATCCATTTGAGTGTCCATTGTATTGTTCTTCCTACAAAAAGGATTTGCATTTCCTTCCCAAGGAAGCAAATCAGCAGTGCTATCAGTTATGGCATCTGACTGACAGTGTAGGAACTCTGAGTTGATTAATGCAAAGTTATTTCTATTATGTCTTGTCATGGTTCTAATACAGTCTGATGTCTTATTAACTGAAAGAAAAATTGTTCTCCCTTTTCTACTCCCCACCACAAACTTATTACACAGTGTGGAACTGAAAGAAGAAAATTACATTTAATTTATTCAGGGCATAAACAATGAAACCCCTCTCAGTCAGTTGCCCCTATCTACCAGTGGGAAAGGTTTACAAAATCTCCTTGCCCTGGTAATGGAATAAATTCCTTAATTAGCCTATATTGACAGCCCAATATTCACCTTTATTAATTTCTTATTGTTTTCATGGCACCAGTATTAATTTTGCATGTTTGTTTGTTTTTTGTTTTTGTTTTTTTTTCTATTTTGCTATTGTCATTCACAGCCCAAACTACAGTTTTCATTGTATATTGTTTCCTGAAGGGACAAGTTTGGCGATCTGAAGATTGCATTGGGGATTGAATTTATGTAGGCCAAACTTGTAACTCTTCTGAAACAAAATTCTCTCAAAAAATCTGCAAGATTCAGCAACTATCAATAAATTCTATGTGAAAGTAGTGTATGTAATGTTTTCGTTCCAGTAATTGTTCATAAAGTTGTCAAATAATGTGGTAGTTTTAAAGCATGTCCATATGTCTCTTGAGGTAAAACAGGGAGTAGTTATATTTTCATAAGGCTTTAAAAATGCTATCTAAATACTTTGTATTCATGAAGGAAATAAATATTTCTTTCCCTTATGTGCATATGTAGAAAACCTGACAATAAATAAATTTCAGATGACAAGGATTGAAAAGAGTCAACGAAATTGGAAGCTAATAAGTGATATGAGAATTTGATGGCTTAGTGTTAGAATAATGGCATATAACCTTTTTATGTTATAAGAGAGTAAAAGCTTGATCAAAAAAGACATGAAAAATTCACTAGAATTTCCACAACTAAAGTTGTGGAAGAAGAAGTATTCTGTAATTCTATAATCGTTCTATAATTTTTAATAAACTAAACATATTACTTATATTTTGCAAAATCATCAAATTTTTATTGAGCTATGATATGTACTAAAGGTTGATAAAGACAACATTGTTTTATGTGATAGAATTTTCTAATTTTATTGCCATTCCTAAAATTGTATTTAAAGGAAATTATGTTCATGTTTTTATATAGACAGAAATTGTAAAATAGTACATAAGCACACTAATTTGAGCAGCCTTGAATTGGGTTCTATAAAAAGTGAAGCAGTAAAGAGTAGAGAATATATTTTTATTCACTCTATTAAAATAAATCTCTCACACGTGTACTGCAGTTAAGCTTCAGTAGTAGGAATAATAATCTGGAATGTAGCATTCAAGTAGATATAGGTATGCTCTATTCTGAAAATTCTCTACTTCAGTATCAGTTAGAAACAGTAAAAATGGTGATGGATTTTACTAATGCGAGCACAAACCACTAATTAGAGGCCAGTCAGTAGAATTGTTTTGAAAGAAGAGAACTGTAAGTCACAAATTAATCTTATCAGGAATTATACAAAAGAAAATGAGGGAAAGAGGAACGTTACCTTTCAGTACAAAGGCACATAAATTGGATGCATTCAGTAACACAAAAGAGAAAATTATTTGTAATGATTGTGTATTCTTTCTAATGTTTGAGTTCCTTGTTCCATAACTTGATGAGATTTTTCTTACAAATACCTCAGACAACATTGCTGTGTTACTTTGTACAGTATTCCTAAATTTCCATGGTGAAATTTAAAACATAGATGGATTTTGAAATACTTTAAAGAAAGTAACCAGATAATATGTAAATAATAAACACAAGACATAATCTGATGCAGGCTTTTTAATTTTAACTTTTAGTTTTTGTTCAATAATGGGATTTTGATTCATACAAAGGTTAAAATAATTGCAAGGAATATTGTCAATCTCATAATATTTCAGCTATAACAGTAGCAACAATATATTCAACACCCACCAGAAATACCTCTTCCTTGGAAATTTAACTTTCCATCCATATTTTAAGGGCATAGAAAAAAACGTGTAGGATATATTTCCCAAACTATATTTAATGATTCATACTTAAGCATTCTCTAATAGGAAAATGGAGAAGAGAGTTGTTACCACAACACAGATGGTTGTCACAGTGCAATGGTGGCATCTATTGGCATCTGGTATATATGACATGAAATTGCCTGGATTTTTTCCCAAGTCTTGCTTTCCTAGAGCATGCCATGTCTAGATGCTGAGAAGATATGGTTCAAATCAGCACTTTCAGTTTGATATGAACAAAACAGTTTAAAGCCAACACTACAATCAAGAAGATTTTAATTTTTACTATGGATCATAAAAAAGAATGAGAAGAAAAAAGAGAGTCAATATTTATCTCATGACAGTTCAATGTTTGTCACTATGCTCCAAGGTTGTTCAGATACAGTATGCTAAAATTTAACAAATGAAGATCAGAAAGTCTATTATAGATGACGATGATGATAGATAGACAGACAGACAGATAGATATAACAAGCATTGAGCTACACAATGGAAAGTAAAAAGGAGATTATAGCCCTTGGAACTCTATAACCTAGCGATAACAGCATGTATTAAATAGAGGAAGGATCACAGAAATATGTAGTTACTCAGCATGACAATAAATTAAGAAAAATAAATGTATGAAGCAAAATAATTCAGGAAGAGAATGTCAAGATACTATAGATGTGCTAGAGATTACAGTATTCTATAAACAGCGTTGTAAATCAAAGTAACTTTCTTCTGTTCCTTTTATATTGTGATATAAATGTTAATTGATTCATAAGTTTTTCACTGTTCCACCTGGAAAATTAATTTCTGAACTTGGCAATTAGTGCACTGAATTAGAGCAGAATTACACTGAATTACAGTGCCTTATTGTGGTTGCGTTGATACCGTGAGAGCTAGATGGGTAGCTACCGTGAGGACACTGTATCTCTGTGCCTTCAACACCCCAAGGCTGAGTCAACTGAGGATAGTGTCCCAGTCTTTGAACCCTTGCCCTAAATGGAATTTGTTTCTTCTGAAGTACTTTTATTAACTCTTCATTTACCTCTTTTTTCCAGAATCCAATAAGGCAATTTCTTACTCCACAAATGCGGGTGGCCCTGATATATGCACTGGCAAAACCTGTCTCTCGAGGTATGTAAAAATAGAGAACTGTGCTACAGCTGTGGTTGGTCATAGGCATGTGTTTTAATCTTTTTTATTAATTCTGTGTATTATCATATTTTGACATAAAAAAAAAAACAAAACTAGTGTTCCTCCTGAGACCCTACAAAGTACCTCTGGTTCCTAGGGGAACTGTCATTAACATTGAAATTTTCTTTCAGTGCATTAATCTCTCCATGTCATCACTCAGTCACCTTTGTAAATTAAGACCCAGACACAAAACAGCAAGTTTCAGAGAGAAACGGATATAGAGACAATCAGTTAGTTGGCATTTACATTGCATTAAACTAACTTAATGAAATATCTCCTGGTATTAAAAAATAAAAAAAAAAACTTTTGTTTTCCCAGAGAGCATTTTTCCTCACAAGCACAAAGCTTTGGACTATTATCGATATAGAAAAATAAATTTCCTTATTTGTACAAATACTGCAGATAATTCTGCCAGTTTGGAGACATTGAGATACGGATTCTGGATCATTCTTCCTGGCTGTCAGCAATCAAGTTCCATACACAATTGCTCAATTTACCTTCAATCTGAATAAGCACTAAGCACTTCAGTGCTGATACAACACAATATATAAAAAGAAAACTTTATGCTATCATATGATAGATGAAAAAGATTCCTATTTTATCATTGTTAAAGTTTTCTATGGATGTAAGAGAGTATAAGGTTTTGAGTAGCTATTAAGTAACTCAAAGGTTTTTGACAATCTTGATCAAAAATATGGAAGTTTCCTGATAACACAGAGTGTGCACAACTTAGAACCTGGTTGACTTATTTCACCCAAGTACTTCAAGATCTGGAGACCTTACTCTACCCAGTTACTTTTAATTTTGGTGGGAAACTGTTGTTTTCTCTATGAAGCTAAGGGCACTTGGTTACAGAGGCATACTGGGCCATATCTGAAATATTTCATGTGAACTATTTCTTACCCTTGATGACTTAAAGAAGAATAGTTTGGTGAGTGCCGGAGACAAAGACCAGATTGGAGCAAATTCACAGGGACTGGGAAAAAGGGAGTAGGGAACAGAAGTAGAGAAGCCCTTTTTGGAAAGGCTTTACTCTAAAGTGGAGGTAGAGAGATTTAAGAAACATTATTTTTAGATATTTGTATAAATCAGTGCAGACTTAATCATGGTCTGTGTCCCTATGAAAGAGTGTCGAGCATAATATGTGGACTAAGGGTAGTTTAGCTTGGTCAGATCATGGGTGGACATCCTGATAGCAGCTACTACTAAGTGAGCAGTCACTGTACAAGAAGCACTCTTCTAAGTGCCTCACGCACATATTCATGTTATAAGTGCATGAATGCATGCGCACACACATAATCACACAAGAATAGAAATATCATTATCTTATTTTTGTAGAAAGAAACCAAGCCATAGACAAGTAAGTGATTTGCCAAAGATAAAAAGATACATAAATGGAGAACAAAAGTCCAAACAGTACATTCTTGTTACCAAAATGGGCACCACTGTTACAGAAAACTGTTTTTGCTTTGGGAGAAAAACCCAGAGACCAGGGTGAAGCATATTATATATGATCCAGAATGGTTTGAAAAGAGTTTGTAAACAGGATTAAGGAAATCTTTGAGGCTTATGTGTGACTTCAAAGTGGCTTGTAAGTGACAGGGATACCTATGAAAGATTTGCACATCTTAAAGAGATACTGGCCATGAAATGGCCAGAATACAGACTATTCCAATAGACCATAAAATAAAGGCATAAGATCATACTCATTGTATAATCACATGCATAGAGAAGGGAGAATGAATTCCAGAAAGTGCATCATCTTTCCTGAGACATGAGGGCAAAGGGGAGAGAGAAAAAGGTATAATATTCAGTTCCAAATTATGAAATTGGGAGACTTAGGGGATATGTTATCAAGATCAAAACCAGAGTCGGTTTGGATTTTTAAAAAATGGTGGGGCTATCTTAAAAATAGTTTTATAACATAGACAAATATTTAAAACATAAGAATGGAAGTCAGGAGACGGATCCTAATGGTAAATGCAACTTAAGATGTCATGTGCATGAAATTAATATCCATTAATTAATTCATTCAGAAATATTTCATCATCTGCTCTCCTCTGAGCAGAGTCAGGTATAGCAAGTATAGGATTGAAATAGATAGAGACCTAGTCTGCTCTCAGCAGTTTTACTGCAAAATAAAAAATATATATAAATGCATAAACAAGTAATTAAAATACATTGTGGTAGGGCACCTGGGTGGCTCAGTTGGTTGACCATTTGACTTTTCATTTTGGCTCAGGTCATGATCTCACAGTTTGTGAGCAGCATGGAGCCTGCTTAAGAGATTCTTTCTTTCTCCCTCTCCGTCTGCCCCTGCAATGCCAGCTCACACACACTCTCTCTCTCTCTTAAGTCAATCAAACAAGCAAGCAAGCAATAAAATTGTGGTAATTGCTAAAAAACCAAGGTAGATATTGTATTACTGTATGTGAGAGGCCCTAATCTAAATTTGAAGATGAACACCAGGGAAGGCTTTCAGAGTACATAAAATTTTCATGAGAGAAACAAGAAAATGTTCAAAATATAGAAATTTGGAAAACATCTGAAAATAATGACAAGAGAGTCAAAGAAGTAACACTTTCCTAGATAGAAGCCAAGCCAATGTATAGATTCTTTTTTTTTTTTTTTTGGTAAGAACTTTCAAATAGTTATTTAAGAGGAGATGTTTAACAATTTCCAGCTAAAGCTTTCTGATATAAAACTAAAAGAATGCATATGACTTGTAACTGAGTAGCTCCTCTCAGACAGAGGGAAGACAGCTCTCTGAACATGTTAAATTAAAGAACATAGGTCTATTTAGCAAGCAAAGACAGGAAACAAGGGCTGACACCCTCAGAAAGGAGAAAGGGAAAGCACAATAGTGAGAGAAAAATATAAAGATTTTGACATGCAGGCAGAGAGATTTCTTATACTGATCAGAATCTAACAGACCAAGATAAAGCCGGTCCCTGAACACTGAATGAATGTAAATACAGGGAAGGGTTAGTGAACACAAGCATCAAACATCAGAAGGAATTTCAAATGTGTGTCATTCTGTTTTTGTTCTTGTTTCTTTTCTTTTCTTTTCTTTTCCTTTCTTTTCTTTTCTTTTCTTTTTTCTTTTCTTTTTTCTTTTCTTTCTTTTCTTTTTCCTGATGTCTCTTCAATTGCATGATTTTCCATTATATTGGACAAAGACTTCTGGCCCCTTTCCAATGGACAGGAGTCACCTAGATAAGTGATCTGTTATACAGATAATTCCACCTTCTCCCTTTCCTCTCATTCACGTCCATAGTTTCTCAAAATCTAACAAATGCTGATTTACAGTGTCTACAGTCTGTCCGTTCACAGTCAAAGGACCTATGTTTGGAACCAGAAAGAAACAATGTCCCAGTCCATGAGAGACCTCATGCTTGCTTTCAACTATCATGCAGTGTTTTTTGTTCTATGACCAGCTTATTTCACTTAGCATAATAATGTCCTTCAGGTTCATCAATGTTGCAAATGGCAGGATTTCCTTCATTTTTAAGGCTGAGTAATACTCCATTGTATGCATATTCTGTTCATCTCTTGGTGGATACTTTGGTTGTTTCCATATCTTGGCTATTGTGAATAGTGCTGCTATGAACATGGGAATACAAATATCTTGTTGAGATTCTGATTTCAATTTTATTTGGATCCAAGTATAGTTTGGGATTGCTGGATCATTTGGCGATTCTATTTTTAACTTTTTGAGAAATTGCTATACTGTTTTCTATAGCTGTTGCACCATTTTACAATCCCATCAACATGAATTCTTACATGCTATTGGTTGAAGTTTCATTTGCAAAAAGTTGCTGTGTGGAACTTTTGACTTCTCTTTCAACATCTTCAGTTTGCAGCAAACCCTCTCATCTCTATCTGGGCATTTCTTACCACCTCCATCGTTTCATCTTCAGACCAAACTGCCAATGTCTCTTACCCTAATTTTCCCCCAGCTGTCTCCAATTGGCTTTTCCTTCTTCCACCCCTTTATTTTCCTTTTATTCTCCACAGTAGGTAGAGTGATCCTGTTAAATGAAAAATATATCATTGTAGTCTTCTCCAAAATTTGCAATGCCTTCACATCTCATTCAAAATAAAGTTGAAGTTCTTATAATAGTAGATACCTTTCTATGAGACCATAACACCTGCCCCTTCCTCATCTTTCTCATCTGATTCAAGCATAATCCCATTTCTGAGCCTTTTATTCATTGTCCTTTATGACAGGTGTACTCTTCACCCAAATTTCATTATGTTTAATTTCTTCCCCCATATCCTTCAGACTGTTATTTACATGTCATCTTCCCTGTGTGGCCAGCGCACGCACACACACACACACACACACACACCCTTCCATTAGCTTTCAGAACTTTACTGGTTGTCTTCCTATGCGCTAGTCACATCAGATATATCACTTGTTTAGTCTTTTTGTCTTTCCTATAAAAAGTAAGCCCTATATGGACAAGGATGTTTGGTTTTGGTCATCGATGTATTCCCAGTGTCATAAAAGTGTTGGACACATAGAAAGTACTTCGTAACTATATATTGAATTATAAATGTTACATTAAATTATATATATATATATATAATATCTACTTTATAATATATATTTATATTACATATATTTAATTTATATGTATTACATATTAAACGTTATGATTGTACTGAGCACATTAAAATGTTACATTACGGGGTGCCTGGGTGGCTCAATCAGTTGAGCATTCGACTTCGACTCAGATCATGATCTCGCAGTACATGAGTTCAAGCTCTGTTTGATACCTGTTCAGGCCCCACAGCAGGCTCTGTGCTGACAGCTCAGAGCCTGGAGGCTGCTTCAGATTCTGTGTCTTCCTTTCTCTCTGCCCCTCCCCCACTTGCACTGTGTCTCTCTCAAAAATAAATAAAAATTTAAAACAATTAAAGTGTTTACATTAAAAGTGATGAATAGAATTGTGGTTCAGAATTGCCTATACTGCTTATATTGTTCTCTCCTGTTTCTAAACTTCTCTCCCACTCACTTTTGTTCTCTCTGTCTTCCAATGTGAATTATTAACGTATGATAATCCTTAATTTTACCCCTTTAGTAGTCATGAGAAATAGATGGCTTCTTTACCTGCTCCAATATATTTTCTTCTCCCCTATCCTCTTAGCTCTATTCTCAGTTGTGATACCTGTTCATATGGACTATTGTGATACGGGATTAGGAAGAAAAAATAAACATATAGGAGAATGAGAGGTACTGGATTTATTCCACGACTTAACTTGTTCTTTTAAGTATTTAGTTGCAGTTGACCCATTTTTTGTTTTCATACCAGCATTTTAATCATATTCAAGGGGCAGTCTATAATTATACAATATCATAAGAATGATTATTACTGAAGATATACATATAAGAATACATTCAAAATATATTCTATTTTATACATCTGTAAGATAAACTCCACAAGAAAATATCAATAAAATGGATATAAAATCTGAATATTTATTATATTCTATTAGTAAAGTACTTAATATTATATAAATACATTAATTTTAATAAATACATTTTTTCTATTCAGAGAAATGCATTCCTCCTTTAGATAAAATAGCTCAAACTGTTATATATATATATATATATATATGGAAGTATAATATTTTTTAATAAATTACAAATTAATTTTTAATGTTTTAATGTAAAGTATTTTTCATCCTACATGGCATTGATAAAGTTATGGCTTTTTTTTTTTGCTAGAAATAGAAAACAAATATGGTTTAAAGAGAGAGCTGTTTACTTCAGAGTGTCCAAAAACTATGTATACAGCTATCCCTGTGAGTTCTTCTCTTGAACATTCATACTTTTTACATATTTCTTGACATTAAGTAAAAGACACAGGAAATCTCCCAGAAGTTACTAAGCTTGCCTTCATTTGCCTTTTGATGAACTATTCATATATTTTGTAAGAGCAGAAGAAAAATAAAATATGAGAATTTCACTTTTATAAAACAGATGATCTGTGGAAAAAATGCGGCATACCTATAAATGTAGATCTTTTTCAGGCATATGTAAGTCTATGTGATTGAACATATGGGTTTATGGTTGAGAACAAGTCATAACAACTTTTTTCAGAGTAGTGCATGCTCTCATAATATTAAAAATTTGTATTTTCTGGTTCTGATGAGTAATACTATCAAGATAAACAGTAGACAAAATGTAGTATTTGATTGGAGGTCATAAGTTAATCTGCCTACTATATTGGAAACTCCTTGTAGTTTTTTTTTTTTTTTTCCCCCTGGGAAAGGAATGCAATAGAGATAATATCTTTTCAAATCCATAATGTCCCTGATTTGTAAAGGTATCATAAAGGATTGTCTTGAATATGTTCTGCTTATCAGAAAATTATAAAACCTGGAAGGAAAATATAGAATTTCCTGTTTTATCCAAATAAAGAAAAAACAATACTTATATTTATTTTTATAGCTCTAGCATTCTGTGGCATATTAAGAACTGAGGCATTTTGGGGCGCCTGAGTGGCTAAGTTGGTTAAGCGTCCAACTTCATCTCAGGTGATGATCTTGCAGTCCATGAGTTTGAGCCCCATGTCGGGATCTGTGCTGACAGTTCAGAGCCTGGAGCCTGTTTCAGATTCTGTGTCTCCTTCTCTCTCTTCCCCTCCCCCAGTCACACTCTGGCTCTGTCTCTTAAAAAATGAATAAATGTTAAAAAAATTTTTTTTAAAGAACTGAGGCATTTTAACAAATAAGAAGATGAGTGTTAAATGTATCAGGTAAAAATTCCTATATTTCACCAATGATTTAAAAAGTGAAATTTTCTTTGTGTATAGACCATGAAGGCTTAAAAAAAATTATAAAAGATGAGAAATGCTAAGAAATCTGTCTGAATACAATAAATAGTTTGGCCTTCACTAACATGTATTTGATTTGGTTAAGTTATGTATTCATTGAGTCTGGTAATTTCTTCATCTGTAAAATATAAACAACTTTGATCTTTGTGTTGGCCACTAATATTTTAATCACAAGCATCAGCATACAATCCAAAATATCTCAAGGGAAGAAAGGAGATGTTGATTTTTATAATTGGCAGGTACAGAGAAGCTGGATTCATGCACAACTGGATTCATACATTCAAATGTGACCAGCTATCTGTCTTCTTTTATTGATCACTTATTTTTATTCTTAAATAGACTTTCTCCATGCAACGCAAATATTGATTCTTGGAATTCCAAGCTTACTTAATCTATCCTTAACATGAATTAGGGATGCATATTGAAATTGAAAGATATATAGGTATCTGTATGTGTATATACATATATCTCTCTCCAAAGTTTAGGTCAGTTCCAGGAAAACAGAAACAAAATACGCTGATTGTTTGACTATATGTTAAATTCATGCATTTTGGATAATATAAAATATATTGATTGGGAAGCATATGTTTAAAGTTTTTTAATGTTTATTTATTTTTGAGAGAGAGAGACAGAGCATGAGCAGGGGAGGAGCAAAGAGAGAGGGAGCTACAGAATCTACAGCAGGCGCCAGTCTCTGAGCTGTCAGCACAGAACTTGACATGGGGCTCGAACTCAGGAACTGTGAGATCATGACCTGAGCCAAAGTCAGGTGCTCAACCGACTAAGTCAACCAGGCACCCCTAGTGGGAGGCATATGTTAGCACCATAGTTCTAATAGAGAAGTTAAAAACGAAAGGAAGATGGAGCACCTGGGTGGCTGTCGGTTGAGCATCGGACTCTTGATTTCAGTTCACATCATGATCCTAGGGTCGTGGGATCAGGCCCCATGTCCATCTCTGTCCTGAGGGTGGAGTCCACTTGGGATTCTCTCTCCTCTCTCTGTTTCTCCCCCAGTCAGATGCATGTGCTCTCATTCACTCTCTCTCTGAAATAAAAAATAATAAAAATAAATGTATAAATCAATTAGATAAAAATGAAAGAAAAGCTCTATTTGTGTATATATTTTCTTTTTCTACTAAGAATAAAATTCAAATTTATACTTGTGTTTCCTTAACTAAAATTCCTGGACATGGAGATTATCCTTTTAAAAGAGATACCATTATTATTTTCATATTTTTTGACAATGCTGAATAAATAAAAATAACATTGTTTCAGTTATGTAGTAAATAAATAAAAATATGAATGCCCAAACCATTTGACCTTTAAACATACCTTTTTTGGGGGCGCCTGGTGGCTGCGTCAAATAAGTGTACAACTTCGCTTGGGTCATGGTCTTATGAGTCGATTCGTGGGTTCAAGCCCTGCTTCGGGCTCTATGCTGACAGCTCAGAGCCTGGACCCTGCTTCTGATTCTGTGTCTGCCTCTCTCTCTGTCAGCCCCAGCCCCCACCATGTACTCTCTGTCTCTCAAAGGTGAATTAATGTTAAAAATTTTTTTTAAATACCTTTTTAAAAAAATAAATTACCCTCTAAATATTTAATAGTTATAACATTACTGTTTTGTACATTAATATATTTGTATAATATTTCTTTAATCCAGTCATCCAAACAACTAATTATGATTATAAGTGTAATTTTTTAAATAATAGCTTATATATTCTCCTGTATGATGGTTAGAATTGAATAAATCCAAATATATACAGTGTCATTCTAATATAGTACTATTATTTGTTTTAACTCATTAGCTGTTCTTTTTTTCCTAATAACTTAATGCATGAGAACAAGGCTTAGAAGGCTGTTCTCAGTCACACAGCAGTGTTATATCCTGTAAGGCATTCAGTTATTGATTCTTGAACATGATATATCAACAGATATATTTTTATTCACAATCCTCAGAAATAGTGTGTACTCTTCTTTGTCAGAACCCATTCACTGCTTTGGTGATAGAAGTTATGCCTGAAATTATGTTTGTGAACACTGTAGCATTTGCCTATGAATTGGCTTATGTAAAATTGTTTAACGAAATGATAATACTTAGATAACAATGCTCTTATTAATTATTACATTATGTCTTCTGAGACTTGTCAGGATTTTAGTTACCTTGTATTTTTCTTGGAAATAGCATCCTAATTATAAATGAAAATTTAAAATTTTAATACCATTTTGCAAAGTATCAAATTGTAACTGTTGCAAAAATCAGTGCTTTTTAAAATATCTCTGGACTAATAAATTTAAATTTATTGTATAAAACAATATCTTTAAATCCTAAAGTTTCTATTTAGATAGTACATTTTCTTTTTGGCACCCCTGAGTAAAAACAAAACAATTTATAAACATTATGACTCTGAAATCTGTGTAACTTAAGAAGGACCCAATTATTTTTGTTTTAAAAGTTTATAATGGAAAAATAAAGAAAGTTCATAAGCTGGTGTATAAGATCTACTAAGGATTTATTGGCCATGCCCTATTACACTTGAGAAAAATTGCTACTGTCAGTTTTATAAAAAAACAACAAAAAAAGTGATGTGAACCATCCTCATGCTATATTTCTGGATGAATGCCTAATTTTAAAAGCATAGCACAAAAGCTAGGAGAATTATTTGTGTTGTCTGCAGCATTGACATTGAGTTTTATTTATGTAAGTAATTTCAAATAAAGGGTGAATAATTCAAAATAGACACAAGGAAAAAAACAGATTTTAAAACAATTGAATATCAAAATGCAATTAAAACTTCATGAATCCCTCATATTCCCCATTGATCATATTCCTATCATCTCTCTTTGGATTTGGTGTCTTTTTAACTGCTCTCCCTCTTCCTCTTCTCTCTTTCTCTCCTTCCCTCTTTTTTCTCTCTGATAAAGGATGTAATCCAGATCTTAAAAAAAAAAAAATTTATCTCAAATCATAAAGACAAAAAAGCAAGCTAATAGAAGCGAGGCAAAAGTTACAATAGACAATTCACTGATATTTTACAGCATTTAGAAATTATAATATAGAAACCATAAAGATATTATCCTATATATTCTTATAATATTTTAAATTATTGTTTAATCTCCATTGAATTAATTTATACATTGTATCTACATAGATGATTTTTATAAATTGTGTTAGATAAGAATCGAATTTTATCTTGTTTTATATGGATTATCTATCATTCCACAACCAAGTATTAAGTGGTTGATAACTTCCAAAAGAGTATCAATTTTATCTGTACCATACACCATGCATGAAATTTCTATATTGGTGTTGGTATTTTCTGGAATCTTCATTTTATTCTGTTGGTCCATTTGACTTGTTCATGTGCCAGTACCACATTTTCTTCAGTTATATAATTATACATAATTTTCTAAAATGTCATTGATGTGTCTTTGCACATCGTCTATTCACTTATTTCTGTCTCATATATGTGTGTATATAATATATACATATGTATGTTTTATATAATTATTAAATGCATAATATATGTGCTGTATGTATTTATACCCACATATATGCATATATTATATATTTACATTATATGTGTGTGTGTGTGTGTATAAGACACGCACACACATCTCTCCTTATTCAAATATATTCTATTCAGTATCCTTGTTGGCTTTTAAAACACATAGTGACAAGTTGATTCTAAAATTTTAATGAAATACAAATGTCTTAGGACTGCTGGAACTACTTGGAAAATGAGAATAAAATAGAAACTTTAAAATCATTGTTTTCAAGTTTTACAACAAAGCTATACTTATCAAAACAGTGCAATATTGGCTTAAGAATTTGTTTTTTATTTTGGGGCACCTGGGGTGGCTCAGTTGGTTAAGCATCCGACATCAGCTCAGGTCATGATCTCACAGTTCATGGGTTTGAACCCCACTTCAGGCTCTGTGCTGATGGCTCAGAGCCTGGAGCCTGCTTGGGATTCTGTGTCTCCCTCTCTCTCTGCCCCTTCCCCACCCTGCTTTCACTCTCTTCTCTCTGTGTCTCTCAAAACCAAATACAATATTTAAAAAATTTTTAATTAAAAAATTATTTTATGTTTTTAAGTTTTATTTATTTATTTTGAGAAAGAGAGAACATGAGTGTGGAAGGGGCAGAGACAGAGTGAGAGAGAATTCTAAGCAGGCTCTGTGCTGTCAGTGCAGAGCTCAACATGGGGCTCAATCCCACAAACCATGAGATCATGACCTAAGAATTGCATGCTCAACTGACTGGGCCGCCCACTGGCCCCATTCAGAATTTTTTTTAATAATTTGGCTATTGTTGAAAGTGCTGCTATAAACTTTGGGGTACAAGTGCCCCTATGCATCAGCACTCCTGTATCCCTTGGGTAAATTCCTAGCAGTGCTATTGCTGGGTCATAGACTAGATCTATTTTTAATTTTTTGAGAGCCTAAATGTCCATCAGCTGATGAATGGATACAGAAATTGTGGTTTATATACACAATGGAATACTATGTGGCAATGAGAAAGAATGAAATATAGCCTTTTGTAGCAACGTGGATGGAACTGGAGAGTGTTATGCTAAGTGAAATAAGTCATACAAAGAAAGACAGATACCATATGTTTTCACTCTTACGTGGATCCTGAGAAACTTAACAGAAGACCATGGGGGAGGGAAGGAAAAAAAAAAAGGTTAAGAAAGGAAAGGAGCCAAACCATAAGAGACTCTTAAAAACTGAGAACACACTGAGGGTTTATGGGGGGTGGGAGGGAAAGGAGGGGTGGTGATGGGTATTGAGGAGGGCACCTGTTGGGTTGAGCACTGGGTGCTGTATGGAAACCAATTTGATAATAAATTTCATATTAAAAAAAAGAATTATTTTTAAATGCAGTAAGATAGGTCTAAACACACATCCACTTACAAAGTTGTTTTACTTAATTTTTAGCACGCTACTGAAATAAATCAAAGGGAAGGTAAAATTATTTCAAGAAATGAGATGGGAACACTGAGTAAGTACGTGGAAATAGTAAATCCAGAATTTACTTCATACCATACAACAAAACTATTTTGAGATGGCTCACCGTCCTAAACCTAAAAATTAAACCTACAAGCTACTAGAAGAAACCTTCCAATAATTTTCTTTTAAATATTGTGTCAGTGGTTTCTTGTAACAACTGAAAAATCTGAACCATGACTTTAAAAATTAATAAAACTTTCTTCATTAAAATTAAAACCATGTAGTTCACAAAAGACACATTTAAGAACATGAAAATACCATTAAAAAGCTGAGATAAATTTTAAAATAATATGTAACGGCAAAAGGTTTACTCCAAGTAAGAATTTCTATAACAATAATAAAAAGAACATCTCAATGAAAAAAAAAATCTTTAAAAAGAATAGATAAATGGCCAATATGCATGTGAAAAGGTATTCATTATTATGAGTAAACATGGAAATGTACATAAAAATTATCACTTCACACCATTTGAATGATTAAAATTAAAAAGTCTGACATTGATTGCCAATTATCATTAAAAATATGGAGAAACTGGAAGTCTTAATATGTTGCTGTATGTAGTATAAAATTATTGAACCATTTGGGGATACAGTTCATGATATTTTTTATTAAGTTAAATATACACCTATCTTATGACCATACAATTTCAGATAGAGGAAGTTGCTCATGCTAAATATAATAGGAAAATAGCAGTAGAATTACTGAGTGATTGAGTAAGCATATTTTACTTTTATAATAAACTGCCAAGGAATTTTACAATGTGACTGTACCATTTTACATCCCACCAAAAGTGAATGAGCACAGTGAAAGACAATAGCAGGGAAACACCTGTTTATATTGAAATATTAAGGAGATGTCTCTGGGGAGGTGCAATTTAAACATAGACATGAAACATGAAGAAAAGCCAGTCATATGAAGAGATACAAACGTGTACATTTTATGTTAAAGCCACAAGGTAGGAAAGAACTCTCTATGTTTGAAGAACTGAAAGAAACTCAGTGTAAATGAACTGAGCACCAATGACAAAATCTAAGGTTGGAAACAGCAGATTGATTGTATTATATGTGCAGTGAAGATATGTTGAAATGCCTCAACCGGAGTAACATAAAAATAATACATGAGTCAAAAAGATCTTCCATGTTATTACATAATAGATTATAGGTACAGAATCCGAAAATAAGCAAACCATGTAGAAAAGAAATATGGAGGGGCACCTGGGTGGCTCAGTTGAGTAAGTGTCCGACTTTGGCTCTGGTCATAAACTTACAGCTCATGAGTTAGAGCCCCACATTATTAGGCTCTGTGCTGACAGTGTGGAGTGTGCTTGCAATTCTGTCTCCCTCTCTCTCTTCCCCCCAAAAATAAATAAATAAATAAGCATTTTTTTTAAAAAGAAAAGAAATATGGAAAAGCAAACAAGATATTGTCAAATGGGGAAAATGTATGTGAGAAAGAACTAGAGTTCTGTGTGTTCTTCATTGTGTCAGTAAAGCCATGGCCATTTAGATTTACTTCTCTAATTTTTTTTTTAATTTTATTTTTTATTTTTAAAAGTTTATATCCAAATTAGTTAGCATATAGTGCAACGATGATTTCAGGAGTAGATTCCTTAGTGCCCCTTACCCGTTTACCCCACCCCCCCCACAAACCCTCCCGTAACCCTCAGTTTGTTCTCCATATTTATGAGTCTCTTCTGTTTTGTCCTCCTCCCTGTTTTTATATTATTTTTCTTTCCATTCCCTTATGTTCATCTGTTTTTTCTCTTAAAGTCCTCATACGAGTGAAGTCATATGATTTTTGTCTTTTTCTGACTAATGTCACTTAGCATCATACCCTCTAGTTCCCTCCATGTAGTTGCAAGTGGCAAGATTTCATTCTTTTTGATTGCTGAGTAATACTCCATTATATATATATATATATATATATATATATATATATATATATATATACACACACACCACTTTTCTTTATCCATTAATCCATCGATGGGCATTTGGGCTCTTTCCATACTTTGGCTATTGTTGATAGTGCTGCTGTAAACATTGGGGTGCATATGTCTCTTCAAAACAGCACACCTGTATCCCTTGGATAAATACCTAGTAGTGCAATTGCTGGGTCGTAGGGTAGTTCTGTTTTTAATTTTTTGAGGAACCAACATAATGTTTTCCAGAGTGGCTACACCAGCTTGCATTCCCACCAACAATGCAAAAGAGATCCTCTTTCTCCGCATCTTCACCAACATCTGTTGTTGCCTGAGTTGTTAATGTTAGCCATTCTGACAGGTGTGAGGTGGTATCTCATTGTGGTTTTGATTTGTATTTCCCTGATGATGAGTGATGTTGAGCATTTTTTCATGTGTCAGTTGGCCATCTGGAAGTCTTCTTTGGAGAAGTGTCTATTCATGTCTTTTGCCAATTTCTTCACTGGGTTATTTGTTTTTTGGGTGTTGAGTTTGGTAAGTTCTTTATAGATTTTGGAGATTAACACTTTATCGGATATGTCGTTTGCAAACATCTCTCATTCTGTCGATTGCCTTTTAGTTTTGCTGATTGTTTCCTGTGCTGTGCAGAAGCCTTTTATTTTGATGAGGTCCCAGTAGTTCATTTTTGCTTTTGTTTCCCTTGCCTCTGGAGATGTGGTGAGTAAGAAGTTGCTGTGGCCTAGATCAAAGAGGTTTTTGCCTGCTTTCTCCTCGAGGATTTTGATGGCTTCCTGTCTTACATTTAGGTCTTTCATCTGTTTGGGGTTTATTTTTGTGTATAGTGTAAGAAAGTCGTCCAGATTCATTCTTCTGTGTGTCACTGTCCAGTTTTCCCAGCACCACTTGCTGAAGAGACTGTCTTTATTCCATTGGGTATTCTTTCCTGCTTTGTCAAAGATTAGTTGGCCATACGTTTGTGGATCCATTTCTGGGTTCTTTATTCTGTTCCATTGATCTAAGTGTCTGTTCATGTGCCAGTACCATACTGTCTTGATGATTATAACTTTGTAGTATAGCTTGAAGTCCAGGATTATGATGCCTCCTGCTTTGGTTTCTTTTTTCAAGATCACTTTGGCTATTCGGGGTCTTTTCTGGTTCCATACACATTTTAGGATTATTTGTTCTAGCTCTGTGAAGAATGCTGGTGTTACTATGATAAGGATTGCATTGAATATGTAGGTTGCTTTGGGTAGTATCAACATTTTAACAATATTTGTTCTTCCTATACAGGAGCATGGAATCTTTTTCAGTTTTTTTGTATCTTCTTCAATTTCTTTCATAAGCTTTCTATAGTTTTCAGCATATAGATTTTTTACCTCTTTGGTTAGATTTATTCCTAGGTATTTTATGGTTTTTTGTGCAACTGTAAATGGGATTGATTACTTGATTTCTCTTTCTGTTGCTTCATTGTTGGTGTATAGGAAAGCAACCGATTTCTGTGCATTCATTTTATATCCTGCAACTTTGCTGAATTCATCAATCAATTCTAGCAGTTTTTTGGTGGAAACTTTTGGGTTTTCCACATACAGTATAATGTCATCTGCGAAGAGTGAAAGTTTGACCTTCTCCTGGCCGATTTGGATGCCTTTTATTTCTTTGTGTTATCTGATTGCAGAGGCTAAGACTTCCAATACTATGTTGAATAACAGTGGCGAGAGTGGACATCCCTGTCTTGTTCCTGACCTTTGGGGGAAAGCTCTCAGTTTTTCTCCATTGAGGATGATATTAGCGTTGGGTTGTTCATATATGGCTTTTATGATCTCGAAGTATGCTCCTTCTATCCCTACTTTCTCGAGGGTTTTTATCAAGAAAGGATGCTGTATTTTGTCAAATGCTTTCTCTGCGTCTATTGAGAGGATCATGTGGTTGTTGTCCTTTCTTTTATTGATGTGATGAATCACGTGAATTGTTTTGCAGATATTGAACCAGCCCTGCTTCCCAGGTATAAATCCCACTTGGTCATGGTGAATAATTTTTTTAATGTATTGTTGGAGCTAGTTGGCTAATATCTTGTTGAGGATTTTTGCATCCAGGTTCATCAGGGAAATTGGTCTATAGTTCTTCTTGTTAGTGGGGTCTCTGTCTGGTTTTGGAATCAAGGTAATGCTGGCTTCATAGAAAGAGTTTGGAAGTTTTCCTTCCTTTTCTATTTTTTAGAACAGCTTCAAGAGAATAGGTGTTAACTCTTCCTTAAATGTTTGGTAGAATTCCCCTGGAAAGCCATCTGGCCCTGTACTCTTGTTTTTTGGCAGATTTTTGATTCCTAATTCGATTTCCTTACTGGTTATGGGTCTGTTCAAATTTTCTATTTCTTCCTGTTTCAGTTTTGGTAGTGTATATGTTTCTAGGAATTTGTCCATTTCTTCCAGATTGCCCATTTTATGGGTGTATAATTTCTCATAATATTCTCTTATTATTGTTTTTATTTCTGCTGTGTTGGTTGTGATCTCTCCTCTTTCATTCTTGATTTTATTTATTTGGGTCCTTTACTTTTTCTTTTTGATCAAACTGGCTAGTGGTTTATCAATTTTGTTAAATTCTTTCAAAGAACCACTTCTGGTTTCATTGATCTGTTCTACTGTTTTTTGGTTTCAATAGCATTAATTTCTGCTCTAATCTTCATTATTTCCTTCCTTCTGCTGGTTTTGGGTTTTATTTGCTGTTCTTTTTCCAGCTCCTTAAGGCGTAAGGTTAGGTTGTGTATCTGAGATCTTTCTTCCTTCTTTAGGAAGGCCTGGATTGCTATATACTTTCCTCTTATGACCACCTTTGCTGCGTCCCAGAGGTTTGGCGTTGTGGTGTTATCATTTTCATTGACTTCCATGTACTTTTTAATTTCTTCTTTAACTTCTTGGTTAGCCCATTAATTCTTATGTAGGATGTTCTTTAGTCTCCAAGTATTTGTTACCTTTCCAAATTTTTTTTTGTGGTTGATTTCAAGTTTCATAGCGTTGTGATCTGAAAATATGCATGGCATTATCTCGATCTTTTTGTACTGACTTGGGGCTGATTTGTGTCCCAGTATATGGTCTATTCTGGAGAATGTTCCATGTACACTGGAGAAGAATGTATATTCTGCTGCTTTAGGATGAAATGTTCTGAATATATCTGTTAAGTCCATCTGGTCCAGTGTGTCATTCAAAGCCATTGTTTCCTTGTTGATTTTTTGATTAGATAATCTGTCCATTGTTGTGAGTGGGGTGTTGAAGTTTCCTACTCTTATGGTATTACTATCGATGAGTTTCTTTACATTTGTGATTAATTGATTTATATATTTGGGTGCTTTCACATTTGGTGCATATATGTTTACAATTGTTAGGTCTTCTTGGTGGATAGACCCCTTGATTATGATATAATGCCCTTCTGCATCTTTTGATACAGTCTTTATTTTAAAGTCTAGATTGTCTGATATAAGTATGGTTACTCGGGCTTTCTTTTGTTGACCATTAGCATGATAGATGGTTCTCTATCCCCTTATTTTCAATCTGAAGGTGTCTTTAGGTCTGAAGTGGGTCTCTTGTAAACAGCGTATAGATGGATCTTGTTTTCTTATCTATTCTGTTACCCTGTATCTTTTGATTGGAGCATTGAGTCCATTGACTTTTTGAGTACTGAAAGATATGAATTGACTGCCATTATGATGCTTGCAGAGTTGGAGTTTCTGGTGGTTTTCTCTGGTCCTTTCTAATCTTTGTTGCTTTTGGTACACACACACACACATACACACACACACACACACATATGTTTTCATCTTTTCTCCCCTCAGAGATTCCCCCTTAAAATTTCTTGCAGGGCTGGTTTAGTGGTCACAAACTCCTTTAATTTTTGTTTGTCTGGGAAACTTTTTATCTCTCCTTCTATTTTGAATGACAGCCTTGCTGGATAAAGAATTCTTGGCTGCATATTTTTCTGATTCAGCACACTGAATATATTCTGCCACTCCTTTCTGGCCTGCCAAGTTTCTGTGGATAGTCCTGCTGCAAACCTGATCTGTCTTCCCTTGTATGTTAGGGACTCTTTTTTCCCTTGCTGCTTTCATGATTCTCTCCTTGCCTGAGTATTTTGTGAATTTCACTATGCTATGCCTTGTTGATGGTCTGTTTTTGTTGAATCTAATGGGGGTCCTCTGTGTTTCCCGGATCTTGATGTCTGTGTCTTTCTCCAGGTTAGGAAAGTTTTCCACTATGATTTGCTCACATAACCCTTCTACCCCTATTTCTCTTCCTCTTCTGGGACCCCTATGATTCTGATGTTGTTCCTTTTTAATGAGTCACTGATTTCTCTAATTCTTAAATCGTGCTCTTTGCCTTAATCTCCCTCTTCTTTTCTGCTTCATTACTCTCTATAAGTTTGTCCTCTATATCGCTGATTCTCTCATCCATCCTTGCTGCCGCTGCATCCATCCATGATTGCAGCTCAGTTATAGCATTTTTAATTTCATTCTATTTTTTACTTCTCTGCAGAAAGGATTCTAATCTGTTTTCAACTCCAGCTAGTATTATTATCATGATTCTAAATTCTGCTTTAGACATCTTGCTTGTATCTGTGTTGGTTAAATCCCTGGATGTCGTTTCTTCATGCCCTTTCTTTGGGGTGAATTCCTTCATTTTGTCATTTTGAAGGGAGAAAAGGAATTAGTGAGGTAGAAAAATTAAAATTAAAAAAATAAAATTAAAAAATACTAGAATTAAAAAATTAGACACACACACACACACACACACACACACACACACAAATCAAATGATGCTAGATCCTAGGTGCGTTTTGGCCTGGGTGTTGAAAGTGGTTTGACAGATTACAGGAAAAAAAAAGGGGGGAGGGGAAGAAAAGAAAAAAAAAGGAAATCGTTTGAGAATTTGAAAAACTGAATGCACTGAAGTAGTCTAAATTGAGCTGAAGGGAGTATAATAGGATTTGAAAAAATATACACAAAAGTAAAGAATATAGTAGAAAAAATTAAAGAAAAATATTTTTAATAAAAATTAAAATAAAAATGAATTTTTTCTCTTTCTGTATTCAAGAAAAAGAAAAGAAACAAAAAAGAAAAAATATTTGAAAAAGGGAAATTGTTTGAAAATTTGAAAAAGTGAATATACTGTAGTAGACTAAAATAAAATTATGGAAATAAAATCGAATTTGAAAAAAATTACATAAAAGAAAATATATAGTAAAAAAATTAAAAATATTTTAGTAGAAATTGAATGTAAAGATGATTTTTTTCTCTTTCTGCAGTCAAGAAAAAGAAAAGAAATGAAAAAGAGAGAAAAAGAAAAAAAGAAATCGTTTGAAAATTTGAAAAGGTGAATACACTGAAGTAGACTAAAATAAAATGATGGAAGTAAAATAGAACTTGAAAAAATTTACAGAAAAGTAAAAAATATAGTAATAAAAATTAAAGAAAATATTTTTAATAAAAATTGATAATAAAAATGAATTTTTTCTCTTTTCTGTATCCAAGAAAAAGAAAAGAAGTGTAAAAAAGAAAAAAAAAGAAAGAAAAAAAAATTGAATAGATGGACCTGCTAACAGAGTGAAGTAGGACTGAAATTACTTCGTTTTCCCCTGGAAGTCAGACTATGCAACGCTTTATACTCCATAGACTAAGCAGGTGGTGAGATTTGTGTTCTTGAAGAGTGAAGTAGGCCCGGTTGGGCAGGGCTCAGTGTAACAGCTCAGCTCTCCACTAGATGGCGCTGCTAGCCTGCCAGGGTGGAGTGGTGTGGCACTAGTAGGTATGTATGCGCACGCATGGGAGTGGTGAAAATGGTGCCACTCAGCTACCCAGTCTGTTCTCCTGGATCAGCAATCGCGCATCCATCCTCTGTCTTCAACTTTCGTCCACTCCCTGCTTTTTCACTCTCCGTGACCAGGCCCCCAGGCAGTACCTCTCTCCCGAGTTTTGTCTCAGATGCGGCTATTTTCCCCGGCCCTTTACTTTGGAAGGACTGTGTCTTTGACCTGTTCCGTGCCTCTGGGGGAGGGTCTCACCGAGCAATGGCTGAATGAGAATTGGGTGAATGTTGGCTGCACCCAGGAACGCTTGCTGGACCCTGCTGCTGCCAGTGCCCCGAGACTGGCCAGGTGCCAGCCAGCCCCAGAAAAAGTTTGGGAGATAGTGTAGCAGCAGCTTTTCAGGGATTATGGAAAACCACAACACACATCTGGCACCAGGCTTCACCCTTAACGACCTTGTTCCAACACCAGCAAATGTGACTGTTTTCTGGGGTCTGCTGGGACCAGGTGGCTTCAACACTGTCTACCAAATGGCCTTCCAGCAGTGGAACTGCTTTTCCCCGTGTGGCTCGAGAACCTCCCGGACCCCACTCTGCTCCTGGGGATTTGCCCTTCCCACCAGAGCACTGCCAGGTATCGAGCTGCAGAGCTGCAGACTTTGCACTCCCCATGTTTACAGTCTTAATGGAATTTAAACCCTCTACTTTCTCCCTTTTTAGTTTAGTCCCTGCGGCTGTTTCCAATTTTCTACTTTCTCTCCAGCTGCTTTTGGGGAGGGGTGCTTTTCCCGTATTGTCCCCCCCTCCCAGTCTCCGTCCTCTCCACTTGCAAAAACACCTCTCTTCCTACCCCTTCTCACTCCCTAAGTTCGCCCCTCCGTGCTGTGTACCTACTGAATTCTGTGGTTCAGGTTGTGCAGATTGTTGTGTTAATCCTCCTATGAGTTTTCCAGGTGTGTAGGATGGTTTAGTGTTGGTCTGGCTGTATTTCATGGACACAAGACACACAAAAAACTTCCATGCTATTCTGCCATCTTGGCTTCTCCTCCAGAGAGCTTCTCCAATTTGTTTTACTCATATACTTTGACTTTTAATTTTTTTTAATATACATATTGTAGATTTAACTTTTTCTTCAAAAATCCCTATTGGATTTTATTCTGAAAATCACATATGTGTTTCTTAACTTCAACAGTGTTTACTTTTTCTCTGAGGTTCTTTCTGCAAGCATCCTTTCTTGATTTGAGGATGCTTTGCCTTCTTGAGTATCTCTCAATTTGTTAATTAGAATTTTAATTCTAATCTCCTTCTTCCATTCAGTTACCTCTCCATGCTATCGTTTTCTACTCATTACTTGCGATTCTGGGCTTGATCAATTTTATTTATAGTGTAACTACTGGTAATGTTGAATATGGATGTAACTACTGGCAGTGTTGAATATGAATGAATATTACACTCCATTGTCATATAAGAAAATTCTGGCTGTGTGACAGCTACCTAATTCAGCATTTTCTTTCTTATTGAGTAATTAGACATGTAGAAAAAGTGTCTGTACCTGAACATGCCCAACTGCAGTGCTTTGTTTAATGGAGGGGATTATAGGTCACTAAAATTGCTTAATGCTGAAAGGCCTCCTGTTTATGCACCCATCTGTAGTTAATTCTGTAGCTCAGGGTGGAAGAAACCACTGCTTGTCTCCTACTTCCCTCAACTATATCTTATTACTTGAAATGATTGCCTCTAAACCAATTTATTAGGTTAAATAAGCTAATTGAGTAATATGAGTCTTTAGTACAGCTTCTCTACTGTAAGCTGGTAAGTGAAAATTGGACATCTGGGATCTTCTCTCTGAGGAAGAAGTAATCAGATTAGCTAAATTCTTCTTGCTACTTGCTGTTATCTTTACTATCTTAATCGTTTTCAAGGACAAGATCTTATGTTAAAAATTAGTTTTTAAATGTTTATTTTGAGAGATCAAGAGCGAGCATGAGTGGAGGAGGGGCAGATAGAGAAAGAGTGAGAGAAAGCATCCCAGGCAGGCTCCACACTGTCAGCACAGAGCCTGACATGAGGCTCAATGTCATGAATAGCCACCCACGTGCCTCCTAATGATGAAATAACTTATCATCTGTTAGGAAGAAATTATTCTATAAGGTTTCACACTATGATTAGTTTCTCCAACAAGTAATGTCATTGTAATTGTGGCCATTTTGATGGGCTCAGGAGCAGGATGAGCCAGTTATCATTGTTTAGCTAACAGCAAAATATGTTAAGTCCAATGTCAACATTTTCTTATGAGCAAGATCATGCCTTCCAGGGACACCTGGGTGGCTCAGTTGGTTAAGTATCTAACTCTTGCATTTTGGCTCAGGTCATGATTTCATGGTTTGTGAAATGGAGCCCAGCATTCCTGTTTGGGATTCTCTCTCTCTTTCTCTGCCCCTTCCCTGCTCTCTCACTCTGTCTCAAAATAAATAAAGAAACTTAAAAAAAAGAAAAAGAAAAGCTTGGATTTGATGTGAAAAGAGTGTTTAGGAGGTTGGAATGATATATTGGCTATTATTTTTCCCCAGTCATTTCCTTTCCAATCATTTGAGTAGTGGACACCATCCTCTCATGCTCAAAGACTTTGAGGAAAGAAGATAACATGATGAATATACTTTGTGCCAACAAATTACAAACTTTGCTTAAGTGCCAAATTAGAAAGTAAAAAACAATTTTCTGTTAAAGGTGTGCTGTCATTTACTATCCTACAGTTAGGATTATTGAAATGTGTTTAAGATCAGACTAATGAATTATTACATATTTTGAAATGGATCTTGTCACAAACAAAATTGTTCTTACTAACAGTTTGCCTTCAGCATATTTCACTGAGTAACCCAACCTTTCTATGACACTTACAATCTTTCCAAACATTTTGGATTCTTGAAACAACACAGTTTATCCATTCAACAGAAATATATTGTCAGGAGCACGTGGGTGGCTCAGTCGGTTAAGCAAACCACTCTTGATTTCAGCTCAGGTCATGATCACATAGTTCATGGGATCCAGCCCCAAACAGCTCTGTGCTGACAGTGCAGAGAGCTTGGGATTCTCTCTTTCCCTTTCTCTCTGCCTTTGCCCCACTCGTGTGCTCTGTCTCTCTGTCTCTCTCTCTCAAAATAAATAAATAAACTTAATATATGTGTATATATTGGCCATCAGCATCAGGCAGCATCAGGCAGTGTTCTAAGTACTCGAAACACAGCAAGAAATAAAAGCAAAGCCCCTGTTCTTATGGATTGTAAATTCCGCAGAATGTACAGCAGACAAACACACACACACACACAAAGTGGCAGCTAGAGAGAGTTAGGGACCATATTATATAGTGTACTATAATATAGGGTATATGAAACTGACTCAGTATCAACTGAATTTAGGTTGGAAATTGATTTAAAGATTCGGAGTGCAATATGTTCTCACTTCTAGTCTACTTAACTTAAAAAGATACAAAGGTGGCATTGAAGCACATAGCCAAACAGCAGTCACACTGAAAGGTATGAGGACATGTCAGTTAGAGACTCCAACTTCTTCCCCTAAATTGGAATTACTTTTATTTGCAACATGTCAAAAAATAATAAATTCCAGGAGGACAATGTTGACAGGTAAAAAAAGAAAATAATACAAATTTTGGATGGTCCATCATACAATTCTTAGAGCAGTTTAGGCATTAGTAATTACTGTATGAGCACACACTAAACTTTACTGCCAAAAAATATATAATAGGGTCTAAACCTTTTTCTAACAGTATTGTTGTCACCACTTTTCATGATAACCATTTTGTATCAAATTTGTATTGTTGAAATTGAATGCATATTATTTTGCTCATATTCTGTTCTACAAGTAATACATTTACATCTTGTCACTGAGGAATCATCAAACATCATGAACCAAGAAAAAGTATATATAAATAAATTTTTCATTTGGTTTTGTTTTACTATGCTCCTGGCCCAAAGTTGTGTTTTATAATATTGATTTTATTGTAAGTATATATTAAATTCCAAGGATGACATACTATATATGTAGTTATAAGAAAATGTATAAAAATAATAGAAGATACACATTGGTTAAAATTATGTGGTTTGTCTGATATGATCAGGTGGAGGTGGAGTGAACTGCTTGAAATAGGAGATATGTCTATACATATATAAAATAATTGCTCTAAAACCTTCACCATATTTTTTAAATCTCACAACTGTATAAGTACATGTGTGTGTGTTCAGTGAAAATATATGTTATATTTTCATTATTAGGAATGTAAATACATAGTATTAAACATAATGATCACAGAAAAATGTAAATAGTATATTTTTATATAAAAATAAACAAAATTCTATATGCATTTACCTCTGCTAGTATATGCATGCATGAGCAGGGAGAAATATGCAGAAATATACCTGCAAGACTGTTGATCTAGTAAATGAGAAGGAAAATGGAGGTGGGGTTTCAATAGTTTTTTCTTTAAAATGTGTTTTCCTGTTCATTTACCTGCTTATAAATAACTATCATAGGTTGTTTTTAAATTTTGAAATGAAGTAAAGTAAGCATATGTTTTAAAAACAATACAACTCATATATATATTATACTTCTGGTTACAGAAAAACTTGAGTGCCCTTTTATAGGATATTTACTGAGTATGGAACATATAATATTTTAGCCTACTTTTGAAATAATACCATGCTTTTTACTCAAAATTACATTTCACTGAAATAAAAAAATCATGATCAATACTTTCAATATACCTTGACTCCCTTATCCTTCCCACTTAAAAGAGGTCATCCTAAAATTAAATGAACAAGCCAGACCTGTACTAGGTGTGTACCAGGTTGAATCTGTACTAGGTACAAAGATTGCTAAATGATCTCTTGGATACACTTAATTTTTTTCCACTTTAATTTACTTCCAAACCAGTTTAATAAAAGAACATGTTGTAGACACATAAGAAGATGATACATATAAATAAGTAAATCTAGATCCCCGTGGGTTCCTAATTTATATATATGATACAGCTGGAATGGAGTGAGGAACCATGCATGAAAGGAGCTAGAACACCTTGTCCCATTGTTTGTATCTTGTTAGGATGGAATAGGTACCCTTCAACATGACATCTCTAAGGGATGAAAGTCTATACCATCACTTGACACAAAATAAGCTATTTCAGTCATAAAAAAATTCATCTTTTATAATCACATAATTGACCGAAATTTTACAGCAGGTCATGTCCCATAAATCTGTAAATTTCAGTTTGTCCATCATAAGCAATTACATATAGACAGTGTATATCTTGCTAAAAGCACTCAATTAGTAAAGACTGTATTTTTCTCATAATTTTTATCAGGAGATTTGTTGGGGATAGATCTTTTATGTTTTCTTTATTTCTCTGTCCTCCATATTATTGAGATAGAAATGATGGGTTACAGAACACCTATTAATTCTTTCTCTCTCAGCCTGCCATTCCAATGCCTCCTTAGGCATGTGGCAGCTCTATCTACTAATGCCTAACAACCATGCCTGTTAGTGTTTTATGAGTAAGAGAAGCTATACATTATTTATCTTTCTTTCAGAACTGCAAAAAACTTACTGTGCCCAGTATGTTCAGTTATGCTTTTGTACAATATCCCTGTATCCAAAGGATATATTATCAAGAAGATTATCTAGAGATCTAACGGTTGCCTCTACTTGTGGAATACTAAAGTTAACAGATGCACAAGTGAGTGGTTTTTCTATTTAATTACCCTATTGTGATCAATTGTAGTAAACTTTCTCAGACATCTGAGTGTTATAGTGCCTGACAGTGAACCCTCAAACATTTGCTTTACAGGGAGTTCTAACAGCCACTGTGACTTTCAACTCAGCCGATAATTAATTGTATAACCACCCATTTTTGCCCTTTTTAATCATGTTGCTATGGGGTTGAGCTTAAGAATAACACTATAAACATAACTGTCTTAGAAAATGCTATATTTATTGCTCTTATTGCTTGTATGTTATCTATACATCGATGACATGTAATTAAAATTTTTATGTGTTGTTTTTAAAGGCAAATTTGAAATTAGAAGGGAAAAACAATCTGTTTCCATACAGCAATTAATTTCATACACCAATTCAATATGTCTCAATGTGTCTATGATAAATAAGGATTCTGTACAGAGACACAGGAAAAACCCACCTTGTAGAACTACAAGGATTTTGAGGTAAATTTATATTCACTATGGATTAATATTTTATGTGAGGAATAAACTCATTTTTGGTACTGAAACCTGTTAAAAGAGAATGCTTATAATGAGGCATCAAGTGAGCCTAAAACCTGAGCTGCTAACATGATGTACCAAGCCATAACACTAATCATTGTGACAGGAATCCTCCAAATGAGAGAGAGAGAGAGAGAGAGAGAGAGAGAGAGAGAGAGAGAATCAGGCTAGAATAGTTAGGGAAGAAATAAATAGGTTGTGTGAGCAGGTCCAGACTCTCATCACATGTCCACTTCTTGGATCACCACCAGCTTCTATACATGAACATTGCTGAATGAAGAGTTCCCTAAGACTGGTGATCACAGAAGGAAAAACAATTGACCCTGTTCTATAGGCTATGCTGATACCAGCTGTAAGTGAACTTCTAGAGCATTACAGCTGCTCTCTGCAGTGGATCTGAAGGAGAGAAGAGAAACGCAAAATCTTTCTAGTGGAAAGAACTTTGTCAAAGACCCATCCAAATGACTACTTTGCCTGGAAGAAGGGATACTGTGGTTGACAGAATAATGCCGCTCAAAGATGCCTACATGCTAATCTTAGAAACTTGGGGATATGTTATCTTATATGGCAAAAGGGACTTTGCAGATGTGGTTAATTTAAGGGTGTCAAGCTGGGGAAATTATCCAGGACTTTTCAGGGGAGTCCAGTGTCATCACAAAGAGCTTCATAAGCCAGAAGCCACAAAGATGGATATGAAGATGGAGGAATGGTCCACAAGTAGCCTCTAGGAGCTGGAAAAGTTAAAACAAAAAAAGGAATTTCCCTCTAGAAAGAAGAAATAAAAACAGAAGAAAAGAAGTACTATTGACACATTGACTTTAGCCCCATAAAACTCATTTCAGGTTTCCAACATCCAGAACAATCAGACAATAAATCTGTATGGTTTAAGCCATTAAATTTCAGGTAATCTGTGTAAACAGCAATTGGGAACCTAATGCAGATACATAATTTTGAACCTTTGACAATGGTAATGGCTTTGTTGGTTGGTCAGGTACTTGGAAAACAAAACAAAACAAAACAAAGCAAAACCTGTTATCATATTATATCATATCTATTATTTCTGGCCTGATTCTGTCATTTGAATTTTCTTTTTTATGTGTTATATTTTCCTTTTTTGCATTCTTACTAATTTTTTTTAAAAGTGTGATACCAGCATTGCATGTTTTACCTTACTGAATGATTTTTATATTCCTATTCATGTTCTTGATCTTTATTGTGAGACACAATTACTGGAAAGTAGTTTGATCTTCTTGAGAGTTATTTGTAAGGTTTTTAGGTAGGAACCACTAGCCTTTAGTAGAGCTAATTTTGACCCTCTCCTCAGGAAGTACCCTTCTGAGAACTCTACGCATTTGCCCCTGGAATCATGAGCTGATCTGCTTTGTCTGGTGAAACAGTGGAAAGTACTGGGTATTGTTCCCTTTACTGATTTTAGGTAGCATTCTGCCAGCCTGAAATAGTTTCACCACTGGCATTAACTGATAAGTACATAGCTGAAGAATTGAGGAGTACCCTCTACAGATCATTTTAGAACTCTCTGTACAGCTTTCTCCTCTCCACTAGTATGCCCTACAGCTCAAGCTGCCTTCCTCTTCATGACCCAGGTTGGGCCCTTTAACCCAGGAACACCCCTGGACTTCCACCTTGGCTCTGTCTTTTCCCTGTGCCTGGAAATTCTTTCCAGGCAATAAACTGAAACAAACATTAGTCTTAACTAATTTACTTTCCCTCCCTCATGGATTATTTCCTTTCACTTTTTGATGTCCAGTGTCTGAAAATTGATGTTCATATACACACACACATATAAGATATTCTAGTGGGCAGGAATATTGCTTTTCTGTTACGCTATCTTGAACAACAGCAAACAGTTTTGAAAGATTATTTTGAAATCCTTTTCATTACCTCACAAAAATCATCTTAGAAACTTCTGTTAACAAGGCCATCTTGTTACCTGGTTCTGTACTGATATGTTATCAACTCATGTCATTCATATTCATGAAGGTAGTACTAGTAATACTAATGTATTAGGAAGTGGGGTATTTGGAAGGTGTAATCTGTGGTAAATGTTTGGACTATTGCATACATATGCTTTGAAAATAACTATTTTACTGAACTGAAAGATACTAAGAGGGAAATTATATATAATTAATTATAGCCACCTCTTCCTTTCTGTGTATTTCCTTTCATTTCTTTCAGGGTCCAATTCAAACTGTATTTCTTTGCCCTGCAACCTATCAGGTCAGTCAGAAAAAAAAACTAATATAATTTTCCTTACTAAAATCCATTCTTGTTAACATTTTATTTCTTCTAAGAAATATATTTTTCCCTGTGTGGTATAAGTTTAAGCATGTTGTCTTCTGTACTCATGAAATCATAGGGTGGCAATCATTTTGATTAGAGATTTATAAAGATGTGGGTTTGAATCTCAGCTTACGTTTGCTGATTATGAAGTGTTTGGAAATTGCCTACTTTTAATTTGCTTACTTTTAAAGCTGGGGAGAAAGTACATATCTAGCAGATATGCTTTGAAAATTACAAATAACCTATGTACAAAGTCTGACAAAGCACAAGTGTTCTGGAAAAAAAAATACCTTACTTTTGTGATTTGTCTATTATTGCTCACAAATATAATATCCTTTTGTTTTCTGGGGTATTATACACGTGTTGGTATTAAGGAGAATTTATGGTATATTTAATTTCTTTAATCTTAACTTTCTGCTAAAGAAAGACAAGAATGATTGTTTGGTAATTTACTCTAAGAGATTTGTCAGGTTGCCTGGCAACTAGCTAACTGGAAAATGGGGTTTTCTTGCATACAACATGGTGCCTGTGCCAAAGTGAACTTCTCTAAGGTTTCAGTTTGACTAGTAGCCATTTCAAGTAATTTGTGTGTATGTGTGTGAGTGTGTGTGTGTGTGTGTGTGTGTGTGTTTATTTATTTATTTATTTAAAAACATGTATCCTGCCAAAGGCTATAGGAGCAGATCAGAATCAGAATTACAGGCACAAACAATATTTTAGAAGAGATATCTAAACTCAGAAGGAAGAAGACCAATATGTTTTTGAGTAAACAGTAATAATCCAAGAGCTCACATACACTGTAGGTCATCTCATGAAATATTTATAATTATGATGTGATATTAATATTTGTATTTTACAGAGGAGTTCAACAACATTATAAGATATGCTTGATTTGTTTCAAATAATAACTGGTTAAGCAGGAACACAAACTCAGTTCTATTTGATTTAAATTCCTGTATCTAGACACACACACACACACACACACACACACACACACTCCACATTTTGTAAATCAGGAAACTGAAGCAAAAACCTGTGAAGTGGCTATGCAAAAAAAAAAAAAAAAAGCCACAGTTCTACTTGAAATTCTGGGATATCCATATCAACTTATGGATTTAAAAAAAAAAAAACACCTAAAGTGCATCATTTAGATGGAGTAAAAAAATGCACTTAAAGTTTCTCAGGTAGCTCTTAGACATAGAGAAAAAATTGAGTTATCTCAATAATATATTACTTTGATGTTTCAATATTAAATAAAATTTGGGGTAAAATACTCAGTATTTTCATATATGAGAGTCAAATCAAGAGGAAGAATGACTTGAATGTAGCTTTTCATAGCTTTATTTCTTCTGTTTACTTTTATTTGTTCTATAATAGTATCATACTGTGTTAATTTAAAAGAAATGGCATATGGGGCACATGGGTGACTCAGCTGGTTAAGCATCAGACTCTTGATCTTAGCTCAGATCTTGATCTCAGGGTCATGAGTTCAAGCCCTGCACTGGGCTCTGCACTGGGTCTAAAGCCTACTTAAAAAAAAAAATAGAAGACATGGTATATAATAAGTAAGTGTTTTTGATAATTATTTTGGAATATGGCTTTCTTCACACTTAAGACTTGTGAGAACATTTGTCTAAGCCATTCATCATTTTAAAAATGAACTGAGAATGGAAAAGTTTATGAAGAGAATATTGGTTAGTTGGGAGCAAGTAGGAAGAAGTATTCTGTACCACATGCAGTTCTTTTGACTCATCTTTGTGACAAGTGAAAAGATTTGTTGAACAGTGCAATGAAAATAGAAGAGCATAAAATCAGTGACACTCAATTCTTGTATTAGGGAATTTGATATTCTGTATACTCAGTGTATAACTCAGTGTTGTTCCAAATCTTGTGATGATGCCTCCAACTACTCTTTTAGTTAAGGGATTTTTTTGTCCTTAGGCTATTTTTCACTTTTCCAATTTGGTTTAGAAAATTTCTGACTTTACCTTTCAATCCAAAGCTGGGGAAAACTTGGCAGGTTTTGCTGACTTTTACTTTGCATTTGGGGATTCAGTTCAACAACAGTCTCAGGCAAAATGCAAGAATTGCAAATCTATCCAAACTAAAACAATAACATAATAGTTCACAAGCACCATGTAACTCTGGGACAGAAAAAATGATGAATTTTGTCCATCTTTGGATAGAGCTAAAAATTGACAAGTACACATAAGAAAAAAAAGAATGCCTCTAGGCTGTCTATGACAGAAAGATTTAAAAGCATATAATAAATGACTATTCTAATGTTTACACTGTTACTCTTTAGTGACACATATTTTAGAAATATCAATAAATGGAGTGTAAGCATAATTATCCTTTTCTATACTATTTAACTATAATAAATCGTGTTCTTAAACCTCTCAGATTAAAATATATTTTCTCTGATACAAAAATGATATAAGACCTATTAATTACTGTTGTTGAGAATTTAGAAATTATGACTTATAGAATTTTATATGATATTGAAGAATATATTATTAGAGGTTATTAGTTATCCAGATATTAGCTGCCAAATTATATAGACTAAAAAAAGGCACAACTATGCTTAGAATAAATACATGTAGTATTACTCTCTACTTAATGTGAAGTATGACTTCACCTGAGTTGAGGACATAGTTATAGGATATCTTATATTTTATTCAAAATAATGTATAAGTGCATTTTCTGGAGAAGAAGAAACAAAATTTTAGAATCTCAACAAATTAATACACAATAGAAGAGGTTATTGTTTTAGATTTGGCCTCCAAAATGACAGAGTTTTCTCATTCTTTTATATATAATTGTGTGGTATATGAACTGGTTTATTTTTAAATAACAGAGTAGTAACAGAGCACTTGTATGTCTCTCTTTTGAAGCATAAGCAGTTTAATGCAGCAGAATTATTTTGGGCCCATGAAGGCCCTCATGGATTGCAAGTATCCAAAGGTCAAGTGTAATACTGAAATTGTAATTATAACTTAGTAAATAATATTACACGAATGCTAGAGGGCTTCTACTGAATTTTTTTCAGCCTATTTCCATCAAATGGGAAACAACATATGAGAACCTGAACATTCTGAAGGGATTGGACACTGCAAGTGATTAGTATCAGAATGAATTTTATTTGTCCTTGAAAGCAGAGTTTCTTGAAACATTTGTGCTAGCTCACCTATACTTATTAAGATTCTTATTCAAGTTCAGTACATATGGAATGGGATCTGATATTCTGCATTTCTGGTGAACACCCAGATGATATTGAGGCTACTGGTCTTTACACCGTATTCTGAATAGCAAGTTTCTAAAGGACTTACCTAACATAAATTGACTTTAGATTTTTCCTAGTCCCCATAAAATTAACTGTGTGTCTATTTATGGTTGATCTGGAATGCAGAGATTCGAGTCATGAAAAAATATTCCAAAGCAGAAAAATGTCTATACCTTATTTATAATAAAATGGAGAAAAAGTTGATTCTGCTCCAAGCACTCAGGATATATATCCTTCTAAAAATTTTTAAGATCTATGTAAGATCATTCTTATCTGCAGCAAGTCCACTTGGAGAAATTCTACTTTATGTATAAATATAAATATATTTATAGCAGAATAAGTTATCTATATATCTGATATATACCTAACATATGTATAAATATATATACATAATATATATGAGAATACACTTCCCATTTCTTTTATATATCACTAAAGCCAAAACTTTGTGTCCAAGTATAGATAATTAAATTGCTTTCATTTTCCTTTTATTTTGAGAATATTTGAATGTCAGCTCCTAAACTGATTTACTCAAGTGTTTGAACTAAAGATCTAGTGGAAAGAATTTTGTGCCCATTTGCAGAATAAAAATTATTTGTATTAGTGCTCATTGTCCTATAAAAGATATTCAGCTTTCAAAATATATATGAAGTACACAAAAGAGCAAGGAGACAAATATACTTTCATAGAGAAAGCAATCATATGAATCAGTCCTAGATGAGGCCTTTAAAATACTATAATTAATATGTTAAAGGTAACTAATGGATAGGTTGACAACAAGCAAAAATGGATATATCCAGTTACAATTATAATTGCCAAATGTGTCCATATGTGTTATTGGATTACCAGAGGGAAAGATAGAATGAAAAAAACAAGAAATATTTGAAGTAATAGTGACTGATCTTTCTCCAAAATTAATGACAGGCATTAAGTCATAAATCTAGGAAGCTCAGGGAACACTAAGCAGGATAAATTATAAAAAATCTATACCTAGGTAAATCATATTTGAACAGCAGTAAATCAAAGACAAAGAGAAATTTGTGAAAGAAACAAGAGAAGGGAAACAAACAAATAACAACAACAGAACTTACTGTTGAGAATGAAGGACAAGAATTTTATCAGACTTCTGGAACTTCTTCTGGTACTTCTCAGTTACCATTAAGCCTGAGGAGGGTGGAGCGAAATGTTTAAAGTGGTTAAGGAAAACAATATCAACAACAGCTTTGAATTCTGTATCCAACATAATTGTCCTTCGAAAGTAAAGGACAGAAATTGGTTGCATTGCTATACACCAAAAATGAAGCAGCAGAAAGAGAAATCAAGGAATTGATCCCATTTATAATTGCACCAAAACCCATAAAATACCTAGGAATAAACCTAACCAGAGAGGTAAAAGTTCTATACACTGAAGAATATATAAAGCTTATGAAAGAAATTGAAGAAGATATAAAGAAGTGGAAAAACATTCCATGCAGATGGATTAGAAGAACAAATATGACTAAAATGTCGATACTACCAAAAGCAGTCTACACATTCAATGAAATAAATCCCTGTCAAAATAACAGCAGTCTTCACAGATCTAGAACAAACAATCCTAATATGTGTATGAAACCACAAAAGACCCCAAATAGCCAAAGTAATGTTGAAAAAGAAAACCAAAGCTAGAGGTATCCCAATTCTGGACTTCAAGCTTTATTACAAAGCTGTAATCATCAAGACACTATGGTACTGGCTCAAAAACAGGCACACAGGTCAATGGAACAGAGTAGAGAACCCAGAAAAAAACCCACAAACATATCGCCAACTAATCTTTGACAAAGCAGGAAAGAGTATCCAACGGAAAAAAGTCTCTTCAGCAAATGGTGCTGGGAAAGCTGGACAGCGACATGCAGAAGAATGAATGAATCTGGACCACTTTCTTACACCATGCAGAAAGATAAACCCCAAATGGGTGAACGACCAAAATGTAAGACAGGAAACCATCAAAATTCTAGAGGAGAAAACAGGCAACAACTTCTTTAATCTCAGCTGCAGCAATTTCGTACTTGGCATGTCTCCAGAGGCAAAAATGAACTGTTTGGACCTCATCAAGACAAAAGCTTCTGCACAGCGAATGAAACACTCAGCAAAAATAAAAGGCAACGGACAAAATGGGAGAAGCTATTAGCAAATTATATATCAGATAAAAGATTAGTATCCAAAATCTACAAATAACTTAGCAAACTCAACACTGAGAAAACAAATAATCCAGTGAAGAAATGGGTAAAAGACATGAACAGACACTTCCAAAGAAGGCGTCCAGGTGTCTAACAGACACATGAAAACTATGCTCAACATCACTCTACCAATTCACACCTGTCAGAATGGTTAAAAGTAACAACTCATAAAACAATAGATGTTGGCAAATGCAGAGAAAGGGGAATCCTTTTGCACTGTTGGTGGGAATGCAAACTGGTGCAGCCTCTCTGGAAAACAGTATGGAGCTTCCTCAAAAAATTGAAAATAGAACTACCCTATGACTTGCAGTTACACTACTAGGTATTTATCCAAAGGATACAAAAATGCTGATTCGAAGGGGCACATGCACCCCAATGTTTATAGCAGCATTATCCACAATAGCCAAATTGTGGAAAGAGCCCAAATGCCCATTTACTGACAAATGGATAAAGAAGATGTGGTATAGGGGCATGTGGGTTGTTCAGTCAGTTAAGATCTTGGTTGACCCTTGGTTTTAGCACAGGTCATGATCTCGCAGTTTCATGAGTTCAAGGTTTTGTGAGTTCAGCACATTGGGCTCTGTGCTGGCAGCATGGAGCCTGCCTGGGATTCTCTGTCTCCTCATTCTCTGCCCCTGCTCCCCCACTTGCACTGCCTCAGTCTCTCGCAAATTAAATAAACTTATTTTTAAAATGTGAAATATATGTATATATACAATGGAATATTTCTCAATGATCAAAAAGAATGAAATCTTGCCATTTGCAACAACGTGGATGGAACTGGAGTGTATTTTGCTGAGTGAAATAAGTCAGTCAGAGAAAGACAAATATATGATTTCACTCATGTGGAATTTAAGAAACAGAAGAGACAAACATAGGAGAAAGAAAGCAAAAATAAGATAAAAACAGAGAGGGAGGCAAACCATAAGAGACTCTTAAATACAGAGAACAAACAGGGTTGCTGGAGGGATATTGGGTGGGGATAAGGAGGAGTTACTTACAAAAATACATCATGAGTGGGTTTTTGGAGAGATGGAACTGTTTCATATGGAATTATGTTGGTAGATACATAATTCTCTGCATCTGTCAAAATTCATAAAATGTACAACACAAGTAAATTTTGTTATATGTGTATTTTGAATCAACTAGGATAGAATGAAGATTATTAAAAATGAATCTCATTGAATTAAAAATTGACAATGATGCTGATGGAATGCAAAAAAAAATGACTTTAGTAAATTGAAAACAGTGTTTCAACTAGATACTGTGAAACAATGAGGCACTATAAAAAGAAATACTTGCAAATAAGAAATATATCTTGGTTGTTAAAAATATAATAGCACCACAAAAAAACTTAGTAGAAATAGTAGGAAAAAATTGTGGAATTCCCTCTGAACTAGAAAAGTAAAAAAGAAAAGGAAAATGAGAGGCACAGATAAAATATTTGAGGAACTATCTAAGTGATTTCACAGAGACCCAGCAAAAAAGAACTACAGGCCAATATCCTTGATGAATATGGATGCAAAAATTCTCAACAAGATACTAGCAAATCGAATTCAACAGCATATAAAATTAATTCTTCACTATGATCAAGTAGGATTCATTCCTAGGCTTCAGGGCTGGTTCAATAATTGCAAATCAATCAATGTGATACATCACATTAATAAAAGAAAAGATAAGAACAGTATGATCCTGTCAATCAATGCAGAAAAACCATTTGACAAAATTCAGCATCCTTTCTTAATAAAAACCCTCAAGAAAGCCGGGATAGAAGGAACATACTTAAACATCATAAAAAGCCATTTATGAAAAGCCTACAGCTAATATCATCCTCAATGGGAAAAACTGAGAGCATTCCCCCTGAGATCAGGAACACGACAGGGATGCCCACTCTCACCCCTGTTGTTTAACATAGTGTTGGATTTCTAGCATCAGCAATCAGACAACAGAAGGAAGTCAAAGGCATCAAAATGGGCAAAGATGAAGTCAAGCTTTCACCTTTTGCAGATGACATGATATCATACATGGAAAACCCAATAGACTCCACCAAAAAAGTCTGCTAGAACTGATACATGAATTCAGCAAAGTCGCAGGATACAAAATTATTGTACAGAAGTCAGTTGCTACACTAATAATGAAGCAACAGAAAGACAGATAAAGAAACTGATCCCATTCACAATTGCACCAAGAAGCATAAAATACCTAGGAATCAACCTAACCAAAGATGTAAAAGATCTGTATGCTGGAAACTATGGAAAGCTTATGAAGGAAATTGAAGTAGATACAAAGAAATGGAAAAACATTCCGTGCTCATGGATTGGAAGAATAAATATTGTTAAAATGTCAATACTACCCAAAGCAATCTACACATTCAGTGCAATCCCAATGAAAATTGCACCAGCATTCTTCTCAAAGCTAGAACAAGCAATCCTAAAATTTATAGTGAACCACAAAAGACCCCGAATAACCAAAGTAATATTGAGGAAGAAAACCAAAGTGGGAGGCATCACAATCCCAGACTTTAGCCTCTACTACAAAGCTGTAATCATCAAGACAGCATGGTATTGGCACAAAAACAGACACATAGACCAATGGAATAGAATAGAGACTCCAGAATTGGACCCACAAAAGTATGGCCAACTAATCTTTGACAAAGCAGGAAATAATATCCAATGGAAAAAAGACAGTCTCTGTAACAAATGGTGTTGGGTGAACTGGACAGCAACATGCAGAAGAATGAAACTAGACCATTTTCTTACACCATTCACAAAAATAAACTCAAAATTGATGAAGGACCTGAGCGTGAGTCAGGAAACCATCAAAACTCTAGAGGAGAAAGCAGGAAAAAACCTCTCTGACCTCTGCCACAGCAATTTCTTACTTGACACATCTCTAAAGGCAAGGGAATTAAAAGCAAAAATGAACTATTGGGACCTCACGAAGATAAAAAGCTTCTGCACTGCAAAGGAAACATGCAACAAAACTAAAAGGCAACTGATGGAATGGGAAAAGATATTTGCAAATGACATATCAGACAAAGGGCTAGTATACAAGAACTATAAGTATACAAGTTCTATAAAGAACTCACCAAACTCCACACCTGAAAAACAAATAATCCAGTGAAGAAATGGACAGAAGACATGAATAGACCCTTTTCTAAAGAAGACATCCAGATGGCCAACAGGCACATGAAAAGATGCTCAACGTCACTCCTCATCAGGGAAATACAAATCAAAACCACACTCAGATACCACCTCACGCCAGTCAGAACGAATGAACAAATCAGGAGATTATAGATGCTGACGAGGATGTGGAGAAACGGGAACCTTCCTGCACTGTTGGTGGGAATGCAAACTGGTGCAGCGTCTCTGAAAAACAGTGTGGAGGTTCCTCCAAAAATTAAAAATAGATCTACCCTATGACCCAGCTAGAGCACTGCTAGGAATTTACCCAAGGGATACAGAAGTGCTGATGCATAGGGGCACTTGTACCCCAATGTTTATAGCAGCACTTTCAACAATAGCCAAATTATGGAAGGAGCCTAAATGTCCATCAACTGACAAATGGATAAAGAAGATGTGGTTTATATATACAATGTAATAATACTTGGCAATGAGAAAGAATGAAATCTGCCATTTGTAGCAACATGGATGGAACTGGGGAGTGTTATGCTAAGTGAAATAAGTCAGGGAGAGAAAGACAGATACCATATGTTTTCACTCCTATGTGGATTCTGAGAAACTCAACAGAAGACCAGGGGAGGGGGGGGGGGAGCTACAGAGAGGGAAGGAGGCAAACCATAAGAGACTCTTAAAAACTGAGAATAAACTGAGGGTTGATGGGGGGGGGGGAGTGGGTGATTGATATTGAGGAGGTCACCTGTAAGGGTGAGCACTGGGTGTTGTATGGAAACCAATTTGACAATAAATTTCATTTAAAAGTGATTTCAACATTGGCTTAGCTCTAGACTACCTCCATGAATTAATTTTCCACTACTCATGCCCTTTCCCACTGCCTACTCTTATGTCAGTCTCCTAAGTCTTCCAGAAATTTTTCAGTCCTGAGGATTTTGTGCTGGACATTCCTTCCCTGAGTCTAGAGCACTAACCCTGGGATTATTGTGCTGTTGTATTTCTTTCTTCAATGACATATAATCTCAAACATTTAATCCAAACTAATCTAATACAGTTCTTCTCTTCTTCCAGTAATGATTTGTGATATTGGCGTATTTTATGTTCACCATAGCACTGTTCAGTTTCTGAAATAATCTTGCTATTATGTAAGTTTGTGGTTAGTCTTATGCACAGCTTTATAGCTAGATGAATTCTTGGCATATAATAATCCCACTGCCAAAAAAAAAAAAAAAAGAGGAGGATAGAAGAAAAAGAAGCAAGAGGAGAAAGGGAAGAAAGGGGAGAAGGAGCAGCAGGAAAGGGGGTGATATGAAGGTGAAGAAAGAGAAGGAGGAGGAAGGGGGAAGAAGAGGAGGAAAGGAGGGAAAGAATGGATGAAAAGAGAAAGGAAGGAAAGAAGCAAGGAAGAATGGAAGAGAGGGAGAAAAAAGAAAGCAAGCTGACAAATGAAATGGCAATATATAATATATTTGTTTGTTTTGAAAAAATTCCACTTCCCTATTGTATTTTAATTGTACCATGTGTAAAATGTGTTATTCAGATTATGTTTTTATTATCTAATTAAATCAAATTTGTCTACCATGCATAGGCTTTTGGGAGCAATAATTAATTCATTTAATGAACATGTTTCTAATATTTTACGTATATTCACATTTGTTAATAGTAGTTCAAGTAAAACAAATCTTCTAGATTACCTAAAAAAGTCTGAAAGACTTTGGCTTGATATCAATTAGTATATTAGTTTATGTTAATTTCTTAATTTAAATGTGGAAAAAGAAACATAATTCATATTAAAGTTTTCTTTAATTGAAAAACTAAACTATAATCATCATTCCCTTCTAAAATTGATTGCAATTACTTGGGAAATTTTGTTACATCTATTTTATGTGACATTTACAAATCAATACTCATTTGCAATAAATCATCATGTCTAATGAAACCAAAAGATGGTCTTTAGCATCCTGAATACAGTGCATTCAGAAGAATATATTGAGACAAGATATACCTTTGTAATTGTAATAAACTTCAGTGAATTTTGGAATTGTGTTGTTATGTTGTTAAAACATATAATTGGAAGAGATTTTGATAAGTCCATATAAATTTCTCATTACACAATTAAACCTAGAGGATTTTTTGAGGGTTTTTTTTTTCTGCCTCATTACATACAGATTTGAAGTTATACGGAGTATAAATGAAATTAGGTAAATGGTAGATTAGAGAAGTATAGACAAAGAGGTAGGTAAATGGGTAGGTACATGATGATAGATTAGATAGAGAGATAGATAGATAGACAGATAGACAGACCTGTTCAAAGAAGGATAAACAGAGGTAAAGAAAATGAAGACCAATAAGGGTAATGGAAATATGTAATTAAGGACATTATAGTTGCATTGAATAAGCTTCAATTTGGGTTCTAAACTTCCAGATTACTTGACATCCAAGCGCTGGAAGCCGAGCTATCCAACCAGCCTGGTGGCAGGGCCCGGGCAGTGGACGGATCGGGACTGCAGGGCGGCCCACTGACAGTGAAGCTTCTTGTACTCCCACTTTTATGTAATTTGGCCTTAATAAAAGTACCTGGGGAATTGTCTGTTGGGGAATTGCCCTCGACAGGCCCCCTGGGAAAAGAACCGTCGGGGAAAGAAATAAGGTTCCGCAAGGAAATTGTGCGGCCCTACATTTAGCCCTTGCCACCCGCTATACAGACTCCTCTACCTAAAGGAAGGATAGCCTCATCCATTTCCCAGCCAAGGAAGGAACGAATGGATTTGAAAGCCCCACTTGGGTAACTAAGGAGTGTATCTATGGGCACAGGTTACTCCAACCCCTAGGCCCACTTGGCCCCCAGGAGGCATTCCAGATGATGATTGAACCTAGTAGGTTAAGGTACAGAATGGTTCATTAGTTCCTAGGTGCATTATCTCCCTGAGAATGTATAAGGCATGGGTTTCTAAGGCCCTCTTGGCCCCCCTCCTGGAGCCTCATACTGAGGCGAACACTTCTGCTTTTCAAACCACGAATGGTTCAGGGAAACAACTAAGAGGTCATGTCCCTGCAACTGTTCCACTTGCGGTGTTGAGAGATAAATGACCTTTCATGAAAACAGCAAAGCAAACGCTTTACAGATTATAGATAAACGTAGATACATAATGAAAACAATGAAAGAAATTAATCAATAAGCAAAGGGCAGGAAGGAACGTTACAAGAAAACAATCATGTTATTCCTTAATGGGTGATTACACGAAGGAGCAATTTTAGAATTAGGTAATGCCAGAAAACATAGATGATGCACGCTATAAGGAAATTGCTAGCAAATATAATGCTACATTTGCCACAGTAAAGCGGCCAGTTCAACACACTGCTGTTGTCTGTGTCCATTTTTATTTTTGTTTTATTTTATTTTCACTTTTTCACCTATGCCGTTCATCCTTTGGGAATCCCTGGACCTGCCGGAGCTGGGCTCCAGCATCCAAGTATATATATGCTACGTGAACTTTTGCCTATTCCTCTGGAAACCTCCATATAGCATGACTTTTTCAAAGGCATGGGCAATTTAAAAGAAGAAAACAGATTTAAGCAAGTTAACCTTTGAAATTATTATAAAATTTCCTTTGATCGCACAAAATACTGCTTTCTTTGATATATTAAAAGAAGGTTTTAATTAGCTACTTGTATGGTTTATTTGGTTTTATTTTGCATCTCAGGAAAAAAACAAATGCTGGAATTTAAATATTTATATAAAATTCATTAATGCCTCTGTTGCTTTGTAAGGATTGCTTCAAGGGAAATATTGAGCTCAGTTAACAAGCCAGTGCTACTTGTGAAAATAGAGAAAGGGACTCTTCTCAATTAAACCAGAGTATGTCAAATGCTCTCTGATTGTTAGCCCCCAAAGTAGTAAAAACTTCTGTTGAATTATCCAAAAAAGCAGTTTTGAAAAGGAATGGACATCCTTAACATTATATAGTTCTTAAATCAGAAAAAAAGTAATTTGTCAAGATTATAAACATTTTTTTAATTTTTAAAATAAATTTTATTATTTCTGGACATAAAAATGATAAAATTAATATGGACAGTATTTTATTTTGATGATAATTATGGACAATTTTTCAGGGAAATCATTTTTTTTACCTTTATTTTTATTTCTATTTTTTAGAGAGACAACACAAGCAGGGGCTAGGGGCAGAGGGAGGGAGAGAGAGAGAGAGAATCCCAAATGGAGCACCCTCCCACAATTCTGGGATCTTGACCTGAGCTGAAATCAGGAGTCGGATGCTCAACTTACTGAGCCACCCAGGCTTCCTAGGAAATCATTTTGATAAGGAATCTATAGAAGACAAATCTCCATGCCACAGGTACATAAAACACCACAGTGTTTAATATATGGCTGTTTGCACCCAGGTAACCGATTTTAATGAACTGAAAAATGCTCTCCATTACTGCAACTTCTTTGGGAAATTTTAAGATAGGGATAACTAGATAATTGATACTTTAGAGATGAATGAAAATTTTATTAGCCTTTATGACATTTCTTTTCATTATTTTGCCATTCATTTGAGGACGCTATTTCCTCCCCATTGATTCTCTGTAAATCTCTGTAACATGATTTAAGCAATTGTGTTTCATTTACTATTTTCCTATAATTGATCATTACCAAAGTAATCAATTAAATTAAAAACCCATACTTCTAAAGGCTTAACATTGCTCACTATCAATAATAAAATAATGATTTAAAAAGTAAAAATGAAATTGTAGATACAAAGTGGCATTAATATTTAATGTACTGTGTTCTAATCTTTTATTTTCAAAGTAAACTTAGTTAAATACTTGGACTCTTCACCAAGTCATATAAACAGCACAGAGAACAACATAATATGTAGAGTGACCAAAGCAATTTTTTTTGGTAGATGGTTAAAATATGACATTGATTGTGACATAAATCATTATGTATACAGTATGATTAAAATAATATATATGATAGAGTAATACTAATGAAATATAAAGGTTAACATTAGTGGAATAGTAGAAACTGAAAAAGTGGAAAGTTGGTCCTAATGGATTATTTTGTATCAGGTGTAATAATGTAATTTAAGAGTTTTTAATTTTCCTGAAAGATATAATGCCTGAACCAGACATGTAAAAATAAATATCAATATGCATGAATCATCATTCTCAAAAGGAAAAATATAATGTAACCAAAAATGAATGAGTTAGAAGCATTAGATCTTATACTTCCTTCTTCACAACCCTCCAGTACTGGAAGTTATATATAGGCAAAGACTTTAATAAACAATTGCAACTGTTAGTATAGATTCTGAGAAAAGTTCAAGCTTATACATAAGACTCAAATTTTGCCTTGCTCTATCAAAGTAGAGACACCCATAATTGTAGAGAACTTATTGTAACATCCAGGACTGAATCTCTTTCTCTAACTAAAGAGACTGATTTCATTCCAGATATTGAGTAAAGGACCTGGTGTTGAATTGAAATTCCAGTTGTGGAGTTGAGATAATTAACCCATGTGTGTTCGTATCACAAAGAAAGGAATATAGCTAAAAGCCTCCCTTCCCCAAGGTAATCATGGAAATGAATATTGGGAATGTACCCAGGTCTCTCCAAATCTTGCAACTCTGGAAAATCAGGCTGCCAATTGTTTCAACATCACCACAATATATGTTATATTGATATAATTATCATTATTAAATTATCAGTTTTTCTGGTAGGATACAAGGAAGTATGGTTTTAATATAAGCATATAAGTAGTCAGTAGGATTATAATACTCTGTGTTTTTATGGTAACAAGTTATTCTTATCACTTTGATTTACATCCTCATGACTAATTATTATAGACAGATTGTTTTTGCTACCAATTCTTGATTAAGTCATAACCAGAATATACAATTTACTGTTTCAGTTAGGTTCAGAGGCCACTTAATTGATTGGCACATTTAAAGTATGAGGAAAATTGAGATTTAATTTTGGTGTAACTGAAAAATTAATAGATGGTTGTTTTTATAACCAAATCAAAACAAAACAAAATACACCTTTAAAACACTGTGATTTATTTAGTCCACTTATAATATGGGACTAGCATTTGACTAAAAAAGTGTCAGATTTGGGAGACTAAAAATAATCCACCCACTGAGAATGCTACTCCCCCTCTACTGAGGCACACACTAAATCTCCATACAAAGCCATGAGACGCTTACTTGGGAAACCTGTTTGTATTCATCAATAAGTAAGATTATCCAGAGAAAAATTACACTGGGTGAAATGAACTGTTAAAAGATTTGAATGTCTAAATGCACAAGTGACAAATAATTCAGAATAAGTGGATGGCTGGATTTAGGTTTATAAAGTACAGTAGTTACTGAATGAACTGAAAAAAAATTGCTGATTTTTGTAAAACAAAAAAAGTGAAGTTTAGATAAAATGCAAATAAAAACTAATAAAGTATTTGGTATAAGAACCAACACGTGGTTAATTTTATACAATGGTTCATAGCTCTGCATAAATCATATGATTAATCATATGGTTCAAAACTTTAATATCCTCTCTGTTCGTTGCTATAGTCTTTCTATCAGTTACTGAGAGAGGATGTCAAATAACACCCACTATGATTGCATTTTTATATTATGTTTTAATTTTTCTGGCATTATACCTTATTACTTAAAGAATTCAATTTGTTTATCTATAATGGAATTTATATTTGGATTTGAATCTACTATCTTAACATTTCATTCTGTTTTTCCCAATTTCTTTTTCTTATTCTATCATTTCTTTTGGATGGATCAAGTATTTTTAAGCCCTTTTTTCTATATTAGCTTATTATTTTATTATTATTTTAGAAGTTATTCTAGTAATTATAGCATGTGCCTTTGACAAATAAGATCTTAATTTAAAGAATTGCTTTTATCACGTCTCTAATGGTGCCAGGAGCTTACAAACTTGAGCTATATTTATGCTCTCTTACATTTTTTTTTTCTGTCATTGTTACCATGTATTATAATCCTACTTTTTTGTTCCATGGATGATATTTTTATTTTATAAAATTAGTATAAAAATAATATATTTCTCTAGATAATTATCTTCCTAGTGCTCTTTATTTTGCCTTGCATCTAGAATGATTATTTTTCTATCTAATGACATATCTTTAGTATTCCTTTCAGTATAGCTCCTCTGAGACTGTATGAATAAACAGCTGAAACTTAACACAGATTTGAACTGCATGGTTCCACTTATACGTGGATTTAAAGAAAAAAATACAGTCCACTAGTATAAATGTATTTTATTTTCTTTAAGATTTCTAATAACTTTTTCATTTCTCTAGATTCTTTTATTAAAACATATAAAACATACATATGAAACATACAAAATATGTGTTCTTTGCCTATTTATGTTACCGGTTTCTGGTCAACAGTAGGCTGTTGTTAGTTAAGTTTTTAGAGTCAAAAGTTGTCCATGTGTGGGGTTTTGGCGCCCCTAACCCCCATGTTGTTCAAGGGTCAACTGTATTTCCTTTGTTTTTTTTTTTATTCTGAAAATAGTTTAATTTCACTTTCTAAGATTTTTAAAATACACGATCGTAGTCATTTCCTTTCAGCAATTTAAAGATAGAATTTCACTGTCTTTAGGCTTCCATTTCTTTTCTTCTGAAAAATCATATCTTAGAGTCATTATTTCTCTTTATGTATTGGGAGATATAGCTTTGTTTCTTCCTTTCTTTTACTTTTCTGTTGATACAGTAGTTTACTATTATGTTTTTAAATGTGATTTGCCTTACATATCTTTATATTTGCATATATCACTTAATATGTGATTTGATTTTTTTGCCAATATTTAAAAAGGGTTTTTTTGCCAATTTTAAAAAAAGTTAACTATTGCTTCCGCTCCATTCTGTACGTCCTGCAACTTTACTCACATGAAATGTTAAAGCTATTCACTATACAGCCTAATAAGCATTTTCACTATATTTGACATATTGTTTCTTATCTCTCTTCTCCAATTTGGATGTGTTTCTACTAATAATTTTTTTAGTTTATTCATTTATTTAGAGAGAGAGAGAAGGAACGCACGAGCAGAGGAGGGGCAGAAACTGATGTGAGGCTCAAACACACAGACTGGGAGATCATGACCTGAGCTGAAATCAAGAGTTGGTCACTTAACTGACAGAGCCACTCAGGCACCCCTGATTATTACTTTTTTTTTTAGCTCTTGCATTTTCCAAGTTTAGGTCTTCTTATTGGGTTTTTATATATTTATTTTATAAAACAAATTCTCTATACTTTCATTTATTTTATTGAACATTAAAGCCACAGTTATTTTAAAGTCTGTAAGTTGAATATAAAACCATAATTATTTTCTAGTTCATGGCTTAGATTATATGGTCTTTTTCTGTAGTCACTTCGCATTGGGTCACATGGTCCTATTTCTAACTTGCCTGGCAGTTGCTTTAGTAAATATGTGTGTGTGTGTGTGTGTGTGTGTGTGTGTGTGTCCATGTGTGTGCATAACTTCAGAAGCCCTAGACATTGATACTTAATTTCTGAGATGATTCTGTTTTCTTCAGGCTGATAAATAAAGGATAGGAAGATCACTTTGATCCTGTCAAGTATGGTTTATTTTCTTTTATCTATTATTCCGAAGACACAGTAGTGTAAGGTTCTCCATTGAAAGTTTAGAGTATTAATCAAGGCTTTTCTTCATTGACAGTTCCTGAAATTCATTTTTTTTTTTTTTTACCATCACCATGAGATTGCCAAAATCTTCACTTAGATTTTTTGCCCTTTAGTAGCTGCTACACAAAAGGAGCCCTTTTGACTCTCCTGTTTTTCTACTCCCCATGTTGTTCCAGTATATTCTGTCACTTGGCAGCTTTTCTATACTCAGTGCCATAGTCCAAGGTCACAGAAGGAGAACTTATTGTCTATTCTCTACACTCTGTGATTCTCAGTAATCCTCCCCATTGAGCTAGCCCAGCTTGGTTACCATTATCACTGAAGATAATTGGTGTCTCACCATCATCATTCAATGTGATCCCTCTCCAGAAAATAATCATCACTGTATTTTTTTTGTTATTGTGGCTACCCCTTAAAATTTCAGCAAAAAGTATTATAATTATACACACATTGATTTATAAAATGTTGTTTGTAGGGAAAAAGAAAAGAGACATTTAAGACAATTAAACATTGTGTTTACCAAATTAGGAGACAAAAATCATTAAAATATAGCCCTTGTTACTAAAGGCTTAAAGAGCAATTCAAATATAAATGCAGATTATGTGTTTGTGGACTAAATGTTTGAGTTACCTCCAGATTTATATATTGAAACCTAACCTATTGATATATCAATATTCATATATTGATACCCAATGTGATGAATATTTGGAGGGCCTTTGTGAGGTGATTAGGTCATGAGGCTGAAGTCCTCATGCAGAGGATTAGTGCCCTTATAAAAGAGACCAGAGATAACTTCCTTGTCTCCTTCCACCATGTGAGGACACAGCAAATAGACAGCCTTCTAATGACCAGGAGGCGGGCCCTTAACAGTCATCAAATCTGGAAACAGTTAGACTGTGGAACTTGCCAGTCTCCAAATCAGTGAGAAATAAAATTGGGTTGCTTATAAGCTACCCAGTCTATGGTATTTTTGTTACAGTAGCTCAAAGACTCATGCCATGCACAATTTGAGGCATTGAGAAACTATAATAAGTAGGCAATTTTAATAGTGTTCTCTGCCTCTATCACAAACCACCCAAACACAGTGACTTAAGAGCATATATTTAATCTCACCCTGATGAGTCCCAGGTCTACTGCAATCATATGATCTATGCTAAACTCAGCTGGGCTATTTCACCTCCAGGTACGGGGCTACCTTACATACTGGTTTCTCATTGCATATTGAGCTTTGTAATTTATGGATTTAAGTTACACACACACCATGAATATTTCTTTTAAGGCCCAGGCTTCAGGGACAGCAGATACCCAAAGGAAGCTTTTCTCATGGCATTGTCAGAAGGACAGATGGGCGAAAAGAAAAATGGGTTTAAACTAAGGCCTAGAGTTTAAACTAATACATGGCACTTCCATCAATGTTCTTTTTTAGCAAAAATAGTCTCACAGCTGAGATCAAACTCAAGTTTGAGGAAGAATTGCTCTATTCCTCTGGTGGGAGGAAATATAAAACGGTATAGCAAAGACCATGGATACAGGGATAAGTAAATAATAGAGGCCAATAATAATTCAGTCTACCATTTTCATACATTTGGTTATAATTACTTATATCCCATCCATATGCAAAGTATATTTATTCCCGTAATGAGGTCTCCTAAAATCTCATTCCTTCCTTGAAATTCAGCATACCATGCCCTACATTAGGGTTAGATTTATTCTCTTTTCTTTAATGTTTTTATTTAAATTCCAGTTAATTAACATACAGTGTAATATTAGTTTCAGTTATACAATATAGTGATTCAACACTTCTACAGAACATCTCATGCTCATCACCTGTTTCACCCATCCCCCTCACCCCTTTGGTAACCATCAGCTTCTTCTCTATTGTTAAGAGTCTGTTTCTTAGTTTGCCTCTCTTTTTTCACTTTTGCTTATTTGTTTTGTTTCTTAAATTCCACATATGAATGAAGTCCAATGGTATTATTCTTTCTCTGACTGACTTACTTCACTTTCGTAATGCTCTCTAGTTCCATCCATGCCAATGCAAATGGCAAGATTTCATTCTTTTTGTTGGCTGAATAATACTCCATTGTGTATATATACCACATTTTCTTTATTCAGTCATTAGTGTATGGACACTTGTACTATTTCCATAATTTGGCCATTGAAGATAATACAGCTATAAATGTCAGGGTGCATGTATCCCCTTGAATTAGTTGTATTTTGGGGGTAAATACCTAGTAGTGCAATTGTTGGGTCACAGGGTAGTTCTGTTTTTAACTATTTGAGGAAACTCCATACTGTTTTCCAGATGGGCTGACCCAGTTTGCATTCTCACAAACAGTGCAAGGTTTCCTTTTCTCCTCATCTTTGCCAGTTTCTTGTGTTGTTGGTTTAGTCATTCAGACAAGTATGAGGTGACATTTCATTGTAGTTTTGATTTGTATATCCCTGATTATGAGTGATGTTGTTGGCCATCTGTATGTCTTCATTGGAAACATGTCTATTCATGTCTTCTGCCCATTTCTTAACAGGATAATTTGTTTTTTGGATGTTGAGTTTGAAAAGTTCTTTGTATATTTTGGATATTAACCTTTTATCAGTTATGTCATTTACAAATATCTTCTCCCATACTGTAGGTTAACTTTTAGTTGTTGATTGTTTCCTTCATTGTACAGAAGCTTCTTATTTTGGTGTAGTCTCAATAGTTTATTCTCGCTTTTATTTCCCTTGCCTCAGGAGACATATCTAGAAGGAAGTTGCCATAGACAGTGTCAAAAAGGTAACTGCCTATGTTCTCCTCTAGGGTTTTAGTGGTTTCAGGTCTCACATTTAGGTCTTTCATCCATTTTGAATTTATTTTTGTGATTGGTATAAGAAAGTGGTCCAGTTTCATTCTTTTGCATGTTGCTGTCTAGTTTTCCCAACATCATTTGTTGAAGAGACTGTCTTTTTCCCATTGGATATTCTTTCCTGCTTTGTTGAAGGTTAATAGGCCGTATGGTTGTGGGTTCATTTCTGAGTTTTCTATTCTGTTCCATTGACCTATCTATTTTTGTGCCAGTACCATATTTTGATCACTGCAGCTTTGCAATATAACTTGAAGCCTGGAATTGATGCCTCCAGCTTTGCTTTTCTTTATCAAGGGTGTTTGGCTATTTGGGTTTTTTGTTGTTGTTGTTCCATATAAATTTGAGGATAGTTTGTTCTAGCTTTGTGAAAAATGCTGTTGGTGTTTTGACAGGGATTGCATTAAATGTGTATATTTCTCTGGATAGTATAGATATTTTAACAATATTTGTTCCCAATCTATTTAATAGATGCAGAAAAAGCTTTTGACAAAGTACCACATCCATTCATGATAAACACTCTAAACAAAATAGGTTTAGAGAAAACGTACCTCAACATAATAAAGACCATATATGAAAAACCCATAGCTAATATCATCCTCAGTGAGGAAAAACTGAGAGCTTTTCCTCTATGGTCAGGAATAAGACAGGGATGTCCACACTCACCACTGTTATTTAACATAGTACTGGAACTCCTAGCCACAGCAATAAGACAATGAAAAGAATTAAAAGCATCCAAATTGGCAAGGAAGAAGTCAAACTTTCACTATTTGTAAATGACAAGACACACTATATAGAAAATCCAAAAGATACCACCAAAAAACTGCTAGAACTGATAAATGTATTCAGTATCTTAATTTGAGAAGATTTTGTTGGCGTAAGCAATAAAATATAATTTATTAGCAATAGTCTTCCTTCTCCTTTCCTCTCCTTCCTTCTCTCTCTCTCTCTCTCTCTTGTTTCCCTCAGAATAGTAAGAGGTTTATTTTCATTCGGTATGAGTTGAAACTATCTTTATATCCAGTTTTCATTGCTCTATGCTTAATATAAGAAGAAGAAGGAGAGGAGGAGGAGGAGGAGGAGAAGGAGGAGGAGGAGGAGGAGGAGGAGGAGGAGGAGGAAGAAGAAGAAGAAGAAGAAGAAGAAGAAGAAGAAGAAGAAGAAGAAGAAGATAGCATTGTGTTAGTTGCTGAAAGTCTTAAATAATAGCAGTTATTGAGTTTATAACATGTATAAACCTGTAAAAATGTTATGATAAATAATATTTATTACTTTACAACAGGCCCTATTCAGTAGGATCTATGTAAAATTATTTTTTTTTCAACGTTTTTTATTTATTTTTGGGACAGAGAGAGACAGAGCATGAACGGGGGAGGGGCAGAGAGAGAGGGAGACACAGAATCGGAAACAGGCTCCAGGCTCCGAGCCATCAGCCCAGAGCCCGACGCGGGGCTCGAACTCACGGACCGCGAGATCGTGACCTGGCTGAAGTCGGACGCTTAACCGACTGCGCCACCCAGGCGCCCCTATGTAAAATTATTTTTGATGAAGATCCTCAGTAAGAATCATTTTATCTGATGCCTACTGACTGGATTGCGTCTTTTCTTGAATTTATATTTTATGGTTAACCACATAATTTCTCTCTTATTAGCTATCTCAGTGCCAATATATTTTGTTATATTGTATCTCCTTTCCTCAAATAGCTACCCCAGGGTGAGTTCTAAAACCTCTGATTTTTTTTTTCAGGTACTTTGAGCCCTGGAAAAAAATCTTCTGGAGATAGGTACACAATTCTACAGAAAGGTATCATTAGAAATTCTTCATTTCCAATCTCATTTCCCCTTTATTCTTATCATTTGCTCCAATCCCACCATTACGAAACATCATTTTCCTCCTCCTTTGCAAAGTCAGTCTCTCAATTTCTCCCTTTGACCATTGTCCAAACATTCAGAAATATATTTCCATAAACAATCCTCTTTTCTCTTCATTATTTTCTCTCCCTAGGCTCATTCAGCACTGTAATCACATATCCAAGCCTGTGGTATCCTACAAAGTAAAATAAAATTACTCTCTTTTGACACTATATTCTTATCTAACCATTGCTTAATATGTATCATCACTTTCAAATCTGAAATTTTCAAGAGTAGACTTATTTATTGTCACCACTTACTACATCACACTCATTGATCAATCCTGTGTAATCTGGCTTTTACCACAAGATGACCATTGAGAATTTCCTGATTAAGATCATCTATGAAATGCCCATTTCCAAGAAAAAGGATATTTTAAAAATTCAGTTTACTTAGCTATCTCCAAACCTTTGCCGCTTTAGCCACAAGACCCTTTCTTTGATCATGTCTTGATATATTTGATGACACACTCATGTATATCCCACAAACTAATTTATCTTAGTTTATAACTAGTCTTTCTAATGAAGAGCTTGATTTTGCAAGTTAGCATGATGAAATAGAAACAATGTTGAAGACTTGGCATCTAGTCATGTTTAAAATATCATAGCTGCCCCTTACAGAACTCAATATAAATCTAGTGTATATGAGAAGACCAGAGTATTTTGAAAACAGTCAACCTAGGTAGTAAGAATGAGAGATACTGTCTTTCTTTTCCATTTTCTTTCTAAGAGTATGTTAGATTGAGAAATCTGATAAGCTCCTATTTTCAGCCCAAGTCACTCAAAGGACACCCATTCAAAGTTGACCTTTGGAAATAAACTGATCATGTCCTTGGTTTCCAAACCTCAACAGGAAATTGGATTCTCTGCTCTGTCATGGAACTTAGTTCCTAAGGACTGCGGGTGTGTTCATTCTTTGTGGTTCAGATAGAAGGGCTCAAATTGAGAAAGAAAGAAGGAAATGTCAAACATCAGATGAATCCATGGGCACAAGCATAGTAAATTAAATTCAAGAGAAGTAATCTCAAGTTTTTAAATATGAATGTGGCTTTAAATCTTTCTGACCATGACAATTCTTAAGATATGTTGTTGGATATTGGCAATATTTTGAAATGTTTATGTTGCTCCTTCAGAAGTACCATATAGTCTCACATCTAATATCTCTTTTATATGTTAGTTTTATTTTCCAACAGTATTGTATGACTCTGATAAGACAGATCACTTTCATTATTGATCCATCTATTTTTTTTTAAATGCCTTCATTCTCTTTACTACTTGGCCTGTGTTTGCAAATAAAATAGATTCTTAATGAATTGATTTATGCTGACTTAATTAAATGCATATGATACTGAAAGATACACTAATGAAGCCTTAAATTTAGAATATTTTAATGCTTGTAAGGTTTGCAAATAGAATTTGATAAGTTATGTTTACCTAATTGTAGTACATGTGGACAGGTGTATATATTTTAAACTTATTGTGTTGTGCCTGGGAACTCTCCGGTGTATTCTCATCAATATATGTATTTTATTTTACTTTATTTTTTGAAGTAAATCTAGTTTAATTTAATAATTTAGTTTAATTTAATTAATTTTTTAGGTTTCTATTTTAATTCCAGTTAACATACAGAACATACAGTGTTATGTATGTTTAAGGTGTTATATTAGTTTAAGGTGTAAAATATAATGATTATATTAGTTTATAATGTTTATAGTTTATAATGTTATATTAGTTTAAGGTGTAAAATATAATGATTCAGCACTTCCATACATCACCTTGTGCTCCTCATGACAAGTGTACTCCTTAATCCCCATCATCAGGTATATATATTTCAAATTCATTGTTATGTTTAGAAGCATTAGCTATAGAAGACCTGTGGATATTTACTTTTAGTATAGTTTTTCTATTGAAAATCTCTTATCTACAATTATAATGTTTAATCTTCTCTGTAACTATTACCTTATTGTTATTTATTTTGATATATTTGAGATTTTATGCTACTCAGTACATAAAAGCACCAGCAAACCTTTTTATATTTTGAATATGAAAAACATTTTAAGTTAATTGAATTTATTTTTATATACTTTGTGTGGTTTATTGAATCATTTTATTAATTTACAAAGAAGTACACCATTATAAAAACCTCAGGAAAATTAAACATGATTAAATATAAAATTGCTCTACAAATGATTTTAAGTTGTAAAACATCATTCATGAAAACAATTAAAAATAGAAAAATTAGTATCAGACTTAATTTCAGGTTATTATTTTAAAATTATTTTGCATATAGAAGTGTTCTAATTTGATTTTGAAGGGTCAGTTGGTTAAAATGTACAGTTCAGGGAGCTAACCTATCTTTAGTTACATATAGCTCATACTCTTTTCGCAGTTCATAATTGAGAGACTATTCAGCTATGTTATCTTATTTGGAAACTACCATTATCACAATTTATAAATGTTAAATTAATAAGAGATATATAGGACCTGCTTTTCAAGCTTTCTTATATCTTTGATATTCTGACATAGATAGAAAATACTTTCCTGTACAGAACCCCCATAGTAGTTCTGCCCAGCAGCTTCCCTTAATCTTTGGAAGACGTGGGATGTTTAAACAGCTATATCACAATAGCACGGTAGATTTTGGAATTTCGGTATTAATAGAATCCCATTTTGTGTTTTTTCTAAGTAACTAAGAGAAACAAAACAAGCTGAAGAAGAGCCAATTTTTTCTAGGTCAGCAGCCTGGGACTTCTCCCCATGTCAGGAATCATTCATTTTAGTGATGCAATGTCAGCATAATGCTGATGTTCAAAACGGAACTGTCACAGATGGTACGCTTTAAAATAGAACCTGTGTTGAATACCAATCAGGTTTTATCTTACTGTGGAAAAAATATATAAGAGTAGATCTACTTGAGGCCAAGATTTGAATTCCCACTGATAAAAAGTGGTAAAGGAGTGGTTTGGGTGGCATTTTAAAAACGTCTTTCTATTTATAACACTAATCTCTAGTGATAATATGCATATGTGATGCATTCTGTTAATGTAGGAAATGAAAGAAATATAAGAAAAATGCTTTTTTTAATGTTTATAATTAAAAAAATAAAACGATGAACCTTCATAAAGGTTTATATTTCACCACAAGAAAGGAAGCAAAATGAATAAAAACAATTACATATATTTATATTCCTTTTTAAATTGTTATATACTTCCCAGTATTTTTTTCTTATTCACTTAAGTCCTAGAAATAGCCAAGGAAAATATCTAAAGATCTAATTAGATGCCTAATTTACAGAAACAAAGATAGTCCACTTTTAACTCTTGCCTATGGAGATCATAGTTGTAAACTCAGTACACCTTCTTTCCAAATCAAATATTGTTTTTTTCCATTTAAAAAAATTATGGCAGTGTTGTTCATACTGACCTAATAATCTGTGCTTTTAAGAAAAGGAATGCAATGTATGTGAAATGCTTTTTAAGCATATAAATGAAGGAATTATATTAAATTCCCAATTTAATATATAAATTATGCTAATTTATATATTATAAATTATATTAATGTAATTAATACAAATTATATTAAATTCCCCATGTAACCTTTATTGTCTATCGTGATTTTTTTTGGACAAATAATTTATACTTTATGATCTTTTACTTTTCTATAGAATAAGAAACCAATATCTTTTTGACTCAAATAGTTATTTTGCATTGAAAATAAAAGACAGTATATAAAATTCCATTAATTAATATAATAAATCACCAAATTATTATTTGTATGACTATTATTATTCCCATTACATGTTTTTCCTTCTTAACAATTCACTTAAGGTATATTAACTGGTGTATTTTGAGATACAGATTCAAGGAATGCTTATTCCTTATTGTAGCTAGTTATAGGTGTAAAAGAAGAGGGCATTAAAGAATAAGATTTATACAAATAAAACTGCAGAGGTAAACGAATGAATGAATGAATGAATGAATGAATGAATGAATGAAACTGCAAAGGTTCACTTAAGAGAAACAGCCTGAGTTTCGGTCACAGTATGCAAAAAGGGAATGTCACAATCAATCATAAATCATGTCACAGTTAACTCAGAAATCATAAATTTTGATAGGCTTTTTATATTTTACAACTAATTTGGAAATTGGGATGGAGTTGGCAATATAATGAAATAAAGAATCTTACGCATCTTGCTCACTGCCATGTGCTTAGTGTATAACACAGTACTTGGTATATAAAAGGTATTCAATAAAATATTGTCTAAATGAATAAGGGAATCAGTAAGTAAATGACTAAAAATACAAATAAATCAATGGGCCCAAATAAGAACAACTGGAAATGGTGATAAGAAAACCATCCTTACCTCCTCTTTCTTCTTTTCTACTCAAATCCATCCAGAATGCTTTGACTATTCTACTTTATGTATCATGAATTCATTCATTCCTTTCTTTTTCCATTGCTATGGTCTTGACTCAGACATAATATTTCTGAACCACTGTATTTCAGTGGTTTCCTAATTGATTTTATTTTTGGCTCCCTTTTTTATTCATCCCATCAAATGCATTCACACAGTTAATATAATTCTTTGTATAATGTTGATCATTTAAGTTATGCCTATGCCTAAAATCTCTCAATAACACCTCATAAGGAGTCCCAAACCTCTGCAAATTTCACTGATTTATTCAAACATTTTCTCAGGCTTTACTCTCAATCTCAGTGGCACCATTTTCCCATCATACTTTAGAACAAACTGCTGGGGTACTTGCATGGCTCAGTTCGTTAGCCATCCACTTCAGCTCAGGGTTTTTGAGTTCAAGCCCTGCATCAGGCTCTCTGCTGTCATCATAGAGCCTGCTTCAGATCCTCTGCCCCCCTCTTTCTCTGCCACTCCTCTGCTCATGCTCTCTCTCTCCCCCTAAATAAATAAATTTAAAAAAGAAAGAACAAACTGCTTGCAGACACACAAATGTGCCAAGCTTTTCCATTCCTTATTTTTCTATTAATTTCCGTTCCCAAGTATTATCTTCCTCTATACCTTTATCTTTTTCCAGACTATCCCTAATACATTCTTCAAAAAGCATGTCAGATGCTATACATGGATAACATTTAGATCATCCCAAAAGACTCCCTTAATCTTTTGTAAACTTAATATTTTTAAATGACGGGCATCTGGGTGGCTCAGTTGGTTGAGCATTGGACTTTTGATTTTGTGCTCTGCACTGAGGGTGGAGCCTGCTTGAGATTCTCTCTGTCTTCCTCTGCCCCTGCCCCTCTCACCCATTCACACTTGCTCTCTTGTTCTCTGTGATGTGTGTGTGTGTGTGTGTATGTGTGTATATATATACACATATGTATATATATACACACATATATATATATAGAGAGAGAGAGAGACAGAGAGAGAGAGAGACAGAGAGAGAGGGAGGGAGAGAGAGGGAGAGAGAACCATTTAAAATATTCACAATTGCTCTTGTTTTCTAGTGTGTGTGTGTGTGTGTGTGTGTGTGTGTGTGTGTGTTGAGCACCATTTAAAACAGATTTAAAATATCAAAGAAAATCAGGCACAATATGTAAAATAAATTAGTCCTGACTCCTGGGTGCTCAGTTGGTTGAGCACCCAACTCTTGATTTCAGGTTGGGTCATGATCCCAGGGTCATGGGATAGAGCACTGCATCAGGCACCACATTGAACATGGAGCCTGCTTAAGATTCTCCTCTCTCTCTCTCTCTCTTTTTCCCTCTGCCCCCTCCCTTGCTTGCAATCTCTCTAAAATAAGTTTTAAAAATTAATTAATTAATTAATTAATAATTTAAATAGTCCAATTTTTCACATACAGTCTGTACAATGCACATGAACAATGAAGTATTTCTAATAAGCTCTAAATCCTAGTTGATAACACCTATTATGTCACTCTTCATAATATGATAGAATATTAAGTTGTTCTGTTACAAACACAGTTTTCAGTGATTCAGAAATCAGAAGCGAGGTCACCATGCTAAAACCATGCTCAGTCATTGGTTTTGTTATTTTAGCAGAAAAATATCTTTAGTTTCTAGTTTCTTTTCTGTATCTTCAAGCTACTCTGATAGCAGAATGACAAATTTTATATTTGAAGATATGTGAAGAATCTATGAGTAATGGAGAATTTCTAGTAAAATGAGCAAATTTTGTAGTTACCATTTTATTTATATCATGTGATTGTTTACATCAAAAATTGAATGACTTAACTATCCAATTTTTATCCTTATAAAGAAAACCAAAAAATCCCCAATTAAGAGGCCCCCCCAAAGACCCATTTCTAGGAAATTAAGTGGTTAAAATGGATGGAATACAAAAGGATAGGTGTATTCTGGAGAATCGTGACGATTAACATGGACATATGATTACATGTAAAATGGTTAGTACAGATAATTATAAAGTTAATATCAGTTTTTTAGGGGCACCTGAGTGGCTCATTTGGTTGAGCATCTGACTCTTGATTTTGATTCAGATCGTGATCCCAGAATTGTGGGGTCAAGGCCCATGTCAGTCTCCGCTATGAACATGGAGCTGCTTAGGATTCTCTCTCTCCCTGTGCCCCTCTCCCCCGCTCATTCTCTCCCTCTCTCTTGAATAAAAATTAAATTAAATAAAAATATAAAAACATTAATATCACCTTTTTAAATGGATCATTTTCATCATAAAAATAGCAAAAGAATTGAAGGAATAAATAAAGTAAAAGTGGTTTATGAGCATCAATAGATGACGAACAAATCAAGAATTATAATTTGAAGCCTTCCTGTCTTACATTTAGGTCTTTCATCCATTCTGAGTTTATTTTTGTGTCAAATATCTGATTATCTGGATTCCAAATTAAACTTGTTTTCTGTTATTGGATTAAAGAAATTTAAAGGAGTAAAAAGGTATTTGAAGAGGGTTAAGAAAATGACATACAAAGTCAAAATCAAGGCACTTATAGTTGAAAACATTTTGGAATATGACATAAAAAATGTATTAAAAGAAAGACAACATCAAAAATGCATAGAACAGAATGTTGTAAAAAGGATATGTAACAGTAATGATATATCAGCTATGAGATAAGAATTACATATCTGTTATAGATTCCCATGACTGTTAAGATAATGGTAATTAATTGAAAGATTGATAAAAAACGAAAAGATTTACGTTTCCTTAATGTAATAAAGGATAAAGGATAATGTAATAATGTAATAAAGGAGCTTATCTTCCCAGAAAATTCTGTAAAGAATGGACAATATAACAAAATACTCCAGGCAGAGATGTAAGCTTAGCTAACCCTAAAATCCCTGCATGTTCAAAAACAGCTGATTGTATGGCCTGATGGTATAAAGCATCCTCAGGACTCGTAGGAACTTGAGATCTTCCTCTCAATGGTTCCTTTAACCTTCCTGGTACTTCCTGACTGTTTTGGAAACCAACTGTCTATAATTCTGCTTGTACAGTAGGCACAAAAAAAATTCATATGAAAACCTTCTATATATTCCTAAGTGTTTACTATTAGGCTAGATGAATCATGGGTCAGACCAAGCAGGACAAAGCGTCAGGCTTCAACCTGGGCCTTTTACCTTTATCATTAAAATATCATTATACTACCAAAGGAAATCCTCACATTCTGTCTTATACTGTGCATTCTTTTTTTTTTTTCTTTTATGGACCTTACATAAAAATAATAATAAAAAAGCATCTTAAGAAGCATAGATTTTTCCTGTTTGGGTAACATGGAGTTGTCAAGTTATTTCCATTTTTTAAGAAACTGCCCTAATAATAACTAATTTAATAAACATATACACATTTCTATTACAGTACTTTTTGTAGTAGCCCAGTCACATTATACGTGATATGTTTTTACATTTTGTCAAAACTCAGGTATGAGATATAAACCATGTTTTTCTTTTTTAGAATTTTTATAAAACATTTATTTCTGGGGTAATTTTTGAAAATATTTTTTACATTGCATTTCACTATTTGGATACTTTTGAGTTTATGTTTCATTTTTTAAAAATATCAACCTTCAGTAAATATTCATATTCTTTAAGCAATTTCTCTCTTTAAAGATTATTTAAAGTAGAAAATTACTATGGTACTCATAAACCTGTAAGTCTTATGTAATTGATGAGTATGCCTGAAGGTTCTTAGTTTCTTCCTTTCACTAACTTAAAGCTTTTCGCTGTAGGAAAATATGGCATGCAAATTTCAGCCAGGAATATAGCTTGCAGGGACCTGAAAATGTATCCAATTTATCAACAAAAAGTATATATTGTGATATTAACCCCTCTTTTTGGGTCACTTCAGAAAACTGAGACTAATTGCAATGTTATTGAAATTTTCCATTAGTGTTTCATATTTGAAATCTTTTAGTTCACAGATAATGCATTTTTAAGCTATAAAGAAGTCATATGACTAGAGTCTTATAAAAGTTAAGAATCTTAAAATTACATTAGATTTCCAACATGTAAAACAAAGATATTTTGATGGAAATCTGACAGACAAGCAGTTATCATTCTGTGACCAGTGTGCCGGGGTATAATGGGTGAAGTTGAGAAATAGTGACTCAGACTGAATGAATGTGTGTATGTGTGAAGCTTATGAAATTATAAGCCTTTTAGTTAGGTTAAAGTTTGATATTTAGTATGGCTTGAATGTAAATTTCTGACTTGACAACCTTTAAGCTAATTGCTTTTGTAGTCTACTATATTTAAAGCAGACTTTATGAATAAAGTTCTTTCACCTACTCTGAGTCAGTCACCTGTTTATTTGTCAAGTAAACCTGTTGATTTTAGGCAAATTTTAGATGTGTGTGGGTACATATGTGTATAGACTACCGTAAAGGCAGATTGTAACGTTTTAACATTGTGTCAGTTTAAATTTTGATTCCAGAGGAATTTTAGTCTCTCAATAGTAAGGATATAAAAGCATATAACATATTTTCTAAAGAAGCTTGTCATTTTAATAGGATATATGTAAAACAAAATGTATAAACATGTCAAGAATAAATTTTAGATGAGGTTGGAAGGAGAAAGACAAAGCTAGATATTTTTTAGTAAGAGTGATATTTGTGTGCATATGTAATTTATGGATTTGAAGGCTGAGTGATTAATGTAAATAAGTACTTATAAAATTATTCTGGCAAACATGATTATTAAAAACTAGGCAACATTAAATGCAGGATTATTAAAAACATTGCTTTATAAATTAGAATATGTATGTGAATATTTGTGTAAAGTTGAATAAAATAAGACGGTTAAAACAATTATTGCCCTCTAAAACTGCATGAATATGGTATAATTGGTTACTTGTGGGTGATGGAAGTTTTTTTTTTTTTTTTTGAGATGCTTAATATTTTCTGACTTTCAAAATTGCTTTAATGAGCTTGTGTTACATAAAAAAAAATTCAAAAAGAGTTAGAAACCAATTTTTTTTAAATCTGGTCAATAATGTAAAGTTTTTTTTTTTCCCTTTCCCCAAATGATAGATAACTTCTATAATATGGAGCAAATATAGCAGAAAGAATTTATAAAAATGTTCTTACAAACATCATTATCAAATACCTAGAAATATTAGGGATTGGTTTATTAGAATATTGTATGTAATACAAAATAAGATACTTGTATGTGGTTGCACATGAATTTGTATAAGAGTAGAATAGAATAAAGTGAATGGAAAAAAGTATTATTGTGGGCACCTGGGTAGCTCAGTTGGTTAAGTGTCTGACTCTTGATTTCAGCTCAAGTCATGATCTCACAGTTCATGAGTTTGAGCCCTGCATAGGGCTCTGTGCTGTCAGCAGGGAGCCTGCTTGAGATTCTCTCTCCCTCTCTCTCTGCCCCCCCCCCCGCTCATGTGCTTTCTATCTCAAAATAAATATTTTTTTAAAAAGAAAAAAAATATTATTGTAAAGTAGATTTATGTGTGTATAGACTTATAGTATTAGTTATTTCTCAGTGGTGGAGTTGATGTGACTTTTGGTACTTATATACTGTATTCTAAGTTTTACAAAATTGCCACAACGAAATGGTATTTCATGTCATTAGAAACATATCAAGTTAAAAGTTTGTGCCCAGATGATTTTAAACGTTTTTTATTTAAATTTTACTTAGTTAACATACAATGCAATACTAGTTTCAGGAGTAGAATTCAGTGATTCCTCACTTACATACAACACATAGTGCTCATCACAACAAATGCCCTCCTTAATATCCATTACCTGTCTTGCCCATCTCCCACCTAACTCCCTCCATTAACCCTTCAGTTCATTCTCTATCATTAAGAGTCTTTTGTGGTTTGTTTCCCTCTCATCTCTCCCCTGCCCCTTCCCATATGTTCATCTATTTTGTTTCATAAATTCCACATGAGTGAAATCATATGGTATTTGTCTTTCTCTGATTGACTTCGCTTACTATAATACATTCTAGTTCCATCCACTTCATTGCAAATGGCAAGGTTTCATTATTTTTGATGGCTGAGTAATATTCACCACCTCACAAGTAACAGATAACTCTCATACTATGACACACTGTGACAATCCACCAACCAAATTCCCTTTTTCTACTCCAGGGTTCATCTTTAGACACTTCCCTTACATACTCAGTACCTTCTGTGTTACTCCACCTAACGATTTCTGGCTAAGGAAGCTATGCAGGACTTGTGTAGGACAGCTGGAAAGTGCAAGATATTAATGTTTTAGAGATTAGTCACTAAGGGGTAGGGATCGGTAAGTAATTTTTCTCTTCCTCACCCCTCCAGGAACAAATCTGAGCTGTTTCAGAAGTTTCTCAGAGAGTCCCCAGCCGGATTGAGCCTAATTACCATAGGGGAAACCTCATTATACTTTTAATTAGCTTGTTTCCTTTCTCTTTGCTGCTTTTTTTACTCCATCATAGTATTTCCTGAATTTACCTTACAAAAGACTTCTTGACTCAGGATCTACTTTAACACACCCCAAACTAAGATACATGCTACACAATGTCAATCTGGTTTTGGTCTTTTACAAATATGCTCTTCAGTAGCTGAATGGGTATACAAACTGGTACATCCAGACAATAAAATATTCGTCTGTGCTAAAAAGAAATGAGCTATCATGCCATGCAAAGGCATGGAAGAATCTTAAATGCATATTAGTAAGTGAAAGAAGCCAATCTGAAAAGGCTATATACTTTATGATCCCAACTATATGACACTTTGGAAAAGCTGAAACTATAGAGACAATAAAAAGATAAGTGGATGCTAGGGTTTGAGGGGGAAGGATGAATAGGTGGAGAACAGACAATTTTTAGGTCAGTGAAAATACTCTCTGTGGTGATACTATAATGGTCTATTCACGTGATTATATATTGTCTAAAACCATAAAATGTACACCATCAAGAGTGAACACTAATGTTAACTATGGACTTTGGGTGACATGATAAAAGTCATTGGAACAAAGTACCATCCTGACTGGGGACATGTATAATGGGAGAGTCTATGTATATGTGGGAGCAAGGGGCACATGGGACATCTCTGTACATTCCTCTCAATTTTGCTGTGAACCTAAAACTACTCTAAAATATTTTTCCTTAAAAAACAAGAAAAAATTACAAAAAACAAATTTCAGTGTTCTGTATCATTAGTCCACCTAAGTCACCAATACATACAGCCATACTTTATATATTCTTCATGGCTCAGAACTGCCCCATCTCTGAAATTATACCCCCACACTGTACCCTTCAGTCTTAACTGTTTTTTTTTTCTGATAAAAATATAGATACTTCTGACCATAGTTTGTGATGCTCTTAAAAAGGTATTTGCAGAAGTTTTTAAAAGAGAGATTGTGGGGAAGAAATGATACATTGAAGTCCATAAAATGTTTCTCTTGGTTACTTTGGACTAGTTGACATTTGAGATTTTCTTTATTTGAACTTCTCTGATATAAAAATAACAACACACAGGTAACCACTGTCCAGAATTATAAAAAGAGCTATGAACTTTTTCCATGTTTTATTCATATAGCATGTTCATAAAATGTACATCTAGATAATTTGGTTTTTCCATTGTTATTTTTTTATTATTCTACATGTGAAATATACAATGTTAGATAAAATGTATTTTCCTTATTTTCCATTATTACTCTATATGTGAAATATGCAGTATTAGGGGCACCTGGATGGCTCAGTCGGTTAAGCAGCCACCTCTTGATTTTGGCTCAGGTCATGATCTCAGGCTCAAGCCCCATGTCAGCCTCTGTCCTGGGCATGGAGCCTGCTTAAGATTCTCTCTCTCCCTCTCCCTCTGCCCTTTCCCCACTCGCATGCACACATACATGCGGTCTTTCTCTCTCTCTCACTCTCTCTTTAAAAAAAGTGAAAGAAATATGTGATTTTAGATAAAATTCATTTCCTATTTCCCCCAAAAGCAAATGTAGTTTATTTGTGTGACTTTGATAGATGTTCCTTAAGCTTCACTGGAGGTATATGATTTCCTTTTCTCTGAATTCTCAGTCTTGTTTCACTTTGTAATTATTTGGGGTCAGAATACTGACAAAATTGAATTATTTGGGACCTTGATTCTTTCCCAAAACTGAAGAAAAATTTTGATCTTAAGAAAGATAGCTACTTAACTATAAAGGATATTTTATTTATGGTCCATGGATTCATAGCCTCTAGTATCTCTTTCAGGTCTTTGCTTTCTGTAATGCATGATCTTTTGAAAGTTATTGCAACCTTCAACCTAACAGATTTTATTTTTACTTGTAGTCCTTCTGATTCAACTAACATGAATGTAATAATTTGAAGTGCATGTCAGGCATTATTCCTTGAATTATCAGATATGCCAGGCAAGTATAGGGATTAGAATGTGAACCTTTGTTGTAGTAGTGAACAGGTGACCTTTCTTTACCATGTTATACAATAATTTAAAACCTTAATTTAAATACTAAAACAAACAAATAATAAAATGTACGTGTTGCTACATGTGTCTACTTGCTTTTCTTTTCAACCAAATGAACCTATATAAAGATATTTATATCATGTTTGCATCATTTAGATTGAAATGCAGATATAGAGTAAGGAAAACTTTATGAAAATGTAAATATAACCAAAATCTTATATATACAGCATTTATGTAATTGCAAAAGTGCTAATATTTATATGGAGTGTTATATGTTGAATTGTGTCCCCCAAAAGAGAGCCTAAATCCCCGTACAAATCTATGAGCTTAATATAAAAAAGGGTCTTTGGAGATGATCAAAAAAAGATGAAGTTGTTAGGTAGGTCTATCCTGATACTGGTTTCATTACAGGGGAAATTTGGACACAAAGGTAGACATGGATAGAGGGAAACTGAGGTGAAGACACACAGCAGACATCATCTGTAAGCCAAGGAATGCCTAAGGCTACCAGAAACTAGGAAAACAGGCATGGGTCAGTGTCTCCCTCAAAACCCTGATAAGGAACCAACCCTGCTGATACCCCGATTTCAGACCCAGTCTCCAGAACTGTGTGACAATAAATTTCCAGTGTTTAATTATTTTTAATGTTTATTTTTGAGAGAGAGACACACACAGATTGCGAGTGGGGGAGGAGCAGAGAGAGGGAGACAGAATCTGAAGCAGGCCCCAGGCTCTGAGCTGTCAGCACAGAGCCCAACATGGGGCTGGAACTCATGAACCAGGAAATCATGACCTGAGCGGAAGTTGGACTCTTAACTGACTGAGTCACCCAGATGCCCATAAATTTCCATTTTTTAAACCACCCAGTTTATAGTATTTTATTACAACAGTTCCAGGAACTAATATATAGACTCATGTTAAATAAATTTCCTATTAATGGAATTTATGTGTAGCAACCTTAGGAGGAGATTATGTGCAGATTAAGTTTAAATGTACGTACTTATTTTATGCTATACTGTATAACTATACTTCTACTATACATTTACTATATAATATGCTTATACACTATAAGTGTATGTATATGTGATATGATTATATTACTTTACATTTTTATATATATACATACACATATGGGGTTACATTTTTTGTGTTCGTATTCTGTTCCACAGTGCTGGCTGCTATTAAAACATGTATTAAGATAAAAGTTAAGGGGCTCCTGGTGGCTCAGTTGGTTAAGCATCTGACTGGGTCATGATCTCACATTCCTGAGTTCAAGCCCCACATCAGGCTCTCTGGTGTCAGCACAGAACCCACTTCAGATCCTCTGTCCCCCTCTTTTTCTACCCCTTCCCCCCATCAAAAATAAATAAATATTTTTAAAAAAAGATATGACTTAGGACTAGAATCAAGAATCTAAGTGCTTATGTGAAAATACTGAGAAAATTTAATATTGTTATTCAACTTTCCCTAATATAACCTTTATGGGGTGGATATTCTTATTTTCCATTTGTCAGTGTAGAAACTGAGGCATAAAAAAAAAACACCTTAAACTCTTCAAAATAACTTAGTTTATATTAAGTGGCAAAGTTAATGTCCTCACATGGTGCAATTTCAAAAGCTTCCTTCTAAGCTACCAAAGCATCCCTGACTCCCTCCACTCCTAAGATGAGCCATTATGTATAAGAACCTATTTGTAAATATGCTTAGTGAAAATTCTGAAAAAAAATCTATAAAACAACATCTTTACTCCTAAAGTCCAAGAAATCCATTTCCTAATTTCCCACCCCACAAGAAATGGCAGCTTTTTTTATACTTATAGATGATTCATTCAACACAGTTATCACAGACAAGTGCTTTTGAGCCATTCCCTAATTTAACTTTACTAATTAATATTGTACATCAATACAATAACTTTGTATATGTTGTATATTACAGTAAGGTCAACTATCTCTTTAAAAAGTCATACTCTTTTGTGTTGGGCCTTTAGACCTGCCTGGGAAATTATCATCTTTATTTCATGGAGTTTGTACATGTACTTTAAATTTGATGTTTCTTACCTTACTGCTTCAATATTCGTAACATTTTAGTTACTGCTGCACACTTTTTAACTACAATACATTTATCACATGCTTTGATTACAATATTTATAAGTATATTCTGTTTCACAAAACTATCTTCTACTAAAACATGATTTAGGAGTGATAGGACTAGAAATCTAATCCTGAAAAGTGGAAGAGGACAGCTAACCTTCAGCAGTGGCAAGGCACAACTAAGAACTCTTGTGTATGAAGCAGGAATATTCCACCACTCTTCGTGTGCTCTTGATACTTCCCTGTAGAGTCCAAGATCAGCTATATATCATATCAAGCAAAAGTGACCTTTTAATATAAAATAATACATTTTTCCATTTACTCAATATATGTTGGGTATAGCACTTAGGAGTCATTTACCAATTAATAAAATGGATTTTATGGCACACAATATAAATGAGCTTTAAAAATAGTATTATAATAATTAAATTATTTGTTCTATTTGAATCTGAGAAATCTTACATAAAAAATATTTTTAGAAATGCTATTTTGTTTTCCTGATGCACTGAAGAGTACTATTTAAAACTTAAAAATCACTTAGAATGCTGTAAATTGCACAATTAACTAAGAGCAATAACATGAAAAACACATTAAAAGTATGATAATATTTATGTGAGTAAACTTAAATGAATTTCTTATAATGGAATTTAGACATAAATCTAAAGAAGAGAAAATGTGGTCATGGGGAATATGATACTAATTAATGAATATAGAAGATACTTACCTTCTTCAAAATGATTCCAAGAATTTTGGTGCAGAGGAAATTAATTCTACATATAGAGAGAATATATAGATACAAGTAAATATATATGTTAAAGGAAATTTTTCTGCCTAGAGCAATTAAATATGGAATATTAAAGTAATTTTATACCTTACATAATATTCTCTAATATCAAACATATTTGTATATTTATAAGTTTATTTATTTATTTTGAGGGGAGAGGAGCAGAGAAATAGGGAGAGAAAGAATCCCAAGCAGGTTCCACGCTGTTAGCACAGAGCCTGACACAGGACTCGATCTTGAGCACTGTGAGATCATGTCCTGAGCCGAAATCAAGAGTTGGACACTTAACTGACTGAGCCACCCAGGTGCCCCATGTATATTTATAAACTTTATTTAGTAAGGGATAGAATAGGCTTCATAGCTCAGGGGTTAGAGGACTGCTCTTGTAATAAGGGACAGAATAGGAAATATGAGAATGCAGTTAAAATTAGTAAGATTAAATACTAAGATAGTCTATTTTTATTTAATTGAGCAATTATCTACTTTCAAGTTTGTTTGTTTTCTACCCTGTGCAATCATCATGTCCAATTCATGCATGGAATATTTGGAACATGTGGTACCTTTTAAGTTAATGTATCCTCTAGTGTTTAGGGGCTATAGTCATCTCTCTTCTGGAGACAGAGGGAATAGAGGTTTGTTTTTGTTTTTTTAATCTTCAAATATACCAGTTTAAAAGTTGGATATTATTTTTTATTGTACCTAAGCACTAGCATCATCTAATAATTAAAAATTACATTCTCTTCTGCATAGCAAAACCTCTACTCACCACTTTATCATCTTTCTTTTCTCTATACTCCCCTTCTCCATCGAGGAAGTCACCCTTTCTGACCCTGAAAGTTTTTAATGTACCTTCTACAGATAATCTGTTATTGTTCCCTCAGTTTACTGAAAGTTTTTAAAGTTTACTTCCTATGCTTTACCACAGCATCAATTCCCATGGTATTTAAGAGACCTCATTTTCATGGCCTCTCCTACCTTGGAGAAAACACATATGCCTCTAATATATGCACTGACAATGAGGAACTGGATAGTTCACAGAACATTGGCAAATATGCTACTGTATTTCAGCTTCTTCAGGTTTAAACAGAGAACAGGAGAAAAGTTGTTCCATTGTCTATTCTGTTTCTCATAATCAATTATGAACAGAGGGTTATGCAACAATAACAGAACAGTCACAAAGTACATTTTAGTCATCTCCAAAGTCTTGAGAGACTCTGGAATATAGAAACTGACAAGGCCACATGATGTATAAAAATAAACTCCGACCTCTGCAGCAACCAGTGCAAGAAGCCAGCAGCACTCAGCCCCATGTGGCCATGATGGTCAATAACTTTCAGTCGCTCTAATTTTTTCCCCTACTTCCATCATAGGACCAACCAAGAGAGAGCAAAACATGCACGTCTAACCAATAACATAAGATCCCCCTTTTAGTTAGTCCACATTCAGCTTCCCCATCCCAACAATCTGCAATTAGAGCATATCTAAAGCTCTCTCTTTCTGCCATGAAACTCTCACACTTTCCTGCTTGCCTATGGGTCTCTTTCATATGCAAGTGATGGTGTCTGACTCCCTTTCTGCGGTAAGGTCTGAAAAAATACTTTCGATTGTTTTCATTTGCATAATTTTCATTTATTTCCACAGTTTTCCTGTTGGTTCCAGCAGGATGTGGTCTACATTGCCATTGTTGGGGATCCCAGCTTTCAACCAAATGCAGTACCCACAGACATCCCCTGTGTCTTGTGGTAAGTCGGCACTAGATCTGGAACTTGTTCTCTTTGCATTGAATTTCTTGTGTATTTTTTTTTTCAGTTTGGTGCTCAGTTTTGATTACTTGTTTTTATCTGTTTGGCATCCTTGGTAGAATCGGGCCATTCCTTTTAACACCTTTTTGCTATTGTGTGTGTGTGTGTGTGTGTGTGTGTGTGTGTGTGTTACTGTTTTGTGTTGTGCTGTGTGTGCTGTGTGTCATAAAAGAAGAATCACAGAGTGAAACACAGATAAGGTACTATAAGCCTGTTGTTTCAAGCCAGCATCTAAGACCAGTGAGTTTGCCATTCTTACTGGATCTATATCTACTTGGACAAACTTTGCTGTGGGTCATTTTTAAAACTAGATGTGTTTCTCCTTCTTCCTTGATTTTTTTGGGGGTCCTGAGAACTTGGTAGTGATCCAGAGAGAGATTACAGTTTTCCATCTCTCAGAGAAGCACAGATTTGGGGGTATGCAGTAGGAAATGACCACTGTCAGGTTGGGGGCCTGAACGAAGCCTGAGAACCACAGGAGCTGATGGTAAGAGTCAAAAGGCCTGAGAATGGGAGGGTCAATTATGTATAAGTCTTGGCCCAAGTCCAAAGGCCAGAGAACCAGAAGCACTGATGTCTGAGTACAGGAGAAAGTGGATGTTCCACTTTAGGCCGAGACGATGAATTCATCCTTCCTCTGCTTTTTTATTCTATTCAGGCCCTCAGTGGATTGGATGATGCCCACCACATTGGTGAGGACATAGCCTCTTTATTCATTCTACAGATTCAAGTGCTAGTATCTTCTGGAAACACTCTTACAGTTTCATCAGCTGTCTGGGCATCCCTTAGCCCACTCAAGTAGACACATAAAATTAACCATCACACTGAACTATATACATCAACATATACACATGTTGGTCAGAATGTAAGATACTAAATCCAGGATGACAAAAGCTGATTGGACTATCCCAAAAAGAGACCTACAGGATCCCTTTTTGACAATAAACCTGATTATTTAAAGAAAAGAAAAAAGAAAAGAAAAGAAAAGAAAAAGATCCCAAAATAGAGCAAAGTCTCCTAAAAGCCATATCCAAAACATTTCTAGAAAAGATCAATTGGATCATAATACAGTCATATAAACAGAGAAAAGATCAAACTAAAGGAGATATTCAGGATAAACTAGAATTTTTCTCACAACATTTGGGAGTTAAAGAGGTAACGTTATAACAGGAGTCCTTTCATCTCATTTTGTCAGTGGAGTTAAACCTTGAATTGAAGACCTAATTGGAGAACAGGAATTAAAATGGGAAACAGATCTTTAGCTGAACTAAAACACCTAGCAGAACAAAAATTAAGCAGAACCTGAAATAATGTAGATGTCCCTGTAGATCACACAGTTAGGTGGCCCACTTCCTAAACAACCACCTATTGTCAAAGACTTTGGAGGGATTATAAACAGAAGGGATATTGGAAAAAAGACTGTCCCCTCTTACGGAAGAAAAACTAAGACAAAGAAACATTGCCCAGTTCCGATTAATAAGGGTACTCAAAGGAAGGAAAACGTCCAATATTCTGTCCTACCCTTAAACATTCAAGATGAATTAATTATAAATATAGAGGGCACAATGCACTGAACTGTGCCCCCCAATCCATATATTTAATGCTCTAACCCCAATGTAACTATATTTGGAGATAGCAGGTTTTAAATTTATATTACTTATAAGTAGGTATTAAAAGTCAAGTGAGGTCAAGAGAGTTTGGCCCTAATCAGGTAGGATTAGTATCCTTATAAAAAGATACACCAGGGAGTTCTTTTATCCTACCCCTACTAATCCCTCCCCCTACATTCATACCACCCTATGAACACACCAAAAAAAAGGCCATGTGAACACAGCGGGCAGGTGGCTGACTACAAACCAGAGAGATAACTGTCACCAGAAACTGAATTTGCAGGTACCTTGATTATGGATGGCCCAGCCTCCAGAACTGTGAGAAATAAATTTCTGTTAAGTCATTCAGCCCATGATGTTTTGTTATGACGGCACACGCTCACTAGTACAGAGTCTAGCTCATTGACTCCTGGTAGATACAGGTGCTATTCTTTCCACATTAAACCTTGCCACCTTTGCACAACCTTCCTGAATAAGCATTACACACAAATGATAGGTATTTCAAATAACCCACAGATTTTCCCTATTGATCTTAACTGTGACCCTATGTCCTTGACTGGAAAACATTCCTTCTAGCTCTGTGTTATGTTACCTGCAATTTTAATAGCAAGAGACTTTCTTTGCAAATGGAATTTTAATCTTAAATGTACATCAGTGAGACTATTTCTTGTGGTTCCCAAGGACTTACTTATTAATAATCAAGTTGTGTCTGCCCTGTATATACCTTTGCCTTCTCCATTATATTTGATGCATACCACAAATAAATATATCTTGCCTTGTACCCAACACTCTGTAGGCTAAAAATTCCAGTGGCATTGGAAACAAACAACCCATTAAATTTCAGATAAATTCTACAAAACAGTTACCAAAATATTCCTTGAATAGAACTTCCCCAATATTTCTTGAAGCCAGAACAAAATGAAGGGCTCAAACCTACAGATGAAAGGCATATATGCAAAGGTCTTTTCTTACCTTATACTAACCCTTGTAACATCCCCATCCTTCCAGTAAATAAAACAAATGGACAAGATATCAATTTGTTGAAGACCCCAAAGCCATCGATAAATTTGTTATCCATCTCTTCCCAGTAGTACCTAACCCAAATAGCATTCTTTCATTAATTCCTCCTTAAGCAATTTGTAGGGATTGAGTCACAGAGCAGGAATGAATGTTTTCCAGTCAAAGGTTGAGGGGTTCAGTTAAGGTCAACAGAGAAAAATCTGTGAGTTACTTGAAATACCTATCACCTACATGGTATGTTTTTGAGCAAAGGTGGAAGGGTTTAATAGTATCCTTCCATCAATTCCTTCAGTAGTCAACTTGTTTCACTGCATCTTTTCTCTGACTTTATTGGTGTGTCTCTACACTAAGAGAGTCAGCACCTGTTTGCATTCTCCTGAATGACCTGGACAGTCATGCTACAGGAGTTCACTGAAGAACATTCTTTTTTCTAAGTTCTCAATTAAGATTTAAAAGATCTAATTTTTTCATGTGATTCAGTTATGATACAACATGTACCTATTCTCTTACTTTGTTCATAAAACAAGGAAACCCCTTAAAAATATCCAATTTATTTGCTCTTAGCCTTAGCAGAAAAGAGGCATAAAGTTTCAAAAGATAAATTACAGTTACCCCAAGACATATTGCATTATTTAGGGTATGACATATCTCAGCAGGGAAGAGCATTCTATCTTGATAGACTGAAAACTATCCAATCTCATCCTACGCTTCTTACAAAATGATCACTGAAAAGATATTTAGGTTTAACAGGAATTGCAGACAATGTGTGCCATTTTTTTGCTTGAGATTGAAATAGTTTATGAATTGACTAAGTCTTCAATAACAGAGCCTCTCTTCTAAAGCCCAAACATGAATAGGTATTCTGTAGCCTAAAGAAGCCTCTTCAACAGACTCCTCTAAGTATTACTACTATGAGCCATTTTGTCTATTTGTGCATAAGATATCTGGAAATGTTTTTGGGGGTTCAACTTGACTTCATGGGAAATATAAAAAAACTCATTGCTTACTGTAACTTTACCCTTGGCCTAGTTGCAAAGGTTTATCCATCTGTTTTAAAACACTGGTTATCTCTATAAAACATGTTGATGCTATGCTTCTGCTGAACTAGTTTTAGATTCCTTGCTTGGATTCATGGTTCCTCATGCAGCACACATATTAATGCTAATTTAGAATGTACAACATTTTTAGTCAACCAATTAATTTCTTACGAGATTCTGTTACTCTCACTCTTACCTTACCATTCACGATTGCAGTGCTCTGAATGCTGCCACTTTCCTGTCTTCATTAGAACAAGAGGAACATCATGCTTGTCTCACCTCCCTTGGGGGATGCGCTGTACCTTACTTGGATTACTATAGACTCCCACCGATCATTTTGACCTAGTATGGTTTGTTGGTGGGTTATACTTCAAAACTAAAACTAGAGGGTGTCAAGTATGGTATACTATGATTAATTTAAGCTTAGCTTTAGAATATAGTCCTCTGCCTGAGGTAAAATCAGCCCAGATAGCAAAGTTTATGTATTAACTAGATCTTGTTAGCTAGCCAAAGGCCTGAAAGTAAACATATATACAGATAGCAGTTATTCTTATGGAGTAGCACATGACTGTGGGATACTTTGAAAACAAATGAATTCCCTCATCTCTATTGGAGCCCTCATCACAAATGGACAGCAAGTTTAAAGAACTCGTACATGCAATCCTGCTTCCTAGAGCGGTAGCTATTTAAAAAGTCAAGGCTCATGCAAAAAGAGATAATACGGAAGCTAAAGGAAATACTCTAGTGGATCACTATGCCAAAATAGATCAGTCTTTATATAGGATGTGATCCTATATAAATCTTCAAAGGATAACTCCCTGAAGGAATGCAGAGAGGCCATTATAAAGCATCAGTAGCCCCTGATTCTGAAAAGGAAGAATGGAAATAAATCTGACTGCATCCTTTAGTCAGATAATATCTGGCACTCAAGACAGTGGCTTGGTGGCACCAAGTGATTTCAAATGAGTATTAGCTAAATTTCTCTATAGAACTACTCATCATGGTATAGACAAATTAGTTACTAACTTAAATCAGCATTGCTGGGGAAACTTTCAATAAATAGGCAGCTGTGGTTATTTTGGGGTCACGTGTTACCGCTCAACAACACAATTCTAAAACAAACTGTAAAGATGTGACAAAGGAATCAGAGCCTCAAGGGCCCTTTGAACATCTACAGTTGAATTTTTACAGCTTCCATCCTCCCTGGGATTTGAATATGTTTTAGTTATTTTGCATATATTTTTTCAACGTGGCATGAAGCATTTCTAGCGTTTTAGGTGACATACTTAAACATATGAACCTTCCTATTATCAGTTAACAGAAAGATAACTGATGTTTCCTGAGGCAGTAGACCATATGACCATAAGTGCTAGTAACCTTTGACCAAGGGAACTCAAGATTTCCTGAAAGTTCTCATAAGTTTAAGAATGTCATTGTTCCTTTCAACTTTTCTACAAGATTGTGGATGTTAAGGACAGTGTAGTGAGGGGTAACACTGTACAGAGTTCTTTTATAATGACTCTCATAAAGTGTGTGCCTTGATCACTTCTTGTAAAAATCAGCATGCTCCAGATTAGAAACACAGAATCAAGCAGGCTTCTTGTTAATATAAAGGCTGTAGCATAAATTCAGCAGTTTTTGTAAGGCAGTAGACCAAATACTTGCCACCCGGAAGAGAGACACAGAGATCTGGATATGTAACCCAGTTAATGTCTGGCCATGGTTGACACTTCATGCTACAAACAACTCTTTTTCTTTCTTGTTCCCTTTCCTCCAGCTCCCTGCGCTGAATCGCCTTGTGCCTCTACTGTATCAGTATTCCCTTTGTGATCACAACACCTGGTCCTATTTGCCTCAGACTAACCACCTCATGCACTTTAGGAATAGAACTCTGAGATTGTCAGTACACAACAACCCAAATTAAATAAGTAAGCAAGTGTGGAATTTCTGTCTCCAAACGTGAGCTGCAAAATGAGGCCCCTGTTGATTATTGAGGAAAACTACCTATATTACTGACTCATTACTTATGTAAAGAAAATCATAACATTATTCCCATAAGTGAGAATTACACAAATCATAAAGAAAAAACTATAGAAAACTTACTGGTAACTCTAGTAGAAGTTATTAATGATACCATCTCTGCCCTAGATGGAATAAGAGATGAGTCTCACATTGGTACAAGTAATGAAGGAAAATCACAATGCTCTATATTTCTATTGTCTAGTCATAGTAGCTTCTGTGCCATTACTAATACTTCTTGTATTAATGAAAAAGACAAGGTGGACAAGGCTATATAAAACTTTAAAATAAAAGCTATTTGGATCTCTCAGGTTCATCCTCATGGCGAGTGGTATTTGTTCTTTTGGCATAGGGTAGGCAATTGGGATTCCTGGTTCTGAAGCATCTTAACAGAGACTATTAATTGTTTTGGTTTTGGTTTTGGTTTTTTTAACAATGTGGTCAAAATTCTCCATTGCACTCTATCTAGGATCTTACAAAATTTTGTGTAGCTGTTCCCTCATTAGATGATTGACATGATAATACAAGATGGTTAAGAAGATCTTACAATACAGGGCTGTCTGGGTGGCTCAGTAGATTAAGTATCTGACTCTCACGGTTCATGAGATTGAGCCCTACTTCCAGCTCTGCCCTGACAGCTCAGAGCCTGTTTGGGATTCTCTCTCTCCCTCTTTCTCTGCCTCTCCTCTACTTATGTGCATGCTCTGTCACTCAAATTAAATAAAGAAATAGTTTTAAAAAGAACTTGCAATACAGTTAACTATGGAGATGACTGAACAGAGTCCCTAAGCAGTAATGATCTGGATTTCTAGGCTACTCTGAATTGTTCAACCTTTCACAACTGAGATAATGACCAAAAGAAGAGGTTGGGAGACTAAATATACAAATATGCAAATATACAAATATACACATATACAATGGCCAAGGCACCTGGGTGACTCAGTCAGTTGTGTCTGACTCTTGGTTTTGGCTCAGGTAATGATCTCATGGTTTGTGGTCTTAAGCACCATGTCAGACTCCATGCTAGCAGTGAGGAGCCTGCTTGGGATTCTCTCTCTCTCCTTCTCTCTGCCCCAACCCTGCTCACCCTCCCTCTCTCTCAAAATAAATAAACATTTATATATATATATGTATGTATATGTATATATACATGCCCAAACCATGTATGAAAATAGAACTCTCACTAAAACTTCAGTAGCAAACAGCCTGGAGGATAAACCACTACCTCTTCAGTGATTAGTCAGGAAGGACCAGGGTTTGGTCAGCAACTTCAAGGTTTTCTAATTTTTGACCCTGCTTTCCAGACCAACCAGAAAATACATATATATATATATATATGGTATATATTTATACATATATATAAATAAATTTATAAATATAAATTAAATTTATAAATATAAATATATGTACATATATTTATGTATATTATATATATATATTTGGCTCTCCAACCAATTACACATAATGCTCCACCTCAATTTAGTCTGTCCCCAACTTCCCTACATCATCAACCTCTAAGCAGAACATACCTGAAGTCCTTTTCTGCTCTAAAGTTTTCAAACTCCTCTACCTGCTATTGAGTCTCTTCCAGATGCAAGCAATGGTGGCTGACTGACTTGCTATAGAAAAATCTGAGTAGGTCAGCTTTGTTTACCTCATTTGGATGTGTTTTTGTTTATTGCCACAGTTTCCAACTAGTAATCATTGAATGAAAAGTCTTTTTCTTCTCTTGATGAAAAACCTAAATCATATGAAGACTGTTGCAATTATTGTCTTAGCACTGTACACTAAATACTGATATCCCACTGCCTAGTGTTTTCAAGACAAGTGTGAAGTCATAGCTTAATTCATTTTACAAGTGATATAGAAGGTCGTATCCAGGCTTGCTTTATACCAGATAATAACGGAATAATCAGAGAATAGAAGTTCATTGTTGTGCAAAAGCAAACACCTATGTGGTATCTAGGTAACAAGCAATAGTGAGACTCTGTTCCCACTTAACAGTACTTAACAATGAACCCATTACTCTGGATTCTTAGTGTAGAAGTTTCTTACTGTTAAAGTCTGCACTGAGCACAGAACATCAAGGAAGGCTGAAGTGAGGCTAGAGAGATTGGAAGGCATAGGGAGATATATTTACTCATTTGGAATTTTATATACATTTTTATAGTTTTCAGTAATAATGTGTTACTTCCATAGTTGAAAGCTAACTTATCTAGATCCTAGGACCTTATACCCAGGATAATTTTGTCAATTCCCAACCATGGATCAATTCTTGTCAATCTTGACCACTTTGTGGTATGGAAAACCCTAATGAGATGAGCCTGGCAAGGTTAAATCAGCACCTATGTCCCTGATACCCAGTGATTTCTGACTCTCAATACAAAGCTCCTTCTAGTGTGCCATACCACAACAGGGAAATTTTGTCTTGGTAGAATGGCACAAATCCATGTGTATGATATAAACCAAAACATCAACTGAGTAAAAACAATAAGAACTATGTATAATTATGCATTATTTGCATAAATCAATCTACCAGTACTTTTTAAAATTAAATTCGGTAGAATCTCTTTTGTGTCTATTGTATTGAGACTTATGTAACATTTATCAGATGTAACTATTATGGATCACAAAACCTTTTCTAAAACTAAAAAAAAAAAAATAGATTTTTCCACATCCTTGAACAACACTTCAGCTTTTGAAAACCAAAGATATATGTGTTTAGTGAACTTAATCCACTGAGCAGGATCTTTTCATTTATACAGATCTTTTCATTTATACCGCAAGTTTATTTTAAACTTCAAAGTTACAGGGCCAGAAAAATTTGAAAATTTGTTTCTTAGATATAGGCATAAATGGGCATGTGTTTGTTAATATGATATTCAGTGAAGTCCAACCTTTCTTATTACTATTACTTGCATTTTCAAAATGAGTAAAACATTCAAATTCTTTAGAAGATATTTGAGATTCAAGATCATGATTACATTTTAAAATTTTTTTTCAACGTTTTTTATTTATTTTTGGGACAGAGAGAGACAGAGCATGAACGGGGGAGGGGCAGAGAGAGAGGGAGACACAGAATCGGAAACAGGCTCCAGGCTCCGAGCCATCAGCCCAGAGCCTGACGCGGGGCTCGAACTCAGCCCAGAGCCTGACGCGGGGCTCGAACTCACGGACCGCGAGATCGTGACCTGGCTGAAGTCGGACGCTCAACCGACTGCGCCACCCAGGCGCCCGATTACATTTTAATATAATTGCATTATTTAATTTAAAATATTACAAAGATCCTAATTTTTAATAAATTAACATTGGCATCGTGTAGATTTCCTGAAAACATATTGTATTTATTCATGATTTATGTTATCAGTTATAGCTAAGACTTTTTCCTCATTATAAATAGAGATGCAATCAACAAAGCTACCTCTGTTTTTTTGTTTTTTCTACTTCAAATGCTACATGAAAAGAAATGAGAAAATTCTAGTTCTGTGAACACTGACATTTGTTCTTGATTAAAAGAATTATTTTCTCATGCCAGAACATTAGGTCCAGAAGCTAAATAGTAAGAAGGAGAATAAATGCCAGTTTATTAGGTTGATGTTACTATTAAGATTATTCAGATAACTGATTACACAATTTTCAGTTCCATTCTATTTACATTGTATTATTTAATTGAAATGCAATTCAAATAAATCTAATCAATGTTCAGGTCAGGTATTTCGCATAGAATATTTATTCCGTTCTATCTCTTAATCAGTGCTAAGATGAATCTTAAAGTGCCTTTTACTGAGTTACTTTTTCTCCTTTACCAGAAATAAAGCTTTATCCTTTATCAAACCTTTATCCTTAAGACAAAAATCACTACGGGTAAAATGCATAATCAGAAAGGGTCTGAGAGGTGAGATAAAGTGATCATGGAGGAGGAGTATTTGCTGGGAGTCAGAAGGGGCTCAGAAATCATAACACATAATCACTGGTGCTATCTCCACATAAGCTAGATCCTGCTGGTACTATGGAAGCTATTGCACCTGTGCATCTATGTCAGGTTTTCCCATGGTTTTACAAAAGTTCTTCAATTGACCCCATTTGTGGCTTTTTCTGCTTCATGTAGAATGTGAATGTCCCAACATGATATTATCTTCCAGTCTAAGTTATGAAAAGATGTGAACTAATGTACCTCAAGAGAGTACTAACACTTACGGCCCATCTGAGTCTTCTGAATGATGATTAGAATAATCTAAACAATTATTTTCTGATTAACTACATTCATAGATTGATTGATTGATTGATTGATTGATTGTAACTACATTGATTGCTCTGCTCTCAGATCTTTGTTGGCTATAAACATTCTTTAAATTATAGTAAAAAATGAACTGATACTAGTATTAACCTTGTATTAATAGATTTTCCAAAGTCACACAGAACTGACCAAATCCTCTTCAGGACTAGATCAGATGTTAAAGATTGGATGTTTGCCATGAGGATAATGTGTTCTTTAGAACCATAAGTAATTCGCTTATGGTTCTATTATTGGGGTACCTTCCTTTATTTTCATATGCTTTGTAAAAATAAGAATGAATCCATCTAAATCACGGGATACAGCATATCAACTCAGAATAAGCTAATAGTAGTACTAGCAAATGTACTAAGAAGAATATTTTTCTAAGACATATAATTATACTGCCTTCTGTTTTTAAAAATGGAGGCATTACTTCTACTTATGATATAGAAATCTGCAAGAAAATGACACTTCCATCATTAAATGGAGAAAATATCTGGATAATCTATAAAATCATAATTATCTAGGGACCATCATAGACCAGAGAGCACAAAATAACCAAGTAAACTATTTTAAGGAGAGACAATCCCCCATAAAGAGATAGATTTCACCACTGGAATAGGTGACTGCCATATAAGTAAAAAAGACAAAATCAGCATAACTTCTAGGAAATGCTTAAAACTCAAATGTAGGTTAGTGTCTGAGTTTGAAATAGATATGATCTTCATAGTAACAAAGAAAGCTTGCACCCACTCACAACTTTTTCACAAGATACGAGGTTTCTTCTGATGAAATATTCTAACATTGACTGTGATTGTGTTTCCACATATCTGTGAATATTCTAAAAAAAACATTTACTTGTATACAATATTATACAGTTGTGTGGTATGTGAATTATATCTCAATAAATCTGTTAAAAAATTTATAGGGATAAAAGTCAGATCAGTGGTTGACAATAGCTGGGTTAGTAAGTGTAGATTGATTAAAAAAAGAAACTCTTTGACATTATGGAACTATTCTAAACTATGGCTATTATGTTAGTAATAAAATTACACAAGTGTGTCAAAACTAGTGAACTTGTATATTTTAAAAGGATTCATTTTACTACATGTAAATTATGCCTTAGTAAAAATGCCTAAAAAATTAAGATGGCAAAGACCAGAGGAGCTATAAATAAAAGTGATGATTTGAAATAAGAGGAGCAGAAATAAGACAAGATCTAGATTATTAATGGATGATTTTGAAATCAGTGTTAGGACCTACTCTACAATGTACTACCCTTGTAGAATTGAACATAGTTTTTGCATTTTAAAAATTGTCACATCTGCTTCTAGCCAAAGGAAAATTAACCCCAAATTACCTTCAAAAAGCACTAATGCGTTAGTCAGGAGTTCTGACAGGGATTATTCAAGGCTTAGTTGAAGAGAGTTTAATAAAGAGAAATTACAGATCTGGAGGAAGTTCTCTCTTCTCCTTGACTTTGATCCATGTCTGAGCCATACCACTGGTAAATCCAACCAGAAACTAGAATATAAGGATTCTGGTGTAGTCTATGGAGGCCAATAACTTAGAGCAGAAAGCTGTGCAGAAAAGGACAGAGAGTGGATCTAGTGGGTATGTAAATAATAATCAGTGCAATGTTTAAAACTAATTTTATAATTGCAATTATAATTTAATATGAACCAGTGGATGATTCACCTGAGAATGATAAAGCACAAATATAGGATGGGCTTTCCTTAATATATTTAAATAGCAGACTTAGGTAAAAATATATACATACATAATTGGTCTAAAATGTGTTTGTTTGAACACACTAAGAAAATTCTAGATGCACTTTTCAAAAGGAATTGGAAAAAAAAAAAGAAGAATCAAAGATCACCTTTGCTAGTTTGGTCATTTTAACAATGTAAAGTATTTCAGTCCATCAACACAGAATATCTTACCATTTATCTATATCCTTTTAAATATCTTTCATCAGTGTTTTACAGTTTTCTGTGTACAAATCTTTCATCTCTTTAGTTAAGTTTATACCTAAATACTTTATTATTTTTGTTACTATTGTGAGTGAGTTTCTTTCTTAATTTCCTTCAGACAGTTCACTATTTGTGTAGAGAAATATGACTGACTTTTGCACTTTGAATTTCTATCCTACCACTTTATTAATTTTTTTTGTTAATTCAAACAGTATTTTGTTGAATCTTTAAGGTTTTATACATATATGATCATGTCATCTTCAAACAGATGATTTTACTTCTTCCTTTTCTATTTGGATACCTTTTAATTATTTCACTTGTCTAATTGCTCTGGTGACTTCCAGTACTATGTTGAACATAAGTGATAAGAGTCTGCATCCTTACTTTGTACTGGATGAAGTACCAGAAAAAGTACAACAGAGGGATACCTAAGATGGCAGAATAATAGGAGGACCCTAGGCTTGCCTCATTCCTTGAACAGAGATGGAAAAATATCAAGTCATTCTGAACACCCCAAAAATGAATCTAAGGACTCACAGAATGAACTGCACAACTAGAGGGAGAAAAGGAACCACATCGTGAAAGGCAGGAGGTACAGAGACATGATTTGGGGGAGAAGAGGATCAAGCATACTGCAGAAGTGAGGGATAGTGAGGGAGCCCTAGCATGGAGAGAGGGAGAGAGAGAGAGACAGGGAGAGGGAGGGGGATTACACAAGGAAAACACTTCCCCAAAGCCATTGATTGGGAAACCCAGAGGGGCTGATTTTTGTGAATGTTTACAACCAGCTGAGCTCAAAGAATGGAGTTTTAGAGGTCCATGCCATGGCCAGTGTGGAGCTGTGTGCATGCTGTAGCGCTCCTGTAGAGAAGGAGGGCAGATAGCCTGGAGGCATATAGTGCATCTGAGGATCCCCCAAGACTCAGTAGGAGAGATGGTTCCTCCTTCTTGGAGAGCATCTGGGAGAGGTGACATTGCCACTGTGGGGACAGAAGAGCCAGTGGGCACCATTACACTCCCCTGCCTTTCAGCATAAATGCAAAGACACCAGGTGAGGGTAACTAACCAGCTTTTTGCTGCACTTTACTCCAGACTCCAAGATCCAACACACTGGTATGCCTGCCTTTTTGCAACAAACCTGCACCAGCCCTGCATGGTGAGACACACCCTTAGAGAACCAGCATGGGTCCACACCATGGTAGGTCCTGTAAGTTTGGAATTTTAAAACTCAGTCAGCCTGCCTGGGATAGAACCTAGGTGCATTGTAGTGTTAGGTGGGCAGACAGCCTGGACACAGACAGGGTGAAGGCAGTGATCTGAGGGATGCCTGGGACACATGAGGGGATATCGTTTGCTCTTCTCTAAGGGCTTTGTAGACAGCGACAGGCATGAACTCCCCTCTCCAGGGACAAGGGAGAGAGCTGGCGCTATTTCACTCCCCTACCCCTCAGCATGTATTAACTTCAGTAAGCAGCACTGTGTCAACAGAAGGGCCTAAATTTCATTCACAAAGCCCTGCCCCCCTGCACTCTGCAGTTGCTACTTTCCTAGGGCAAGTGTGCCTGAGAACCAAAACAGCAGGCTCCTCCCCAGAAGACCAGCACAACCTCCCCACACACATGCACCATGTCTACTGACCATAGGGTGCTACAAAGCTTCAGCTTTAGTAGAAATAGCATCAGGTCTCTTTTAGCAAGCAGACCAGAACACACCTAGTTAAAACTCACCACACTCTCTCCAAAATCCAAACACTTCCCACTGTAGGCAAGAAGAAATTCTATAGAGGAGTGACCTGAGGGAAAAATAAGACAAAACATAACATCAGAGTACTCACAGTATACACCAAAACACTTCCTGAAGTGCTAGACCCTGGATGTTGTATGAATTTTTCTTAATAAAGCCATTAGTCCCAGGAACAGGAAACCTAACAGGCTTTCCTAACACAAAGAAGAAGACAGAGACCTAGACAGAATGCCAAGATGAAGGAATTCACTTCAAAAGAAAGAACAAGAAAAGGTCATGGCCAGGGATCTAATCGAAATAGGTATAATTAATATACCTGAACCAGAATTTAAAACACTGGTCATAGGAATACTAGCTGCACTTCAGAAAATCATAGAAGACACCAGGAAGTCCCTTACTACTGAGATAAAAGATGTAACAACTAGTCAAACCAAAATAAAAATGCTATAACTGAGTTATAAAAATCAATGAATGTAATGACCACAAGGTTGGAAGAAGCAGAGGAATGAATAAGTAATAAAGAAGATAAAATTATGAAATCTAATGCAGATAAAAAGGAGAGGAAAATAAAAATATTGGATTATAAATGTAGACTTAGAAAACTAATTAACTCCATAAAGTGTAATAGCATTCATATGAATCCCAGAAAAAAAGAAGAGAGGAACAAAAGGGCAGAAGGTTTATTTGACGACATTATAGCTGAAAACTTCCTTAATCTAGGGAAGGAAACATACATCCAAGTCCAGGAGGCACAGAGAACTCCCACCAAAATCAACAAAAGCAGGTAAACACCAAGAAATATTATAGTTAAATTTGCAAAATACAGAGATAGGGAAAAAATCCTAAAAGCAGCTAGGAAAAAAGTCCCTAAATTACAAGGGAAGACAAATCAGGCTAGCAACAGATCTCTCCACAGAAACTTGGCAGGCCAAAAGGTAGTGTCATGATATATTCAATGTGCTGAATGGGAAAAATATGCAGCCAAGAACACTATATTTAGTCTGTCATTCAGAATAGGAGAGACAAAGATTTTCCCAGACAAAAATTTAAAAAGTTTGTGACAACTAAATTAGCTCTGCATGAAATATTAAAGAGGACTTTTTGAATGAGAAAGACCAAAAGCAATAAAAACTAGATAGGAACAGAGAAAATCTCCAGAAACAGTGACTTAATAACTAATACAATGGTACTAAATTCATATCTATTAAGAATCACTCTGAATATAAATGGACTGAATGCTCCAATCAAAAAGCATAGGGGAGGGGTGCCTGGGTGGCTCAGTTGGTTAAGTGTGCAACTCTTGATTTTGGCTCAGGTCATGATCTCATGGTTCGTGAGTTCAAGCCCCACATCAGGCTCTGTGCACACAGCTCAGAACCTGCTTGAGATTCTCTCTCCATGTCCACCCCTTCCCTGCTCTCTCTCTCTCTCAAAATAAATAAATAAACTTAAAAAAAAGTTTTGACTTCATGAAGAGAGATCTAGAGAAATTGTTTAAAAAAAAAAAAAAAGCATAGGGTGTCAGAATGGATTAAAAAAAAAGACCCATCTCTATGCTGCCTACAAGAGACTCATTTTAGACCTAAACATACTTGCAGGTTGAAAGTGAGGGAATGGAGAACCATTTATAATGCTAATGGGCATCAAAAGAATACCTGGAGTGACTATACTGGAACAAACTTGCACCACTAGGGCACTACTATATCACAGTAAAGGGGACTACCTAACAAAAAGATCAAAAAATTATAAATATTTATGCCCCCAACAAGAAGCACCCAAATATATAAAATAATTAAAACAAACATAAAAACTCATTAATAATAATACAGTAATAGGGGTGCCTGGCTTGCTCAGTTGGTAAAGCATGCAACTCTTGATCTCAGGGTTGTAATCTTGAGCCCTACATTGAATGTAGAGATTACTTAAAAATAAAATCTTAAATAATAATAATAAAACAATAATAGTAGGGGATTTTAACACTCCACTTACAACAATGGACAGATCATCTAAGCAGAAAATTAACAAGGAAACAATGGCCTTGAATGACACACTGGACCAGATGGACCTAACAGATATATTTAGAATATTTCATCCTAACGCAGCAGAATACACGTTCTTTTTGAATGCACATGGGACATTCCCCAGAATATATCACATACAGGATCATAAATCAGTCTTCAGAAAGTACAAAAAAATTGAGATCGCACCATGTGTATTTTCTGACAACAATGCTATGAAACTTGAAATCAACCTCAGGAAAAATTTGGTAACACCACAAATACATAGAGGTTAAAGAACATCATATTAAAGAATGAATGAGTCAACCAGGAAATTAAAGAAGAAATTTAAAAATTCATGGAAGCAAATGGAAATGAAAACATGACACTCTATAACCTTTAGGATGCAGCAAACTGATCATAAGAGGGAAGTGTAGAGCAATACAGGATTTATTCAAGAAGCAAGAAAAATCTCAGACATAACAACCTAACCTTACATCTAAAGGAGCTAGAGAAAAACAATAAATGAAGTCTAAAGCCACCAGGAGAAAAGAAATAATAAAGATTAGAGCAGAAATAGGTGATATAGAAACGAAAAAGTGAAAAAACATAGTAGAACAGATCAATGAAACTAAGAGCTGGTTCTTTGAAAGAATTAATAAAATTGATAAACCCATAACCAGTCTAATCAAAAATAAAAGAGAAAGAATCCAAATAAATACAATCATGAATGAGAGAGGAGATCACAACACCACAGAAATACAATTATAATTATAAATATGTTTATTTTATATTTAAAGATACTAAATATATTAAAATATTAATATAAGTATATTGAATATATTAATATGAACATATTAATATATTTAATTGCGATTATAATTATTTAATTATAATTTTATAATCATATTGTGAGTAAATTATATGCCAGCAAGTTGGACAATCTGGAAGCAATGGACAAATTCCTAGAAAAATACAAATTACCCAAACTGAAACAGGAAGAAATAGAAAATTTGAACGACCCATAGCCAGCAAAGAAATTGAATCAGTAATCAAAAATCTCCCCAAAACCAAAAGCCCGGAGCCAAATGGCTTCCCAGGGGAATATTTATTCTTTTGAAACTGTTCCAAAAAATAGAAATGGAAGGAAAACTTCTAAACTCATTCTACGAGGCCAGTATTACCTTGATTCTGAAACCAGACAAAGACCCCACTAAAAAGGAGAATTACAAGCCAATATCCCTGATGAACATGGATGTAAAAATTCTCAACAAGATACTAGCGAGTGGAATCCAACAGTACATTAAAGGGATCATTCACCACAATCAAGTGGAATTTAGTCCTGGCTGCAGGGATGGTTCAATATTCATAAATCAATCAATGTGGTACCCCATATTAATAAAAGAAAGGATAAGAACCACATGATCCTCTCAATAGATGCAGAAAAATCAATTCACAAAGTATAACATCATTTCTTGATAAAAACCCTCAACAAAGTAGGGTTAGTTGGAATGCACCCTAAACATCATAATAGCCATATACAAAAGACCCACAGCTACTATCATCCTCAATGGGAAAAAACTGAGAGCTTTTCCTCTATGGTCAGGAAAAGACCATGAAGACTCCACCCAAAAATTGCTAAAACTGACGCACAAAAGTCACAGGATACAAAATCATGTACAGAAATCTGTTGCATCTTTATACACCAATAATGAAGCAGCAGAAAGAGAAATCAAGGAATTAATCCCATTTATGAATACACCAAAAGCCATAAAATACCTAGGAATAAACCTATCCAGAGAGGTAAAATATTTGTCCTCTGAAAACTATAGAACACTTATGAAAGTAATTGAAGATGACACAAAGAAATGGAAAAACACTCCATACTCATGGATTGGAAGAACAAATATTGTTAAAATGTCTATACTACCCAAAACAATCCACACATTCAGGGAAATCCCTAGCAAAATACAACCAGCATTTTTCAAAAGAAGAAATTTTTAATTTTAATGAAATCCAACTCATCAGTTGTTTTTTTTCATGAATTGTGAACTTTATATTATATTTAAAGATTAATTGCAAAAACCAAGGTCACTTTGATTTTCTCTTCTATTATTCCATGGAAATTGTATAGTTTTCTTTTTTGCTTTTTGGTCTATAATCTATTTTGTTTTAATTTTGGTTAATTGTATAAGGTCAGTCAGTTCTAGATTCATTCTTTTTTTCTTGTGGGTGTCCATTTGTTCCATATCATTTGTTGAAACAACTACCAATTTTCTGACAAATTGCTTTGCTCCTTTTTCAAAGGTCATCTGACTATATTTGTGTGAGTCTATATCTGGGCTTTCTATTTTATTTCACTGACATAATTTGTCTACTTTCACCAATACCACTAGGTCTTGATTATTGGTAACTTATCAGTTGGTCAGTATCAACAAAGTAATTTGCTGGGAGTTAATTCAGATTGTATTTTCTTTTCTATTTTTTAACAGGATAATTTCCATTACTACTAATGAATGAATTAAGTTTCAGATAATTTTTAAATAATTTCTTATAATTTTAATCCTTGACTGCTATAACATGCTCCTTTTTAACATTTTCCTTCAAAAGGGCTAACTTATAACTGACATTCAAAATGGATGTTTATTTAAAGCATGCCTAATAAAAGAAGAACTTCTCAAACTATGATAGATGGAAAAGTAATATACTGGATCTTGAATTTTTTGTGATGGGTGTTCATAAATATTTGTTATTTTTGTGTTTATATTACCAGTCACTATGATACTAGAAGTCCTTTCTGGAACTTCCAGGGAGGAAGCCTAGACTCTTTTCTGAAATTGTGCACTGGAAAGTAGTGTAAAATTGGACAAGTGGTTTGCCCTTCTTGATATAATTATTTTTTCTCTAAAATGGGTATGCTTGTAACTGTTTTAAAAGTTTGGTGTAAAGATTAAATAAGACAAAATGGAGGTGGTTTAATACACAGTAATTGATTTTAAAGGATACCTTCCTTTTACCATCACATTTTCTCCTCATCTCAGTTTTTACTTTTACTCCTGGCCAAGAGATGATTGGATTTTAAAGGCATGCACTCTATGATAGTATCCACATAAAATTTAAAATGGTGTATTGAGCATTTTGAAATTTCTTTGTTTTTAATCCGTAACTCAAAAAATTGATGCACACAGACACTTGATATGAAACAAAATTGCAGTGGAATCATATCATATTAAAAGAGTTTGGAAACTGAAATTCAGAATCATACTGTGATCTAATATGCATGGATATGATGCATGGATATTATTCATATGATATAATATGCATGGGTATTATGTATGGGTATGATGTACAGTTTAAAGGTTTTATTGTTTGATGTAACCTCATATATTCAAGAACAATGGCATGTTACTTTTTTATTCATATTGTTTTAGTAGAATATCATATTTCCTCCCAGTGTTATAGTCACCTCAGTACTCACTTTTGATTATATCTAGGCTAGAAGTAAATACAAATGTTCTTAAAATCTATCAATAACCCATTTTAACTGTAGTCAGTAATCCTTGATTTTGGCTGTAGTTAGTTATCCTTTTTTTTTAATTTTTTTTAACATTTATTCATTTTTTTAATGTTTATTTTTGAGACAGAGAGAGACAGAGCATGAACGGGGGAGGGTCAGAGAGAGAGAGAGAGACACAGAATCTGAAGCAGGCTCCAGGCTCTGAGCTGTCAGCACAGAGCCTGACGCGGGGCCTAAACTCAGGAATTGTGAGATCATGACCTGAGCCGAAGTCAGACGCTCAACGGACTGAGCCACCCAGGCACCCCTGTAGTTAGTTATCCTTAAATACTACATAAAATCAGGCTGCCAGTGGCACCAATAATTCTGAGACACTAGAATAAAATTTTCTTATATTAATATCCATTCTATACCAAAAGCCATTTCTCACGGGACTAACTTGATAGACTATTAAAGTAGTTTTGCAAGTGGCAATTCTAAATAATCTATAGTTTAATGATGCATCAAATGTTATACAACAAATCGTGCTAGAAATTTCACTAAAAATCAACTCTCTACAATAGATCATATTAAAATGGCTACATTTTAGGTCAAATATAGGATATCTTGGAAATTATACTGAAAATTGTATAGTGAGTGCATATACATTATTCTGCATAAAAACGAAACTGGATTATTTACCTGAGAAACACTAATTTGAAGCCTTATTGAGCATAGAAAAAAAAAGATTTTTCAACATAGAAAATAAAATCTTTCCACAGACTTTTAAACAAATTCTTATTTTGTAATCATTATACTCAGAAAAGTGCAAAGAAATGTACAGTGAGATCTGCACATTCTTCATCCAGCTGCCTCCAACCAGTATTAACATCTTGCATAACCTAGTACAATAGCAAAACCAAAAAATTAACATTGGTACAAACCACAGAGTTTATTTGGATTTCACCAGTTATACCTGCATTTATTTGTGTTTATACTGTGTATAGGCCTATATGCAATTTTGTCACATGTGTAGCTTTGTGTAAACACCACCACAATCGAGATTCTGAACTATACCATCACCACAAGTTTCCCTCATTCTATCCACTTCCTCAGCCATTCCTTCTCTAATACCTGGCAACCACTAATCGGTTCTCCATTTTTATATTATGTTATTTCTCAGATGTTATATAAATCAAATTATACAGTATGTATCCTTTTGAGGGTTTTGTTTTGCTTTGTTTGTTTTTTGTTGGGTTTTTTTTTGTTGTTTTTTTGTTTTTTGTTTTTTTTTTTGGTCCTTGAGATCATTCAAGTTCGTTGGTGTATCATTTACTTCAATGCAATACTCCTTTGCAGAGAGGTATTCTATTCTATGGTATGGACATACCTGAGTTTAACCATTCATCCAATTAAGGGCATTGAGTAGTTTTCAGTTTGGGATTATTATGAATAAAACTACCATCATTGCTCAAATACTCGTTGCCTAAATCCATATGTTAAAATTGTTGGTGCTTCTGATTTTATACCTTGTTTGGAAGATGAGGAATAGTGCTGAAACCAGTTATTCTACAACCAAGATACAGCTTCCAGAATGTACCACCCCTAGTTTCCCATCTGAGGCATTGCTACTTCCATTGAGGCTCTGAAAGAACCACTGGGAAAACTCACAAGCTCTAGTTCTTTCCCAGTCTGTGAAGGAATTTCTTGACTCCCTTCATACCTATTATTATCCCCCAAGGAAAACAGACTCTGGAAATAAAAAACCTAAAAGAAAAAGGCCAGTGAATTCACATTGTAAGCAACCCAGCTCCATGACAAGTAATAGAAAAATTCTCTGAGGTAAGAGAATTTAAACTTTAGAAAGGAAAATATAGAGATAATAAAATACAAACTAATTTCTCTATAAATTATTCTGTGGTACATGCACAATGAAAAAAAGTCAAATAATATTTTAAAGTACACAATGATTTTATGCCACCTTTAGTCTCATACTGCCCAAAGTTATTTTATTTATATATGTCTTCTTGTCACACTATCCTACAATATTACAATAAAGCCTTACAATAAAGGCTCAATAATATGTAATTTATCATTAGTATTATCTCCTAATAATAAACATGATGACAATATTATCAATCTAAGTAAAAGTTTTCCTTCAAAATATTATGTTTACTTTGGAAAACTATAATCTCCAATATAATGTTCCCTTTATATAAAAGTTTGACATTTAAAACTTTATTACATCTAGAATATCTAAAAAATAAGGACCATATATAAAGGAAGCAATCCTCCCTAAATCTATATTGTAATACACATAATAATTCTATTTTCAATATATTTATTTTATATATTTTTAATTTTCTTAATGTTTATTTAATTTGAGAGATAGCGAGAGACAGAGCACGAGTGGGGGAGGGGCAGAGAGGGAGACACAGAATCTAAAGTAGGCTCCAGGCTCTGAGCTGTCAGCACAGAGCCCGACACAAGGCTCAAACTCATGAACCGTGAGATCATGACCTGAGCCAAAATTAGCTGCTTAACCGACTGAGCCACCCAGGCATCCCATATTCATTTTATACACCATAATTTATGTTCTGTAATTATTAAAATATTAGTTTTTCACTTACATATTTATAATTATAGTCTATAATCATTAACTTATAAATTTTATATTTCATTGTGTTAATTATAATTATTCTTTTTATAATAAAAATATTTTTCATTACTTCATTATTTCAAATATTACATTTTTGTAATTTTACTTCCTATGATTTCAACTGTGCTATAACTGGATTTTGCAGTATATATGCTTTGCAAAAATAAGCCGTATTTACAAACCTACAAAACTGCATGAAAGTACAGTTACTGGAGGTGGTGTCATACTATTGCTTTGTTTTTTTAGTAATTTTTTTTTTTTAGAGAGAAAGAGTGCAAGTGGGGGAGAGGGGCAGATTGAGAGAGAGAGAGAGAGAGAGAGAGAGAGAGAGAGAGAGAAAATCTTAGGCAGGCTCCTTGCTCAGTACAGAGCCCAATGCCGGGCTCAATCTCATGACCCTGGTATCATGATCTGAGCCAAAATCAAGAGTCAGATGCTCAACGACTAAGCCACCCAGATACCCCATTTTATTTTATTAAATTAATAACATAACAGGTATCTATAAAGTTGCCTTATTTTATTACTAGCAATTATAAACTTGAACATATTCTGGAATCACTGAATATTTTGGCTGCAAAGCCAGAATTTATCCAGGAAAAAAAGTGATGTGGCCTTGATATTAGTGTTTATAAATTTCTATGGTGAAATACTCTCTGTATGATCAATTTCAAGCAAAAAGACATTGCTAAAGGGGGATTTGTGTAGAGATGTGTACAAATGGCTCCTGTTAGCCTATGAATGTTAGTGCTTTCACACCACTACCTGGGAATCTTCTTGTGGAATTACCTTCAGAGTCTGTTACATGCTTTTGCAAGGAAATCAGTCTCATCGCTTTATAGTCACATTGTCTATGTAGACCATGATATTATCAGTGAGACTTTTCTAGTACTAGTCAAAATCCTAGGCTGTGCAGAAGTTTGGGCAAAATCCCAACCATCCACTCTAATTTCATAAGGCAAATATTTGCTATCCTTGTGAATATTTATGAAAATATCATAAACCCTAAAGTTGAAAAAAGAGAAATTTCAACAGTGTTACATGAAAAAACTGAGTTATTTAACTGATTAAAATTTTGTAAGATATATACAAATATATCAGTGTAAAGAAGAAAAGAAATTCTCTGAAGAGTTCATAAATAGTAAACATAATGTTTGACCTCTTAGAAGAATATTGAACAAGAATGATAACTTTAAAATCACTCATACATGGAATTTAAGAAAAAAACAGATGAACTTAGGGGAAAAGAAGGAAAAATAAGATAAAAAGAGAGAGGTAGGCAAACCATAAGAGACTCTTAAATACAGAAAAGAAACTGAGGGTTGCTACAGAGGTGTTAGGTGAGGGGATAGGCTAAATGGGTGATGGACATTAAGGGGGGACTTGTTGGGATGAGCACTGGGTATACATGTAAGTGATCAATCACTAAATATTACTCCTGAAATTATTACAATATGTGTTAAATAACTTGGATTTAAATATAATTAAATTTTTTTAAACTACAAAAAATAAAATTAATGACAATTCCAAGTATAAGACATTCTGGAAAAGGTAAAACTACACATACAGTAAAATAATCAGTGGTTGCCAGCAGACAGGTTAGAGGTCAGGGTTGACTAGATGAATACAGGGGCTATTTAAGGCAGTAAAATTATTCTGTAATGGTGGTTACAGAACGTTATACATTTGTCAAAACCCACAGAAGTTTACAGCAGAAAGAGTAAAACTTAATATATACATATTGTTTTTAAATATCTAAGATATCACAATTCTCAAGAAGGAATGCAGACTGTGACAAAAGCATTTAATGGTATTACCGATGTATGAAACAACCTCACAGAAGGGATAGGGGAGGAGGAAGTGCCCACCTGTGTAACTATGTCCAAAGTTATTTTATTTATATATATCTTCTTGAGTTGTGAGTGGTGTCTGTAAGGCCAAAGATAAAAGGAGCTGTGCATAAGCACTATCTAGTTGACAAAAATTTTTCCCATGGGAACATGAATTATAATATTGCTGTACACATATAGTAGAATGAATGAAGACTAGTGAAAGTCACGTTTCTCAATATCTCTTCCCTTAGCATTTGCCTTTGTATTAAAAAAAAAAAACTTTAACTGAATTGGTCATTAAAACTTGATTATTATTAATCTGTTTCTAAATCACACATTCGGAATTTATATCCATGTGCTAAAAACAGCAAAAAATTGATTTTTTTCATGGTTTTCTGTATTTTCTAGTTCAATCTGCAATTCAGCTTGAACATTTGTATCCATATGTTATAATTTCTCATTTCTGTAGTTTTATCTTTATGAAAAATTTTCCCAATGTAAGAAAAGTTTACATTTGACTTTGTAATATTAATTTATGCTTATGTCATGCTATAATTCTTTAGGCAAACTATTTGTTATTTTAAAAACATAAATTGAATTTAATGATAACATTGTTAATACTTCAATTTATATGGAAAACTGTTGGCAGGGAAATAATTTGTGACCAAAATCATAAATCTGCATCAATTTTTTATTGTTAAGATAACCATTTAAATAAGGAAGAGCCCATGAAACTGAAACACGAAGGATGTTAAATGAACTCAATTTCAGAAAGAGCAAAATGCTATGTTTGAAATTACACTGTTATGTTTTGCAAAGGTTAAATGAGCCATTTCTAAATGGTTCTTAGAAGATACATGAGAAGAGTTCTGATAAATAATAGAGAATACTTTAAACAGTAACTGAAAATTAATTTACCAAGTGCTGTGTGATGAAGGAAGGTGGAGGGGATCCTAATAATTTTGGCTATTAGCAATAAACTAGTAGGTTAATTTCTCATTGAATTTCAGAGTTGTCTCATTAATATCTTAATTAAATACATAATGGAATTTGATGAGGCATGATCAGGTTTTATATCAAGATGTTTTTCTATGCACAATTTGAAAAATTGAGGAAGAAAGGTTCATTTGAAATATGATCTATTAAAAATATTAGACTACTTGGGAACTAACCATTCAATCCTCAGCACACTGGCAGCCGTATTTATTCTTTTCCTTCCTGTTCCTTCTTGATTATTTGAGACACTATAATCTCTTTAGTTTAAATACAACACTTTGAGGGTTTCAATGCATATATTTTCACTGAGGAATATAGAACAAAGTTTTCAGAGTTTGGCCAACTCAAAGCTGATTCCTGACCTACATTACCTACTACCTGCATAAGCTTGGTCAAGGTCACCACTTCAGTGCTAGTGACCACATTGACCTTAAAAGGAAAAACTGCCTTAGCTTAAGCTTTATCCTCTATTACAGTTTCCACTTCCTGACCCAGTCCAATTATAGTATTCATCACTATCTGAGGTCTCCCAGGACTTTATGAGATTTTTTGGAGTTTAAGTCATAGTGTATATAATGATACAGAAAAAAAAACTGGATTTGAAGCAAGTTAATATTTTTTTCAGGTTGACCACAGTAACCTGAGCTATTTGGAGTACAAATGAAGATCAAGTAGCAAATAAACACTACAGTCAGAGCTCCGGAAATTTATATCTTGCCAGTGCTTCTGAGATTTGAAATGCAGAAGTGAGGCATAGACCTCTCTTTGTCTGGAGCAGTTATGATGATATGCAGTGTGCAGTGGGACTGTGGGGCAACTTTGACTATAAACTTCCAGACAATTTTTGCAGATCCCTAGTGTTTGTTTGGAGCAGTGGTTTCCTGTCATTTGGACAGCTACATTCAGCCACAGGATATAATCCAAACTGCCTGGCTTTTGGTTTTCTAGTTCTTCAGGTTGTTTTATAGGCTTATAATTAACACTATAAAATTCATTTGTTTCTAAAATACCCAGTATGATTCTTTTTTATTTTCCTTAACTGAAATATACATGTAAAATGAATCAAAGTGCATAAATACATTTTGTGGAGGTTTCCAAAAAGTAATTTTGACGTACTGTTTAAATATGTTATTACTAAAAAGTTAGAAGACAAAGCCTTTGGAATCAGGCAAACTGCAGTTACAATACTGGTTCCACCAAGTTATGCCATTTTTAGTCATCTGTTGGCTCTTCGTATTCCTAGCCACATCTTTTAAAGAACAACAAGTTCAGATCCTAATAAAGTCATTTTTTTCATTGACCATACCTTAGTGACATATCTAAAAACTCATCAACAAATCCAAGGTCACCTAAGTCTTCTACTGTGTTTTCTTCTAAATGTTATATAGTTTCATATTTTACATGAAGACCTGTAATCCATCTTGAGATAATTGATTTGAAAGATGTAAGATCTGTGTCCAGGTTATTTTTCTTTTAAATATATGGATATATAGTTATCCCAGCAAAATTTGTTAGAAGGCTGTCCTTTGTCCATTTTATTGCCATTGTACCTTTGTCAAAAATCAATTGATCAAATTTATGTGGGTCTGTTTCTTGGATCTCTGTTCTGTTCCATTGACCTTAGTGTCTATTTTTCTGCCAATACCATACTTCTTTTTTCATACTGTCTTGATCATGGTAGATTTATAGTAAGTCTTGAAATTGAGTGTTTCTACAAATTTGCTTTCCTTCTTAAGTATTGTGTTGGTTATTCTATATCTTTTATATTTCAATATAAACTTTAGAATTATTGTGTCAGTATGTACAAAACAGCTTGCCGAGCTTTTAATCAGGATTGTGTTGTGTCCGTAGCTCAATTTGCCAAAATTTACATTTTAGTAATATACAATTTGTAAATCTACAAACATGGGATATATCTCAATTTGTTTAGATTTTCTATTTCTTTCTCAGTGGCATGTAGTTCCCTTCATATTGATCTGTAATTTTTGTTTTAGATTTTATATATTGAGTTTCTGTGATATTTTAAATGGAATTTTTAAAGTTTTAAATTTGAATGTTCATTGCTGGTATAAAGAAAAAACAATTGGGCTTTATATAATGTTATTTTATCCTATGACCTGGCTTAACTAATTTCGAAAACTTTTTGGTCTGTTCTTTAGAATTTTCTTCATAGGCAATCATCTGCAAACAAAGACAGTTTTCCTTTTTGCTTTCTGGGATGTATACACTTGACGTTTTTTCTTGTTGTATTTCCCTAACTGTGAAGTCCAGTACAATATTGAGTAGATATAGTAAGAGAAAATATCCTTGCTTTATTAATAATCTTAGGAGGAAAACATATAGTTTCTCACCATTAAATTTGACCTTAGATGTAAGATTTTGTAAATTCTTTTATTGATTTGAGGAAGTTCCCTTTTATTCATAGTTTACTAATAGTTTTTACCATGGGTGTTTTCTTAGTTTATTTGAGCTGTCAAAATACCATAGAGTGGGCAGCTTATAAATAATAGAAATTTATTTCTCACAGTTGTGGAGTCTGGGAAGTCCAAGAGCAAGGTGCCAACAGATTCTGTGTATAGTAAGAACCCACCTCTTTGTTCATAGATGGCCTTCTTGATGTGGATAAGGGAAGAGAGCTTTCTGGAGTCTCTTTTATAAGGACTTTAATCCCATCCATAAGGTCTCCTCTCTCATTACCTAATCACTTCCCAAAGGTTCCCTCTTCTAACATATCATCACAGTGGGGTTTAGGATTTCAACATGTGAATTTTGGAGAGACATAAACATTCAGTCCACTGTTGGTATGTTTTGGATTTTGTGAAAAGAATTTTCTGTGTATATTGATACGATCATATGATAGTTTTTTCTTGTTCAGCCTTTAATAAGGATGATTTCATTGATTGAATTGCTAATATTGAATCAGTTTGCATACCTAGGATACATTCCACATGGGCATGGTGTATATAATTCTTCTTATTTTTGATGAAATATATATGCTAATATTTTTTGAAGATTTTTGCAGTAATGTTCATGGGAGATATCAATCTTTACTTTTCTTCCTGTATGATGCCTTTATCTGATTTTCTTATTAAGGTAATGCTTACCTAATAGAATAAGCTAATGAATTCTCCCTCTGCTTTTATATTCTGAGAGAGATTGTAGAGAATTAATATCACTTCTTCCATAAATGTTTAGTAGAATTCACCAGTGAAACCAGGGAAATTTGGACCTGATACTTTCTCTTTTTTTTTTTTTTACATGGTTTTTATTATCCATCAGTGCTTTTGATAGGATATCTGAGTCTTTCTAGAAATTTGTCTATTACATCAAATTTATCAAATTTGTGAGCACAGAGGTTTTTTTGTAGTATTCTTTTTATTACCCTTTTAACGTCAGTGAGATCAGTAGTGAGAACCCCTCTTTTATTTTTAATATCGGTAATTTGTATCTTCTCTTTTTCCCTATTTGCCATAGGTGATGTTTTACCAATTTCATTCACCTATTTTTAGTATCAGTTTGAGATATTGTTGGTTTTCTTTATTGTTTTCCTTTTTTTTTCAATTTTCTTGATCTTTGCTCTATTTTTTTTATTAATTTTCTTCTAATTGCTTTTGAATTTAAATTGCCTTTTCCTAGTCCTCTAAAGTGGAAACTTAAAGTATTTTATGTTACCTTTGTAAATCTAAAAAAATAAATCTGAATTCCCAAACACAATTAGCCAATAAATTTTAGATAAGGGGTTGTATAAAGATATGTTAACAATTATTTAGAGAAAAAATACAATTATTTCTATCAGTCTTTTCATTTTAATACCTTTTTGCACACAACAACTTTCTTGTACTTTGGCTCATAAATTCTTGATTAGCTTATTTCGTACAAATAGTTTTTCTAATATTTCTTTAAGAGTACATGGCTTATCCTTCCCCTCATCCATTGTCTTCCTTCTCTGGTTACAGTTCTCATTTGTCAGGTATAGATACATCTGGTAATATCTCCCAAAACTGTTTTTTCTCTTGTTTTATTTTTGAATTTTATCCTAAAAAATCTCATTCATTCAGTTTCTGCTCACTATTTAGCTATATCCATTCAGGTGCTTAGGAAATTTATTGACTTTGGGATTTTAATTATCATATTTTACCCTTCTAGATCTCTATTTCTACTTTGCACTCATAATCAGACAGCTCATATTTGATGGAAAGAAAGTAATTTTTATCCTTCTTACACTATCAGCTGTGCTTATCTTAAAGTATCCTCCATGACCTATTATCTTTGTTTAGATATTAGAATTTCATTTGTTTAATTCTCTCTGATATTTTTCTTCCTGTGTTGGTATTCAATGAATCAATCATGATTCTAGCTTATGTGTACACATAAGTAATTGCGTTCCTTATTTCCTTACTATGAATAATTCATCCAGCGATTATAGCACCCTTCTAATAATAATGCAGAAAAGATGATATGTGTTGTGGGTTGGGTTTACCAGTGCTTTATCTTTTTAGAGATGCCACCCTGCTTCTCTGACACCAGGGCCTCTGACCTACATAGGCAATAAGCAATGTCACTACTGAAACAAGTTAATATAAATAGGGAATGTGTAGAGATTGAACACTCTATGTGCTCATAATGAGTTTTATGACCGCAGAAGTTTGCTCTTTAGAGTATCTTTGCATATTTACTACATCACCTCAAATGAATGACTCAAATTGATTCCATACTAGTTAAATCTGGTCTTGCAACTTTCCTGCACTTACTGTTTTCTCAAAAGCACATTTGCAAGTCTTCTCCATTGGTTTTTGACCTTAATTTCTCCCAATATTTAACATAATCTCTTCTTTTTTTTCAGAGATTCCTCAAAATTACCATCAATGCCAATATAGCTATTTTAATTCCAAAATTTATTCTTAAAATATGTTTCTGTCCATGTAATGTGATTTAGGATTAGATTATGTTGTATTTGCTCAGTTTTGCCATCTTAACTTAGGGGTATTACATGTTACTTATACAAAGAAAACTGATATGACTTAATTACAAATAATATATTAAATAGAAAGTGAGCCTAGTTTAAGGAGAACAACTGAAATTGAAAATGTTAGACTAACAAGGACATAAATGTGTAATTACTTAGATCAGTTTCTGAACGTTAAAAGCATACATCTGGTGGACAATTTAAGAGTGTTTTTTTAAAAAAATGATAATGCTTGAGATGAATTAAATAGTGCTTTAAGATTTCAAGTGTGCTTGAAGAAGATGCAAAGTACATCATAGGGAAGATAGTCAACAATATTGTAATATCATTGTATGATGACAAATGGTGACTACAATTATTGTAGTTAGCATTGAGTAATGTATAGAATTGTCTAATCACTATGTTGTACATCTGAAAATAATATAATATTGTATGTAAACTATGCTTCATAAAAACTCCATACGTGGAATTATAGAAACACAACAGATGAACATAGGGGAAGGGAAAGAAAAGTAAGATAAAAACAGAGGGGGGAAAACGATAAGAAACTCTTAAATGCAATGTACAAACTGAGGGTTGCTGGAGGGGAGGAAGGTGGGGGATGGGTTAAATGGGTGATGGACATTAAGGAGGGCACTTTTTGGGTTGAGCACTCGGTGTCATATGTAAGAGATAAATCACTAGGTTCTACTCCTGAAGCCAAGACTACACTGTATGTTAACTAACTTGAATTTAAATAAATCAAAAAATGAATAACAAAATTTAAAAATCCTTTATTTAATACTTAGAAATAAATGATTACTTTAAAAAGGGTTTAAATGTGCTTAATCAGAAATTGACAAAAAGAAAATAATTTTTCATGTGGAAAAGCAAATTGATAATTTGAAGTAGACACGTATTATTTAGGATCAAGGAAAATCTTTAAAAATAACTCTACAGTAGAAACTGAAAAAAGAGCAATCACAGAAAGCGTTATCTAAGGGACCTACTATTCATTTATATATCTAAGTTAGCAAGCAATATCAAACACCTGCCATGTTTCAAGCCCTTGGCTCTGAACTAGTGAAGAACAAAAATGTAAGACCCAACCTTTTCTTTTAAAATGTTACCATGGAGTGCTTGATACAGGCAAAGAATTCAGTAAAGCCCAGTGTGAAATTTTTCATAATAAAGATAGGCAAAAGTTGCTATAGGATTATAAAGGTAGATCAAATAGGAGGGGTATCTAACCAACCACCGTATTTAGGTGGAGAAAAAAAAATAATGCTTAACATAAATCTGGGGGGAAAAAGAGGACTGTTACAGGTGCTATTAATACAAAGTCTCTCAGGAAGAAAGAAGTAGATTCCATGAAAAGCAAATAATTCTTGAACAACTTCCAGTTTATAAACGAAACTCAATATCACAAAAATTACCTATCCTTATTTAAATTCAGAATACAGAGTTCAAAAAAACTTATCAAATATCTAGATTTTTAGAGCTTTAAGGCCTAAATGAGTACGGTGACTGCAACTGAAGTATTTCGAAAATCATTGGTCTTATTATAACATCTTTCAATAAAGTCATTTTTAATTTTTTTTAATGTTTTTATTTATTTTTGAAACAGAGAGAGACAGAGCATGATCAGGGGAGGGGCAGAGAGAGAGGGAGACACAGAATCTGAAGCAGACTCCAGGCTCTGAGCTGTCAGCACAGAGCCTGACGTGGGGCTCAGACTCATGGACTGTGAGATCATGACCTGAGCTGAAGTTGGATGCTCAACCAACTGAGCCACCCAGGCGCCCCAATAAAGTCATTTTTAAAAGCAAAATTTTGTGCCATGTTGAGCCATTTCTCCCTACATTAAGGACAAATGAGTAGCTTATCTTTTTCCTTAGTTTTGTTTTGTTTTTCTTTTTGCCAGAATTTCATATGTCTTTTTGGACCCATTCTTTCAAGCTTGAGAAGTTACATTTTACACATCAACTAGACATTCTTCTGATGTTATTAGAAACCTAGATATGCAATACTAAGAATTAACATATAAGATAAAATTAAATATACTATGAAGAAAACATAGAAGAAAAAAAGAAGGGCTCCTATGTGAAGCAAAGCCAACAAATTTCCATTCTCATTTCTTACTATTCTTCAGAAGTATCATAAATTTCTGTCATGTGTAATATCCTCTTCTATCTCTAAAACTATGTGGGGCCTCTTCCTTTCAAAATAGTCTTTCTACCTTTCCAATCATATAAAGCACATAATAGGGACATACATTCACTCTAAAACATCATTAGAAGAAGTAACTAATTACGTAATTATATAATGTATATTATATATTATGTCAGGGAAGGTTGGGGACATACATTTATAGGTATTTAAAAAAAAATAATGTTGTCTCCAGATGTTGTTATTCTTACTGTTTTTGTTAGGTCAAACCACAATGCTTTAAAGGATTTTATTCCCCAAAGTAAAAATGTATTTTGCGGTACAAAGTTCTGTGATATAATATTTAAAAAGTTAAGTAAGGAGAACAATAATACTGTTAGGAGAGATATAGAGTGTAGGTATTCACAAACTATGAAGAAAACCCAAATCTACATCTGAAAATGAGGTCAGGTGTTTTGCCAGTAGGACCAATTCTAGTCACAGTATCCTGTAATCATTGCTTATTCCTGACAATTCACATCTGCTGACAAAAGTGGATATTTATCCTTTTCTTCATAGTTTTGTTCCTGATCCATGGTCCCAAATACTATTTGGTAATTTGAAAAATACAGCCATGCTTTGATTGGAAATTTTGCAGAACTATGTGGATACATATTATATGAAAAAAGAAATCTGGCTAACTGAACTTTAGTGGTTTGATAAGTGGTATTTGCTCTTTTTTCCTTAAACAAGAACAACTCTTAAAAAAACTCATATATTTCAAAACCAGACAAAGACCCCACTAAAAAGGAGAACTATAGACCAATTTCTCTGATGAACACAGATGCAAAAATCCTCAACAAGATATTAGCCAACTGTATCCAATAATACACTAATAAAAATTATTCACGACAACCAAGTGGAATTTATACCTGGAATGCAGTCTGGTTCAATGTCCACAAAGCAATCAATGTAATTCATCACATCAGTTAAAGAAAGGACAAGAACCCCATGATACTCTCAATAGATGCAGAGAAAACATTTGACAAAATACAGCATCCTTTATTGATAAAAACCTTAAAGAAAGTAAGAATAGAAGGATTATACCTGGAGAACATAAAAGCCATATATGTAAGACCCAACGCTAGTATCATCCTCAATGGGGAAAAACTGAGAGCTTTCCCCCAAAGTCAGGAACAAGACAGGGATGTCCACTGTCGCCACTGTTATTCAACATAGTATTGGAAGTCTGAGCCTCTGCAATCAGACAACACAAAGAAAAGGCATCCACATTGGCCAAAAGGAGGTCAAACTTTCACTCTTCGCAGATGACATGATACTCTATATGGAAAACCCAAAAGATTCCACCAAAAAACTGCTAGAACTGATTCATGAATTCAGCAAAGTTGCAGGTATAAAATCAATGCACACAAATAGGATGCATTCCTATACACCAACAATGAAGGAACAGAAGAGAAATCAAGCAATCGATCCCATTTACAATTGCACCAAAAACCATAAAATACCTAGGAATAAATCTAACCAAAGAGGTGAAAAATCTATACACTGGAAACTACAGAAAGCTTATGAAATAAATTGAAGAAGACACAAAAAAAAAAATGGAAAAATATCCCATGCTCCTGGATAGGAAGAACAAATATTATTAAAATGTCAATACTACCCAAAGCAATTTACATATTCAATGCAATCCCTATCAAAATAACACCAGCATACTTCACAGAGCTAGAACAAACAATCCTAGAATTTGTATGGAACCAGAAAAGACCCTGAATAACCAAAGCGATCTTGAAAAAGAAAACCAAAGCAGGAGGGATCACAATCCTGGACTTCAAGCTGTATTACAAAGCTATAATCATCAAGACACTATGTTACTGGCACATGAACAGACACTCAGATCAATGGAACAGAATAGAGAACCCAGAAATGGACCCACAAACGTGTGGCCAACTAATCTTTGACAAAGCAGGAAAGAATATCCAGTGGAATAAAGACAGTCTCTTCAGCAAGAGGTGCTGGGAAAACTGGACAGCGACATGCAAAAGAATGAACCTGGACAACTTTCTTACACCATACACAAAAAATAAACTCAAAATGGTTGAAAGACCTCAATGTAAGACAGAAAGCCATCAACATCCTTGAGGAGAAAGCAGGCAAAAACTTCTTTGATCTTGGCCACAGCAACTGCTTACTCAACACATTTCCGGAGGCAAGGGAAACAAAAGCAAAAATGAACTATTGGGACCTCATCAAAATAAAAAGCTTCTGCACAGCAAAGGAAACAATCAGCAAAACTAAAAGGCAACCGACAGAATGGGAGAAGATATTTGCAAATGACATATCAGATAAAGGGTTAGTATCTAAAATCTATAAAGAACTTATCAAACTCAACACACAATAAACAAATAATCCAGTGAAGAAATGGGCAAAAGACATGAATAGACACTTCTCCAAAGAAGATGTCCAGATGGCCAACTGACACATGAAAAAATGCTCAACATCACTCATCATCAGGGAAATACAAATCAAAACCACAATGAGATACCACCTCACACCTGTCAGAATGGCTAACGTTAACAACTCAGGCAACAACAGATGTTGGCAAGGATGCAGAGAAAGAGGATCTCTTTTGCATTGTTGGTGGGAATGCAAGCTGGTGCAACCACTCTGGAAAACAGTATGGAGGTTCCTCAAAAAATTAAAAATAGAACCAACCTACGACCCCGCAATTGCACTACTAGGTATTTATCCAAGGGATACAGGTGTGCTCTTTCAAAGAGGCACATGCACCCCAATGTTTACAGCAGCACTATCAACAATAGCCAAAGTATGGAACCCTTTTTTCTAAGAAAAGTGATTCCATTCATGAGGGCTTTGCACTCATAACTTAATCCTTTCCCAAAAGTCCCATCTCCTAATATCATTATCTTTGGGAGTTAATACTTTTGGAGGGACACATTCAGACCATCGCAATGAGGGTACTGTATAAACGTATCCCAGGCTGAGTTATTAGCATATTATTTTAATAATTATTTTAGCTGAAGACATTTTATGTTTAGTCTTAAGAAGTATGGAATGGCATAATTTGGACCATTATTTCCAAAAATGTTTAAAGTGATAATAAAATAGTAGACAGGACTAAAGTCAGATACCTTGATTAAAAGCCACTTTACATGATGGTTTAGAAATAAGTGAATCCCTTAAACTATGTGTGTCTGTTTCTTCAACCATGATTTGGTAATACCATTTTGCTCACAAAATGTGGTATCAACATAAATAGAGGATTCAGGGGGAAAACATTTTGAAAACCAAACCAAAAATACACACAAATATCCAAAAAGACTTTGTTGGAGGACAAAGTTGGATTAAAAATAACCCAGTGATGATATTTCAACGAGATTATTACATGTGAAAAAATAACTCCCCTTCTTAGATCACATGATAGATAATTCTAGGCTGTTATTATCAAGAGAGGGTAATTGGGTAGTATTTTAGTCTGCTCAAGTTGCCATAACAAAATACCATTAACTAGGTAATCTAAACAACAGAAATTCATTTCTCACAGTTCTGGAGGCTGGGAAGACCAAGATCAAGGTGTTGAGAAGTTCAGTTTCTAGTCGTCAAAGTTCTCTTCCTGTTTTATAGACTGCTGTTTTCTGGGAGTGTCCTCTCATAATGATGAGAAGCTCTTACATCTCTTTTTATAAAGGTACTAATCTCATCATAAAAGCCCAACCGTCATGAACTCATTTAAACTTACATCCCAAAAGTCCCATCTCTAAATACCATCACACAGTGGGGTTAGGCTTCAACATGTGTACCTGGGGGAGGACACAATTCAGTCCATAGCAGGCAAATTGACCTTATCAATTAGTGTGTGTATGTGTGTGTGTGTGTGTGTGTGTGTGTGTGTGTAGTTGAAAGAGGTACTTTTTTGATTGTATGTTTGTTATCTCTTGCACTTAGACTATTTCTTTAAGTCACTGAACCCAATATCTGCTCTTCACTGCAATTATAATATAAAGTAACATAGTTTCTTAAATTGTATCTAAGTTTCCTCCTCCCACCACATCTCAGTAAAATGGAAGCTGTCTAGATTATTTTACTTAATTGTACTTCTAATACTGTTTTCCAGGAAGAAATTGACAACTATATAAAATATGCAATTATCACTTTAATTTTAACAAAATTTCTATGCTATTCTGGAATGATCAACAGAATTATAATTATGTAAAATAGAAATTTTTTAAAGTTAAGCACACTGATTCTACTAACTTATGTCAAAACATTTCTAACTAGTTTTAACAGGGACTTTTTTTCCCTTCTTAATCTCAAAGTCATAAAAATTGTATTATAATTTTAGTTATTAATTAAATTCCAATAAAATAGTGTTTATTTTATCCAGTTGGTGCTATAATCATACCCATAGAATTGAAAAGCAGTCCTTCTGCTGATAATATAATAAAAAACAAAATGATATAATGCAAGCAGTATAGCTAGAAATGAGAAGTGGTTGATTATTGATTATTTGATTAACATGAAAGATGAAATAGAAATAATCTCTAATGTAATGAAATGTAAGTAATGAATGCTAATTATTTTTCTACTGTATCATTCCCCATAATTATACAGAGAAAGATAGTTAGCAATAGAGATAAAAATTGAGTAGAATTTGCTGCAGATTGCTTCTTATCAAATAGTGATTCTTAAACTAAAGTCAAAAGATCTGTGGCTCATTGAGAATTTACTTTAATATATTAAGCATATTTTACGATGTGTTAAAATTTGATGAAAATTTTAAACAAGATGTATAACATACTCATATGAATGGTTACCCTAAAGCTCTTTTATCACAATTTCAGCATTTAACTTTATTTATACAGTCACCTTTGTGTCATATACTACTATTTCAATTCCCATTACCTATTGAGAAAAAATGATAATAACAACAAAAGAAGGAACTGGAGAGTGAAGGATTTACATCATGATAGGGCTGACACAGACCTGCCTTGTAATGCACTCAGGTTCTGTCTCCCCACATTACTGTTCCCTTGACAACTAAAGAGCTTAAAGATCTTCCACTGTGTAAGTGAGGGGGATAGAAATGGGCACTGTACCTTTATTGAAGCCGAGTGTTCACTTGCACACATTTGCCCTATAAGGTAACATAATATAAAAGATTGTCAGGACATTGAGAATGTGGAATTTCTGGGTCAAGGTGATCAATGAATGTCTGTGGCAGTCTTAGTATCTTGTGTAGATAAAGGAATTTTTTTAAATAGATGATATCTGAGCTCCTAACATTGAGATAATGATGTCATATTTACTGTATCTTGTGCCTTCTATCTTTCTATAAAACTAAGTAAATGTGATATTATGTCCTATTGGTATCAATTGATGACCAAGTCAAACTTGCCACCATAGCTGTGTTGTCACTTAGAGGTTTTAGGTTTTGTAAAATATAGTGATGGAGAGATGTTGTGAAATTCTGATGAAAAGGTGGTCCCTAAACAGGTGCTTTTTTTTAACCCCTGGTTTTACCCACCATTTTATGGGCAAAATGCTCTGTAACAAATTACCAACGGTATATCTTGCAAATGGAATACAAATGACATGGATTTCTGCTTTAGAGAATTGCTGAAATGTGAATCTAAAGCCAAATGAGGAGGCAATCAGCTGATAAAATTACTTGATTACCTCTTAAAACTTCCCTCATGAAACTGAAACCTCTTGGAGGAAAAGGACATAACATAGGTAATGAAGGAACTGGCTTTTTTCCAGGTGTTTTAGATGAAAATAGACGCAAATTCTAAACCAAAAGCCGTGTTGGAGATGTGGGAGAATATTGTGCTTCATCCTGATGTTCTCCCCTTTAACTGTTGGTTCTTAAATGAATCACTCAGAGACAAATGTGATGGACAGATAATTCCAGAAAGCAGGGGCTGTGGTATAAAAGAGGTCAGCCATTTTGCTGAAAAATCTTTTGTTAAAAATGCCTAAGGAATCCCTACCTCCCTTAGTTCTAGATCAGTTGACTTAAGGCAGTTAATTTATCTCTGGACACTGAAGGATGAAAAGGAATGTTTATTATGAATATTAGTCCACAGCATTCTGTATTGTTTGGTGTTATCAATGACCAATAAAGTAATAGTCATACCTTTTTAGTGCATATTGGAGAGAGAAAATTCTGTGTAAAGAAAGGAAACTTGAACTAGTCTCACTGGCTGTGAAATGGAATAGCTCCACAGAAACCGTAGAAATGTCAGTGACAACAGCATCCTGAACTGCCTTGGGAAATTTACAGATAGAAAAATAACAATGTAGAGATATTCAGTTTTGGTATCACCTTTAATTGACTGTAAGAGTGGAATAGATGTGATGTATGTGTGGGTGGTCTTACTAATACCAGCTTACATGTAAATGTTGGGTAAGTACAGCCTCTTCTAGATTTTAACTGGACAAGCCAAAAGGAGGTCTTAGAATTGTCCAAATAGTATCAAATATTAAGCAATACTAGATTCAGAAAAGACAACAGAAACAAATTACCATTGATTAAGAAATGGAAACTGGGGTGATAGTCTCCATGCTTCTTTCTATAGTAGCGTGGACTGCCTCAGGAGAAATTTAGAATGCTCTTATAGACTGACTGTTGCCTGTCATGGGTTTGAAAATATATCTCCCCACCCCTAAGTCCAGGAGAAAAACACCACTGTGCTTTTCAAACAAAATGCATGCATATAGTATTTCTATTGTCATTGTGACAGTTTAAACATTTTGAGTACTTGATTACAGATAAACATTTGTTACTGATGTTTCTTAAGTTTTAGTTAAATGGTTCTGTTTATAAATTTTTCTGGGTTTTTTTTTTTTTTTGGTGTGAAATTCCAGTACTTGTGTGATCAACTTGATTACTCAGTTACTGTTTTTCATTCAGTGATAAAAGTGTGCATGCCTTAAAGATGGTTCTACATTTATGAATTAGTGAACTATAGTGCAGGAACAGAAGACAATCTATCTGGGTTATTATGTATCTTCACCATTAGAAAAAATCTAATACAGGATTCTGTTACAAAGCTCATTAAGCAACTGAATAAATTAATCTAATCTTGATTTTCAGCTGACTGGTGTCTGTGCAAATTGCTATGGGTCATTGTCATAAGGCTGTAACTTTTGTTCTCTAAGTCAGATTTTCAAAATGACTCATTCAGGATACTGCTTAGGACAAGTAATTTATTGTTTCTAAAACTCATATGTCAGTGTTGCCAGTAGCTGTAAGGAAATTTATTGAATTATGGAATCTTTAAGAAATTGAGTGTCAGTCTTCTGCACCCTGTTTCAATCATTTCATTAAAACATATAGGAAGGTTAAGAAAATTACTGTATATGATATCATTATGCTTTATATAAAGGACTTGAGATAGTTATCCTTTGTTTACCTTTTTAGCTAACCTGGTACAGGAAAGTGATACAATAAGAGAGCTCACCACAGAAGTCTGGCTCCAGTAGATGGTACTAAAAGGACAAAAGCAATTATTATGTAAATCCATATATCCTGAAATAAGAACCTGTCCACATACACCCAAACATCTTACATTGCCATTTTGTGACTGCTTTTCTCTTGAAATATGACCTTGCCTTTCATTTTAGATCAATTTGATCTGTATAATGGTCCTAGTGAATACAGAAAAGGGATATGATTGAGCACTACACAATGATATTTATTCAGAGTATGGAAACCACATCCCATGAGAGTTGATGGCTCTGGTTATTGATTAAAATATCTTGTACACATTTCCCTAGTATCTCAAAAATGTAATAATGAGTCCAATGTGAGTAAGCCAATAAATTCTTTCATGATTTCTTCTCTTTTGCATTGCATATTTTAAGAACATTTAGTTGGAATGGAAGATCAGATAATCTGTGAAAGCTGCCAGTTTCACATTTAGTCACCATTTTCTAGAGGGATATGCCAACCTGATTGATCTTTGAAATTAAAGGTAAAATTGTTTAGTATAGCACATTTACAGTTCAGGTGTAAGCAGATAGTGAGGTCTGGATATGCCTGGCAAACTAAAGGTACAAGTCACCAAATATGATTTATATCAGGGCGAAGAAGTTTACTGAAATCCAGTTATGTTGTGAATCTGAAAACACTTTGACAGGGGAGAGAAGATTCTGAGTTAATTATGATGTTTGTTGTCCAGACAGTAGCTTGTTCTACTCCACTGGACTCATGCTTGAGGCCTTTATGAAATGTATTTGTAGAAGGAAGAAATAGAACTAAGTACATCAACAATGAAGAGACTTAATGCAGAGCTCTGAGTTTGATCTATGACTACATAGTTATCAACAGTGACATCAAGAGGAACAAAAAATTTCAAATCTGAATTTATGCATAAATAATTTTTAAACCTTTATAATTTTGTAAGCTTTTCTGGTATTCTTAATTGTGGGTAATATTTGCTGCTAATGTTTCTTAACTTGTAAATGCATAATCCCCTTTACATATATTAGATACAGAAATTCCTGAAATTCTGCAGAAATTTCTAGGACCATAGAAGAAAAAAATAAAGAACAGAACGTATAGAGATGTATTTTACAAATAAGGTATAGATAGGCACATATCATCCTTTTTTTAATAGCCAAAGGGAAAATAATAATGATCTTAATCTGATAGAGAGAAAGAAAGAAAGAAAGAAAGAAAGAAAGAAAGAAAGAAAGAAAGAAAGAAAGAAAAAGAAAATAGCTTTGGCATCTCAGAACCTCAGAAGCTTGTAGTTCAGCAGGTGAGATTGGTTGGATAAGGTTGTCCTTGACTCATGCCTTTTGGACTGGTAATCAGTGACTGACAGGAGAAGCCATGCTCATGAGTACATGTAAGATGCCCCAGAAATGTTTATAGGATTATTTTGAGAGACTGTAGTTCTTATATCTGAGGTTATAGGAAAGAGGCTGTGACATCCTGGTTAATCCTATTATGAAACCCTATCTCTAAACACAGGTCAGGAGGCTTGAGAAAACTAGATTGTACTTAATCATTGTGGGAGGAAAAAAAAAAAATTCCTCTCCTGGTTCTCCAGAAAATCTCACATTAAAAAAAAAAAAAAAAAAGTCCTTTTTTTCAAAAAAAAAAAAAAAGTTCTTCATGATTACTTGTATCTACAAGCTGCTGGGGCAGATAATGGCTGGCCCATTTAATCCTTCATTAGTTTTTGCCATCCTAATTTAACTGTTCCTAAACATATTGGTTAGGCATATTGCAAGGCATTTAGAAACCTGCTTTAGAAACAGTTTTAGAAAAGTTTTACACATATTTAGGCCTCATTAATAAACAACTTTCTCCTTACAGGTTGTCACCCAGCATTAAAGAAAACCCAGAAATTAATGGAAGGGCTGACTGTAATGCAAAATAGCTGAACCTGAGTCGTTAACAAAGGTAAGAATAGATTATGATTAATTTAGCTGCTTTTTTCTTTTTTACCTCACTGCGGTACTTACTTTTTGTCAGAGTCTTGCTGTTCTTCTGATTTTAGAGGTGTGGGGTCTTGGTTTGGTTTTTTGTTTGTTTTTTGTTTTTTGTTTTGTTTTGTTTTTTTGGAAACCCTGGAGTACTCAGCATGCCACTGAGGCTTCAAGCTCTTATCACCACAAGCAAAACTGTCAGTTCTGAAATACTGCTGAGAAGGAGACTCTCCAGCAAAAAGAAATGCAAAACAAGCACTTCACAGGCTAGTGGGGCAGGTACTGTTAGAAAACTTATTAATGAAGGATTAAATGTATAAAAATAATGCTCTGAGTCCCTGAAGTTTATTATCACTCAAAAACGTAGGATTAGAACTAATCATGTTGGTACATTTTGAGAAATTATGGAAGAATGTTTCGTGTTAGCTCAGCTAACGTTCTTGCTTTGTTCATCTTTCCCTAATCATGTAAAAGTAATGTAAGCAAATAGGATGCACATATTTTAGCACTTTTAAGTATTTTTGTATATAGGGGCATTAAGATAAATATTTTGTGATACATATTTTTTAATGCTGTTGAAACTTTATACAGAAAATAAATATGAAGATAACAAAAGTTATTATAGAAAATAACTTTAGAAATCTAAGATAGATTCTAACATTTAATTTTTTGAAGCTTTCATCTCACTCATTTTTGATAGAAAGGCCAAAGTACAAGTTATTGCCAAGGATTTTGGTGACTCACATGTGTTAGAGTCTTTGATGTTGAGCAATCTATGCTTATTTTTGTACATGAACTCCCTTTTTTCTGATAGCTTTAATTATCAGCTGGTGAGGTGGGCAAACAGAAATCCAAAAATCAGAATTGAGTTCCACCATTCTTGTGGCTTTTTTGTGGCTAGGTTGCTGTGGTAGAAAGCACAAGAATACAGAAAGCCCAAGGGTAGAAAAGATTTGGGACATGACAAGGCAAAAGCCACCTTGTCCCTTTTCCCTCACGACTATTTCATACTTTCTCAGCAGATGTGCCTGACTTGTTCCTACTACTAATATGGGCACTGACATACTCCTAAAATTGTCATTGTGCAGCCCTCAGAGTATAGTGAAGAGAGGGGTTAGCAAGGAGCACTCAGTAGTGGGAGATCTGCCTGCATGGTTTCACCTGCTTCTCATCCCATCCTGGAACTGCTGTGTTGGCACATCTGTTCCAGGACTGGTGCTGCTATTTGTCCTTGTTACGTATGTCAGTAAGGAGGCAAAAACTTTTGCATCAACTATCCCCCACTAAAGAATCCAGCCCTTCTTCAGTCTGAACTGGAAAGTTCTCATTTAACAAACATTCCTTCACTCTCCATGGCTTCTCTTTTTAAAATTTTGTTTGAAGGTCCACATATTTTCCTCTTGTGTAGCATATCTTGGTTTGTGTTGGGCTGAGGTATAGAAGTAAGTATTGCTTGCTATTAGTTAACCTATTGATCCATCCTTTGTAGGAATGTATGAAATGTATGTATTTCAATGTTTTGAAACATTTAAAACAATTTTATATCAAAGGAATGGTGAAATTCAGTTCTAATTTTTAGGTTTGTGTGCCCACCTTACTAACTGATAATTAAAGCTATCAGAAAAAAGGAGTTCATGTAAAAAAATAAGCATAGATTGCTCAACATCAAAGACTCTATACATGTGAGTCATCAAAATCCTTAGTGAGTACTAATTCTTTGGCCCTCCTATTAAAAATGAGTGAGATGAAGTCTTCCTATATGATTAAATATTATTTGGTAATATCATTTTAATGTCTCATAATATCCCATCTATTTTTATGTGACTTGGTTTTGACAATCTTTTCAAGGTCGCATACAAATAAAAATTGGAGGGTGGAGCTTCACATAAACAACATTACTTTAAGTCTCTTATTATTTAAATCTACATGTCATTTTTCAATGATATATCTCCCCTAGACAAAGATTAAAATTAAAATTAGAAGCCTAGCTTACTTAGGAATACAGACACATGAGCCAAATCCAGACATGTCCTCAGAATATTAAATTAGAATTATTTCAGCTCCTCTAGGAAATTTATTATGATTTGCTATCATACTTGGGTAGATTATGTTGTTCACACTACAATGACGGTAAAAATGTTTTTCTATTCCTGAATTTGCTTGTCTCAAGTATATAACAGTCTGGAGGGAAACTTCACAATACTCTGTTCTCTTGTGAGTAAAGAGATCGTATTTTATTCATCTAGGTATCTTCAGAGACTAGAACACCATAGGCATATACTTTATATTTATAGAATGAATGAAACTGGCTTCCACATCTAACGCATTATAAAAATAAAAACTGTTCATTTCAACTTGGTAGTATCAATTTCATTATATGCAATGCTATTAAGCTTTTTTCTAGATATGCTATTATTATATAAGTTAACTCAGTATATTTTTAATTACTATTATATTAGTTAGGGCCTACCAGAGTCATAAAAACATATTAATCTGGAATTATAAAGATAATTTAAAGAAGATATTATTTACAGAGTGTGGAAAGGGTTAAAGGAACAAACCAAAGATATTTAGAAGACCAAGATAAGCTACAACCCGAAGCCATTAACTTCTCTAGGCCCAAAAGTATAAAAGTATAAAAAAGTATAAAAGTATAAAAATGGTGTCTCTGGATCCAAGGGTAGCTGGAACCCTGAAAGGGGGAATCACAGCAAGTCCATCACCAAAGCTCAAAGTGAAGAAACATCCCTATATCTTCCCACCTCCATCATCCAATTTTCTGCTATTGAATCCCTTTGCTAATTCAACCAGAAGCTAGAGGGAAACGTACCCCAGAGATTCAATCCATTAAGATCAACTTCCTGGGGTCAGAAGAGTGAAGAGAAGGCAAAAATTGATTGTAAAATAAGTAAAAAAAACATCACACTTTGTCGTAGACTCTAGGTCTAAATTTTTCTGTTGTTTAGCAAGAGAGCAGGATTCAGGATGAAAGACGAGAGATGGCTAATGTCCAAGAAATGACAAGAGCCCCAAATAAGCGTCCTTGCCCTGTTTTTATTAGGATCAGAAGGCTTACAAACATGGAGATGGACATGCACAAAGGGACAATGAATCTGTGAACATTAACTTGTGGACGTGAGGGAAAGGGGGTCTTGAAGATATTCTTCGTTAGGGGTTTGGGTTAACACAAAACAAAATCCTGGCACCAGGCAGTTGGGAGGAAGGTTGTTTACAGCAGACATGAGGCAGCACCTCTGTTTATCTTAGCTAGCCTAGGGGATGAGATAGATAGCGGAAATAACCTCAGGGTTGACTAGGCACCTTTTCTTTTGTTAACCATCTCCTTTCTGGGCTGCTCTGCCTACAGTGCAGCAGTCCATAGTCCAATTCACAGTGCTCTTAATGTTTTGTCACACAAAAAGCACTTTTTAAAATGATTTAAATTTATATGTAGTATTGTATTATCGTCATTATTATTTGAATGGCAATGATAATAGCAGCTCTTTAACTCTGATGAATACCTTAAGTATTTACTTCTACAATTAGCAATCACCCTATATTTTCATTTTGACCCCTTGTTTACAGAAACAGTACAAACTAGTAATTTTAACTTTGATGAAAATTTAAATTATTAACCTTCATTAACTTTCTCACATGTCTAATTATTTAATTTTTTCCTAAGTTTATATGACAAAGATAACATGACAAATAATCATGAGCCACATTACATTTTGTATCTTTTTAAATGTATGGCTAAGAGTGAATTGATTTAAAATGACTTGTGTATACTTCACCAGGAAACAACAGGGTAAATTATTTTTTATCCTAATTAACATAGCAGAATTAAATTGTGCAATAGACAAGACACAGGGACTATTACTAAAGTCCTCAAGTCACCTTATAAAATGAGTAAGATATTTCAAAAAATATACTAATCCTAACAATATACCACTTTGCAATATTGATTTGTTGATCTTAAAAAACAAAACAGCCAGTTATTTTACCAGCAAAGTGAATTCACTTTGGAATAGCAGGGGATTTGCAATTTGGATATGGAGACTATGATGAACCATAGACAAATCCCCAAAACAGAGGAGAGGAGCTCGCTCTCATAGGGGAAAGGAAGAAACTGGAAGAGGCTGTTTCACAGAGTTCTCATTGACTGAACTGTTGCCTGGGCAAAGAGAAATTCTCTCTTCCTGCTGCTGGGAAATGCAGAGTAATCTTCCCATTGAGTAATGTGAGGTATGCTTCTTAAGGCAAGTAGAAATGTATCAGAGCTCCCCCTCAGGTCCCAACTCCATTTTAAGTGAGGTTTTCTTTATTTATTTTTACAGATGCAACAAGTAATACATTCCAAAAGGTTTGTTATGAACTCATATGAAATTCTTAACATTTTCCCCCTAGAAATAGTGGTGGTATTATTATCAGAGTTAATAGTACAACTCAAATATCACCTCCTCAAAAAAAAAATCTTATCACTTCCTTTAAATATTATTGGAAATTATAAGTTTTCTATCATTCCTATGTTTACTCCCTATAAACTTGTTTGATTTTTTTAATTATACATGCCCTACTGTACTGTAAAGAGATATACCTTTGTTTGCTCATAAACACTATCATACAATACAGTGCCTTCCACATAGTAGGTACTTAATGTGTAGTCTGAGTGGATCAATGAATAAATGATACAAGCTAAGCTACTAAAGTCTTGATTTGATCATAAGATAAACTTGATCTAAGCAATTTTATGGGAAGAATTCTACAGTCTACAATGTATAGAGAAATGCAAAGAATCTAGAATAAGCAAAGCAATTTTTTTAAAAGAAGAATATTCTAGTAGTAACACCACCTGATGTCAAGACTTATTGTAAAGAAGTAATTGTCAAGACAGGATGGCATTAACTTGATTATGTTGAGGTAGACAAATACTCAACTCAAATGGGTCAGAATAGAGTCCTGAAATATACCCATACATACATGGAGGCTTATTTTTGACATGGATGCAAAAGCAACCCTATGGAGATTTTTAAGCATGTGGTGCTAGATATCCACATGCCAATGATAACACTACAGAAATATCTATCTATATCTATATCAATACCACTTACTGTTTTTAAGAAGTAACTCAAAATGGATATCACTGACTTAAATATAAACCTACACCTATCAACCTTCTACATTGACTTTCTAAATTTGACCTTGAATTAAAATACCTTACCTTCAATACGAATATCATTATTATAAATCGACAAGTTGATAAATTGAATTTTATCACAAGATTAAAACTATTAAATTAAAAGCCACAGACTAGGAGGAAATCTTTGCAAAACATATATCTAGTAAAGGACTTATTTCCAGAATATGTAAATAACTCTCAAATACAACAATTATAAAACAAATTTTAAAAGTAATTATATGAACACCTGGGTGGCTCAGTTGGTTGAGCATCAGATTCTTGATTTCAGCTTGCATCGTAATCTCATGGTTCATGAGATCAAGCCCCATGTCGGGCTCCACACTAGCAATGTGGAGCCGACTTGGGATTCTCTCTCTCCTCTCTGTCTTATGCTGTCTCTCTCTCTCTCTCTCTCTCTCTCTCTCTCTCTCTCTCTCTCTCTCTCAAAATAGATAAACAAAACACTAAAAAATAAAAATAATTATAAAACAATTATTTTGTTTTTAATTAGCAAAAGCTTTGAACACACACTTAACTGAAGGAAATACATGGTTGACAAACACACAAAAAAATGTTCAACATCATTAGTCATTAGGACATGCAAATCTAAATGACAATTTGATACCACTATACATCAGTTAAAATGCCTAAAATTAAAAGACTAGCCATACCAGGGCACCTGGGTGGCTCAGTTGGTTGAGCGTCCAACTTAAGCTCAGGTCATGATCTCATGGTCCATGAGTTCAAGCCCCGCATCGGGCTCTGTGCTGACAGTGCAGAGCCTGCTTGGGATTCTCTCTCTTTCTCTCTGCCCCTACCCCGCTTGCTCTCTCTCTGTCTCTCTCTCTCTCTCTTTCAAAATAAATAAACTTTAAAAAAAATTTTTAAAAAGACTAGCCATACCAACTCTCTTAGAATGTAGAATGCTCATTTACTGCTGGTAGAAATGTAAAATGATACATCATTTTGGGAAACTTCTTGGTGTTTTCTTCTGAAATTAGAAGAAGAAAGAAAAATTTATGCTTGATGTATTATTACATTGTTATAAAATCCTAGAATATGAAAACTCAAATACAAGAAGATTAGTGGTTGCCAAGGGACTAGTAGGGAGAGGAAGGAAGGATTGCATTAGAAATTTATCAAAATATACACTTGAGGGGCACCAGGGTGGGTCTGTTGGTTAAGCCTCGAATTCTTGATCTTGGCTCAGGTCATGATCTCACAGTTTGTGAGTTCGAGCCTTGCATGGGGCTCTGTGCTGGCAGTGCAGAGCCCGATTAGGATTCTGTCTCTCCCTCTCTCTGCCCCTTCCCCGCTTGCACTTTCTCTCTGTCTCAAAATAAATAAACTTTAAAAATACATATACACTTGAAATATGTGCAAATGACTATATATACTATATCTCAATAAATATCTCAATGAAGTTGTAAGAAAGACAGTAATGCTACTTTTATGCAAATTACCAAGTTCTAAAGTCACAGAGACAAATTAGTTTTCCAATATCACCATTCCATAAGTGGTATAACAGGTATTGAATGCTGAATTCTGATTTCAAATCTCATTTTCATTCACTATTTCACAAACGTTTGTTGAACACTTATTTTACTAAACCACTAAATCAAGCACTGAGGATACACTTATTTAAAAAACAAGGAAAGAAAAAAGTTAGTCTACATAACAGCAGTTATGTAATAGACACTTTAAACATTTTTTTTTCCTTTATTTTGTAATGACTGAAACAAAACAGAGCTACAACTGCAGCTTCTGGAAGAACCATTTGTTTTTGCAGGTCTTGTATATCTCCTTGAACTTGACCTTGGCCCCTCATCAGGCTTTACATTTAAGAGCAGAGTTTCTGAACACATCCTTATTGCTGACAGTTTTGTCCAAGAGGATATCCACAGGGTGCCTTGTGGGCATGAGGTGATTGTAGTTATAAACTTCCACAAAAGATTCAATCTTTGACCTCTTCCTGCCTATGGTAGCTGTCACTTTTCAGGGATAGCAGTCAATTCCAGACACAAGAGCATGGCTATAGAGGTAGCTTGAGGTGGCAATCACGAATGTTCCTCACAAGGACTGCTTTGCCTTGGAAGTAGCTCTTTGCTGGGACCATCACCACCATCCCAGGTTTCACAAACTTACCCTTGTTGACACCAGCCATCCAACCCTTATAATATATACTTCTGCACAAAGACAGACAATAAACAATATGCATATTACTTTTTTTAATGTTTTTATTTATTTTTGAAACAGAGAGAGACAGAGCATGATCAAGGGAGGGGCAGAGAGAGGGGGAGGCACAGAATCTGAAGCTGGCTCCAGGCTCTGAGCTGTCAGCACAGAGCCCGATGCAGGGTTTGAACTCACGGAGTGTGAGATCATGACCTGAACTGAAGTCAGATGCTCAACTGAGTAAGCCACCCAGGCATCCCACAATATGCATATTAATTTAAATAAAGTATTATATAGTGATAAGTGCTGGGGGATAAACCAGGGAAAGTTAGAAAATGTGAACATATGATATTTAATTTGAATGGTCAAGAAAGGCTTTAAAAATTACCATTTTAGTAAAATTCTCAAATATAATTAAGAAGTCAGTCATGTCAATAGCTATAAGAAAAGCATTCTAGAAAGAGGAGACGAGTGAGGATAAAAACTCTAGGCATGGGGGTTATTTTGCTTGTTTGTTTTTGTTTCTGATGAGTAACAGAAATAGTAAGGAGGCCAGTGTGTCTGGAGCAGAATAAGAAAGAGGGCAGGTGCAGATTATTCAGGGACCTAATAAAGCAGATAAGAAGGATTGATTGAAGCCTAGAAAGTCTTCAGCTTTACTTTACAGTAGAGTATTTTGAGAAGAGAAACAGTATAATCTGATTTACATTTTACAAGGTTTGTAAATGTTATTTACACCAAAGGACTCTCTCTGCTCAAACTTACCTCACTCTTGTAAATTATCACATTATTGAATATTATGATCACGTGAATACATTTTGATCATGATGTCCTATAAATATCATAGAAGTAATGTTCTAAATATTATCATTGTCTGCTTTGTTTTTGGTAACCTCTTAAAAAGATTAGCCTATTTCCTAGTCCTGAAGTATTCTCTTGATGTAAATTTATTCTTTAGGAATCATTTTCCCATTGTAAGGCATTGAAACTGAACTCAAACTGTCTTAAGAATAAAAGGGAGTGTGGCTTTATTGGACCATATAACAGAACTAGCTTCATGCTTGGATACAGTAGTTCATAAGAAGGTATCAGTTCTTTATCTTTTCTGTAGATTTGTTTGCCTGTTTGTTGACTTTATTCTCTAAGAGATTCTCAATACCTGGGGAAAATTACCCCCGTTTGCAACACCAAGAAGCATTCCAATGGCTTAATGAATCAGCAGCCTAAAATATCATATCTTTATCAGTGACTATACATCAAACACATTGAAATTTTCTCAGTGGACATATTTGGTTGGTATGGCCAATCCTGAGCCTAATGCTGTGGCCAAGAAGCTAAGTTGTCTACTTGATTGACATGAGCTTAGCTGTATGATCTGGAAAAATAATTATGATTTACAGCCACAAATCTAAGTAACATATCTTATTCTTATGGTATGTGAAGGACATGCCACTGTGACTTTCAGCCATAGGAAATGAAGAAGTGTCAAGTAAAGAAAAACATGAGTTCTACATAAGAATATTAGAGCAATGTTGTCAAAGAAACATGTAGGAAAGTTTAATAGGAGATAACACTCTCAGTACTATAATCCAAAATGGGCATGTCAGAGGAACCAATGGTAGGTTAAATTAAGAGGAATTCAGGGAACAAATGGTATAATGTTTTTTGTTATATAAAGCAGTCTTGCATATGGTTGTGTTACCACTTTAAATCTGCCAAAGTCTAACTCACTCGGCCTTCAGATATTTCACTGCGTGTAAGAAGTATATTTGACTTCAGGTACATTAAAAAAAAAATAAAGTATGTGTGTGCACATGTGTGTGTAAGTATACATGTATCCATAAACTAACGTAAGTTAATGTATGGTATGCATGTAGGCAAAAGTACATTGGTAGAGATTATGGCTTTTTTTCTAACAGCACAGAATCTAGCACATAGAAAATACTCAATAATTTTTCAGTGAAGTCTTCTTAAATCAGCCTGTAAATAAATGTTTCAGAAATAACCATGAACTGCAAAGATTGTTTCTAATATATTTATTCTGGTGTGTAATAGCTTCTAATATGTAGTAATGCTTTCTTTTTTAAAAAAAGGAGTTAAATCCTAAGAGGTGATGCACTTTAAAATTCCTCTAATTGTTTTTTTTCTTTATTCACTTTTATTCTGTAATTTAAGTAAAAAATATCTTAAATGTTAAATTATTAATACAAGATCAAAAGCAAGATTTAAAACACAAGCGTATTATCTATGTTTTTGTTTTTTTTTTTTAACATTTTTTTTTATTTTATTTTTGAGACAGAGAGAGACAGAGCATGAACGGGGGAGGGGCAGAGAGAGAGGGAGACACAGAATCGGAAGCAGGCTCCAGGCTCTGAGCCATCAGCCCAGAGCCCGACGTGGGGCTCGAACTCACGGACCGCGAGATCGTGACCTGAGCCGAAGTCGGACGCTTAACCGACTGAGCCACCCAGGCGCCCCAGTATTATCTATGTTTTAATTGTCTTCTTATCCTGTTTATTTTCTGTCTCCTTACTTGTGAGAAGAGAAACTTACTCTTATTTTAACTTTATTTTAAGGTGCTATTATATTCAAAGTGAACTAATTTTGCACCACTTTATTAAACACATTCACATTCATTCATTTCATATGAGCACCTTGTGACTATTGTTTTACCTCCCTAAATCGTTTTATATAGACACAAAACACTTCTGCTTAATTTGATGATACCATCTCTACCAACGTATTAGGCAGCTGTGACAGATGCAATTTAGTTTTTTCCACATATTGGTGACTAAGATGGACTGATGTTACACGAACTTCCTAATGTTCCGATTTCCAATGCATACATTTTACACAAACTGCCAAACATAGGTCACTGGATACTCCTGAGTAGAAGACAATGAAATAAAATGAAAAATGAAGTCTTAGAGTTTCTCTATCCTGGGTAGTGCAAAATCACGACAATACATTTTATATTTTTCATTAGAAGTGGCATGTGAATCAGCCCACACATTAAAATCCAAAAATTTTATTGTCAAAGAATGCAGCAGAAACTAAATCATTAATTTCATTGGATGGGTACACTATCTTATTACCCTGAAAGATATGTCTTTCTCAACTGTATACATTTTAAAAAGAGAAAATACAAAGAAATCCCTTGTTTATAAATCTCAATTTCCTATGAAAACATTCTTTAAAACTAAAATTATCATTTTGTTCCTTATTTATAAGTACTTGACATTGCAGCAAACATGTTAGATATGTTTATGATTGCAAAACAAGTATGTGACCAGTTTTCTTTATGAAGCATGGAAGAAGTCATTTCTCTATTCTGTTAACAGATTTCACTCACTTGCTATCTTCCCCTTTCAAAATATAATATTTTGTGTCTCTATGTTCAGGATATAGATCTGTCACTAATACACACACAACAAGTGCATTGCTTTTGATGTGACCTTTTTCTAAGGAAACCATCCCCATATACTGCCAGGCATCTTTTCTCAGCGATATCCAGATATGAACTCAATTGGCAAAAGGCTTTATTGTGGGGAACTTTGCACATTGTTCTCATCACTTTTAAGGCATTTCAAAGCCTACACAGCTGTAAAATTGTTTTATCTCTTTTTTCCCCCAATAAGGATTAGCTGAGGTCCAGGGAGTATTATAAGCCTGATAAAGCTTTGAGTGCTTTTATACTGAACTTGGAATGAGTCCAAATATCTCTAACTCCAACATATCAAACTTAAAAGTATTGCAAAAAGCCCAAGTGGTTCAACAATCCTCAACCACCTTCAGGACTAAAGCACTTATCTCTCCAGCTGTTGGAAGTGTAGTCTTGCAGCTGAGTCTGTCTGAAAAAATTGCACTAAGTGTTAGAGAGCCACCTCACCAAGATTATGTATCTTTCTGGAAATGTAGTCCACATCCAATGAATGTCCAGAACAGGGATGGTAAGTAAGGTGGGTTGACATGAGGAACTGTTAAAAGGCTTACTCCTTTTCCCTCCATTCATGACAACCCTGAAGGAGATTCATCTTTATTCTAGTGGGACTGACTGGTCTTTGCTGCAGTGGCATGCAGTTCTTATTGTCCCTCTGCCCAGGCCTGTTCGTGTGTGTGTGTGCGTGTGCGTGTGCGTATGCGTGTGTGTGTTTAACTCTCTCATGGATGTTATTCCTGAAAACAACAAACTTCTTGCATACAAATATCTATAGCACAGCCTGTTTCCCAGAGAAGTTGGCTAGCAACACAACTAAATTAAAGTAAGAATATGCAATTCCATTTCTTAAAAAAAAAACCTTGAGATTAATGAAGAAAATCTTATATCACTACCTTCAGTATGTGAAATTATAGTGGACAGAATAAAATTATAGGCTGTTTTTGGATGGTATTGTCACAGGGACTAAGTGCACATTTATTTCCTTGATTAGCTTTATAATTCTAAGGCTGAAGTACAAAAGTTTAAAAAAATGATGTTGACTCTGTTTCTGTTTTTGAGTTTATTTATTTTCAGACAGACAGAATGACCAGGGGAGGGGCAGAGAGAAAGAAGAGAGAGAATCCCAAGCAGGCTCCATGTTATCAGCATGGAGCCCGACATGGAGCTTGAATTCATGAGCCATGAGATTATTACCTGATCTGAAATCAAGAGTCAGATGCTTAATCCACTGAGCCACCCAGGCTCCCTGAGGCTATTTCTTTACACTTATATATTCTTTCAATACTGACCCTTTAAAAAAAAAAATGTTGAATCCACTTCTCTCTCTCTCTCTCTCTCTCTCTCTCTCTCTCTGTGTGTGTGTGTGTGTGTGTGTGTGTTTGGAAGTGGGAGGTAAGTTTAAAATAAGTTTTAAATTACACAATATTAGACCTAATTATGATATACATGTTTAGCATGTGCCTAAAAAGTGTTGCTTTGATTTTATATATTTTTTGATTTTATCATTTTGAAAGTTTATTTTCAGAGTTAAAGAGAAGCTTAAAAATATTTGGGCGCTTAGTGACTTCCTTCCCTTTGTCCAGTTGTAGTCATTTTTCCTCTACCCTTTCTGTGTTTCTCATTGTAAAGTCTTCTTTCAAATATTAACAAATTGGCTCCAGGAGGGTAATAATTTACTATCCCATCAACAATGTAGGAGAGTGCTCATTTTACAATGTTAACTATGTGGCATATTATCTTTTTTTCCCTTCATCAGCATAATGGATGAAATGCAATATACTCCACTGTTTATTTTACCTTCTAAAACTATTGAAATTGAAAATATTTGTACATGGATGTCCAAAAAATAGTGAGATGACCTTTGGGACCCTGTCACAATATAAATTAATATAAAAATTGCTCCTGTGCTACACCTGGGTTAGTGTCTTGTGGTTGCCCAAAGGAAGGCAAGATTAACCCCCAATCCAGAATTCAGTTCAAATATCGAGATAGATTATGCTACCCAAGAACTAAGAGGTATAAGAACACTTATTACTCACATTATAAGGTTTTCTTGGGAGAGCAAGCAGACCTACACCAATGTACAAAAACGGCTTAATATAGCAAAGAGGGACAAATGGCTTGGGGTTTTATAGTGATTAGAGGGCAGTTTCAGGTTTAGAGTCCCCTTCATTGTCCTGGATTTTGTGGGATTTGAACTTTCTACCAGAACCAAAGGAAGGAGCCTGTGGACTTTTAAATGAGCTTGCTAAGGTGTTGGGCAAGAGATCTATAAAGAAGTCTTGGGCTTAAAGTATATCAAAAGTCAAACATCAAAAATGCAATCAGACTCTTTCAGTTAAAAAATAAAGTGAAATAACAAGTGCTGGAAATAGAGAAGGAACTCAAAACTACAGAGGAAAGAGCAAACTGACATCCTAAGAAGACCATGGGTACTGTAAACTGTGGAATCTGATTGACTGAGACCATGGAATGACTTTATGTCTTCACTTAAGGGAAATGGGAGTGACATTCCTCAAACTCTGAAGTGCTGCTCCACAACTTAAAAATAAATTACTAAATCAACCAACATTCTCAACTCACCTCTAGCTACAGTGATTGCAATGATGTTTGTCATCTACTGTGACTTTGACTTTTAAAAACTACTCCTTTGAGAGAAATTAAAGCCTTAAATCTGAAACATATGAATTTTATAATCAGGGTTCAAAATTTACAACATACCTTCAGTACTGGAATATACAGGCAAACAATTACTATAGAAACTGACTAAGGACTTGTGAAGTTTCTTGAACTCTGTAGGAAGCATGTTGTAGAAAAACACTTACAAATGAAAGATGAAACCATAGGATGAATAAAATGACAATGAGCTTATCTTAAAAGATTTAAATAAAACAAGATCAAGAAAATGAGCCCATAAAAAAGCAGGAACAAAAGCCCAAATAATTAATATACATTGACCAATTTAGAATGAATAAAATACTAACATGTTTGTTTTTTCTTTTATTTTTCTACAAGTTAAATAAAAACATTCTAGCTAGATAACATGCAGTGCAATATTTATTTCACATGTAGAATCTAGTGATTCAACATTATATACAACACCCAGTGCTCATCACAATTGTCCTCCTTATTACCCATCACCCATTTAACCCATCCTCCCATCCCCACCCTTCTTGTAACAAGCCCTTAGTTTGTTCTCTATAGTTAAGAGTATGTTTCTTGGTTTGCCTCTCTCCCCACCATCCCCATGTTCATGTGTTTTGTTTTTTAAATTCCACAGATGAGTGAAATCATATGGTATCAGTCGTTCTCTGTCTGATTTAGCTTAGCATAATGCACTCTAGCTCCACCAACATCATTGCAAATGGCAAGATTTCATCTTTTTATGGCTGAGTAATATTACATTATATATGTATATGTATATATATATAACACTTCTTCTTTATCCATTCATTATTTAATGGATATCTGGGCTCTTTCCATAATTTGGCTGTTATCAGTAAACTAGCATGTTTAAAAAAGATTTAAGAAGGACCTCAGAGAAATCATGCCATGTCAAGAGAAAAGCAATAATGAAGAAAAGAAGAGAAATTATAAAACAAATAAAATATGGTTATCAAAATTAAAAATGTAATGATTTGTCATGTTAAATGGGGCAAGATCATACCCTCCATGATAAAGATATTTTAAAAATACATTGATCTTGTCCTCTCTCGCTGCTATAAGCGTGACCACCAGTATGAATGACACAGTAGCTATCTAGGAAGTTCATGGTCATCCTAATACATCAGCAGAAGCAGATGGTTATTGATGTTCTTCATCCCAGGAAGTCAACAGTAGCTAAGACAGAAATTCAGGAAAAAATTAGCCAAAATGTACAAGACTACATCAGATGTCATCTTTGTATTTGGATTCAGAACCATTTTGGTGATGGCAAGACAACTGGCTTTGACATGTTTTATGATTCCTTTGGTTATGCAAAGAAAAATGAACCTAAACACAGACTTGCAAGACAGGGTCTGTATGAGAAGAAAAAGAAGTCAAGAAAACAGCAAAAGGGATCCATGAACAGAATGAAGAAAGTCAGGGGAACTGCAAAAACCAATGTTGGTGCTGGCAAAAAGTGAGCTGGAAATTGGACAACAGAAAGAGTAAAGAATCTGCAGTGACTATCGGTGGTGATGCTGTATATTTGTCATGAGATGATTAATAAACTAAGAACTTAAAAAAATACATTGATCTCCAAAAAATGCATTGATGGACATAAAACAAAGGGACACAGAAGTTGCCTGAAAGAGTTCCTGACCAAAGTCAGGACAGTTTGAACACCAAAATGAAGTAGGTATAATACCTCAAGGCATAACATGAATATCAATGTGTTGATACTAATAAACATACATAATTGAATAAACAAATTGATGGGACAGAAGAAACAAATCTCTGATGCAGAAGAATTCCAAATAATATACGTAGATACTCTTTGCTTTGCGTGGAAGATATAAACACCCACTCTTTAATTCTGGGCTGTGCACACCGACTTCTTCCTCACAAGTACCATGTGGAAATGATCAAAGTCTAACTTTATAGTGTAGAAGTCTAACACTACTTCAGTCAGGTGATAAATATCTACAGTATAGATCATTAATAGTATGCACCCTTGATATGATGAGTTCAAAATATTACTTCACCTCTCAGGTGTTTCTCCTAAAAACCTATAACCCCAATCTAATCACGAAAAAAAAAACCACCATATACATAACAATATAAGAGCATCTTCCAAAATACCAGGCCATTAATACTCAAGACTTTCAAGACCATCAAAAACAAGAAAAGTCAGAAATTGTCACAACTAAGAGGAGTCTATGGAGACATGATAACATAAGGTAATATGGTATCCTGGAGGCAATCTTCCTAACCTAGATATATTTATACATGTGTCAATATTGGCCCCAAACAGACTGGTCCTCACTGTTAGCAGCTTTCTTCATTAATGTGGGGCTTTTTAAGAAGTAGCTAAAATGCTTGCTTGTGTTCTAAAAATTAGTTTAAGTTGCATTTTTCGATTATTTTGTGTGTGTGTGCTATTTCCCTTGTCTTAATGGAGAGTAAAGAGAAAAGACCAGTATGATCAGAATGCATGTGTGAGGGAGATAAATGAAATCACAAAACTTGCAGAGTGTAAACTTTTTATTCTCTACTCTCCACAAGTTGTACTATGCTCCAGTTTGAATGGAAGGGGGAAGATCTCAAACCATCCCAATTATTAATTTAGCCACCTGTTTTTCCTCATAATTTAAGGACCCTTACTTTGAAGACAGTGAAGATATTCTCTGAGCCTTTAAAATCAAAACTATACTGAAAATGGGATTAAAATCTCCTACCTAGAACATACATATTGCCTAAATTTATGCTATACAACAGGCCATGTCAAGTTAGCTTTTCTAATGTGCTATGGTTTCTCTTTCCCGTTTTCCACCCCTTACTCCTCGCAGCTCACCTCACATTCAGAATTCATGCCAAATTTTGTAATATAACGAAGTAAAGCCAAAATTTTGTAATGCAGATAACAAAATAAAAATGAAGCCAAAATTCAACCAAGTATCTTACATTAAAAAAAAAAAATTAAACCTTTAGAAGTATGCTTCTCAATACTTAGTAATTTCAAATCATTATAAAAAGAAAATATAAATGACAAAGAGACAATAAATCCTTCATAAAATAATGTTAACATTTGCTACATCTACTTCCAGGTATGTTTGTTTTTCTGATTTTGTTCATACAACAGATACTGAAGAAACCCTTTTGTAGTGGAAGATCGGCTTAATAATTACTTTTGTCTGAAAACCGCCGTCTCACAGCACTGGGTGGGGACCACCATATTTGAATTACTTATCTGCTACACTGTGTGGCCAGGATTTGTGATAGGGTTGGAAACCTGCTGAAAATAAGTGTAATGATTCATGCTCTGGTGATTTGAAATTATGAGTGAGGGATTCTAGTTTCTTCTGAATATTTTTTTAAATTGTAATTATTTAAATGTGGCCTGACATATTTTACTGTATTCACACACACACACACACACACACACACACACACACACACACAAACCTGTTCCAAACTGCTTAAAAAGGAATAAATTAGATATGGATTGGAGGGGTGGGACTCACATTAGACCCCAAGAGAAAGAAACTGAAAGAGTGGCTTTCTGAGCTCAAGACCATGTTCCCATTCCTCATTTCCCTCTTTTGGGAGATTACAATCCTTTTGTATATGAAGTTTAATAAACTCCTTACTAGAAGTTTCATTTTGTTGCTTAGAATGTCTCAAGTTTGTTTCTTTACTTGGGACAAACAAATCTGAAATGAAATACATTTTACTTTATAACTTACTTTTATCATCTTTAAAATATAAATATTGATTGTGCTAGGGAAAAGTAATCTTCAAATTTATGTATAAACTTGATCTTTTAATATATTTTAAAAAAATAACATTTCATAACAGGAAAAAAGCCTTGCAAAAGTTTTCATTATACTAATATGCACAATTAAGAAAATGGGTATTAATTAAACACAAGCACACAAAACATTAATTTGTCAATAAAAGAGGTATAAACAGAAGTCTAACCATAGACTTTATTAGAATTTCTGCTTAAGAACTTATTTCAATGTAAATATATTTAAATCTTGGCTAAGCTAAATAAACCAAAGAATAATGTTGCAGCCTATTTATCCATAAAACATGTTGATTCATGTGTGTTTCTTTTAAGGGGGTAATCATGCCGTTATCAAGGGGAAATTTTTCTTTTTTTTTTTTTGATATGAAATTTATTGTCATATTGGTTTCTATACAACACCCAGTGCTCATCCCAATAGGTGCCCTCCTCAGTCCCCATCACCCACCCTCCCCTCCCTCCCACCCCCCATCAACCCTCAGTTTATTCTCAGTTTTTAAGTCTCTTATGGTTTGGCTCTCTCCCTCTCTTTTTTTATCCTTCCCCTCCCTCATAGTCTTCTGTTAAGTTCCTCATGATCCATATAAGAGGGAAAACGTATGGTATCTGTCTTTCTCTGTATGACTTATTTCACTTAGCATAACACTCTCCAGTTCCATCCACGTTGCTACAAAAGGCCATATTTCATTCTTTCTCATTGCCACATAGTACTCCATTGTGTATATACCACAATTTCTTTATTCATTCATCAGTCGATGGACATTTAGGCTCTTTCCATAATTTGGCTATTGTTGAGAGTGCTGCTATAAACATTGGGGTACAAGTGCCCCTATGCATCAGCACTCCTGTATCCCTTGGGTAAATTCCTAGCAGAGCTATTGCTGGGTCATAGGGTAGATCTATTTTTAATTTTTTGAGGAACCTCCACACTGTTTTCCAGAGTGGCTACACCAGTTTGCATTCCCACCAACAGTGCAAGAGGCTTCCCATTTCTCCACATCCTCTCCAGTATCTATAATCTCCTGATTTGTTCATTTTAGCCACTCTGACTGGCCTGAGGTGGTATCTCAGTGTGGTTTTGATTTTTATTTAAGGGAAAATTTTCCCAGTTAGGTAGCCAAAGTAATAATCTAGCCAGAGCAAGATTATTTGACTTCAAATTATATCTCACCTTCTTGATATGTGAGCCACCAGGAAGAAGCATTTTCCAAATCAGCTGATGCATCCTGAGATGGCTAGTCAAAAAATGGTTTCAAATAGTTTCAATCTGGTAATTTAATTGTTTCTTGCCCATCACTCTTTATTCAATGTATTAAAACAATATAAACAACTCAGAAAAAAAGTAACAATATGCAGAAGCAAAGTTGAACCATGAAAATCTATTGTACACTTTCTGTAAGTAGGTCTGAATACCTGCTTCTTTAAGGTGACAGAAAATATGATGACTCCCTCTCTGAAGAAAGTTTGTACCAATTTAGCTTTCAATGAACATTTTATGAAAGTAGCTATGTGCACTTCTTCAGTCTATGAAATGTGATTGAATGTCTCAACATATTAGGTTTCATTGTAATTTTATTACAGTAATGTGTTACAATATGCTATTATTTTATTTTACAAATTTCATTTCACTTACTAGAAATGAGAATTAATATATTTCCACGCTTATTGCCTGAAACATACTGGAGGGTCAGTAGATAAATGCTGAGTAGACGGATTGGTTGCTAGACTAGGAAAAGAGTGGACAAATGGATACTTACTTATTATTATTTTACCTCTATTTTTCAAAATCAAATAATTTTATTTCTGCACTGAGACTTTTTTAATTAATTAGTTTTAAAAGTACCTGAGATATAGCATGTGGATTTTCATACTGACTTTTAATTATGTTTACATTTTTTATACCTTATGGAAACTTAAAATATTTTCTCATTAAATCTAATCTTTATTATTATTACTATTACTTTGTTTTTATACTTGGAGTGTCCTGGCTTCACTGAGACTGGTTATAACTTCAACATTTTTGTTTATTTTTTTTCATGTTTAAATCAGTAATTTACCTCAATTCACTTTATTAAGCTAATCAAATTAAATCAAGACTATTTGGTCACAGTTGAAAATAATAGTTAAATAAATGAACTTCCCAACCTTGATAGATTTGAATAACCACTTAACTTATATGTTAATGTTTTAGAAATTCCTAGCTGATTAGGAAGAATTTTTTTTTTTATTTTTTAGTTCCTAAATTCATTTATTTTATAAGGCAAGTTGTGAAAGTTTCAGAATTTCAGAGGACAGACATCAAAACATCAAACAGAACTTTTAACCAAATTTTATTTTTAAAAAGGAAGTAATTTTAAAAAGCAAGTTAGACATTGTTCATTTGTTAGACTTGTTCATTTTTCAGGCCTATTCTAGTGAATTTTCTCTTTATTTCAGAATCTGAAAAATAAAGACTAATCTGTCTTAGGAGAGACAGATGGAGAGGGGCTCATCCATAGAAAGGTTCCCAGAACACTCTTTTTCCAGGGTGAAATCACATGGTCATTGCCTCAATAAACAAAATGATTGACAATAATAACATTCAACTCAAATTTCTTATTTGGAGTATGAGTTTTAGACCTCCTCAATGCTCCAGTGAAAATTTTATTTTTGCAAAATCTATGCATAATCTCTTAAATTGTAAAGCAAGACTGAATCATCTTCAGAATGGGCCTGTAACAGCTGGAACATTAAGGAGTCTTTTATTCCGGGCCCTGTGACAAACACAAACGTCATAATTCCCACGACTCCACAATAGCTTCCATCCACATCAAATAAACACTAGTTTTTTGTTTTTGGTTTTTTTTTTTTTAAATCTCCAGTTAACTTATGAGCTATTGAAGTAAAAATATACTTGGTGACTTGAAGCTAAAATTTTCCTCTGTATGCTCCTCATTTTACATGTTTCTTTGCTGAAATTCTCAACTTATATAACCATTTCTCTTTTTATTGGAGTAGTCTGAAAATGACAACTAAGTGTCCTTATATGGCAAAAGAAAAGTTGTCAGCAACGTATTTCACAGGTGTCCACCCAAATGAAGTTGCAGGTTACGGGTTGTTACTGTGTAAACGCAAAAACCTGTAGATTCTCTTTTTTAAAAAGACTGTGATTGAGTCTTTTTCTCTACTAATGACAACAAACAACTTCTGGGAAGTTTTTCATTTTTTTTCTCTAAGTAACTTTGATCTTTGTTCTTTAATTTATTTTTTTCTGAGTCATTTATGTAACTGATAGTGACATAATACTTGCCTCTTGCATAATCAATAATAAGATGGCTTATCATAGGCTCTTCATGTACACATTAACATTCAGCAAATTCAGCCAGGATTTAGAGATGGAAAGAATGACTAAAATACAAAATGACCCTGAATTTTTACATGTGAAGTTACAACAGAATAGTTCATTAGTATAAAGAAGTTGTATTTATATTTCTTCACCAGATAGAGAAACATATACTCAGAGTTAATAACTGAGGTGTCACAGCAGATAAATATCAAGTATTACACTCAAGTTCTTCCATATAGTATGAGTTTGCTTTAAAACTATGGTATCATAGGGCACATACGATTTTGTAATATGTTTTTTTCATTTGCATTTAGCTAATTTAATTCTTTCGATTAAGGTCTCTGTAGTACTAATTATTTTTTCCCTGGCTATTTCATTTTCTCTTCACCTTTTTTGTATGAGTGTTTTGTATTAATAAGGAACTGAATTCATAAATGCATTCGTGGTGATCAGGATATAAACTTCTTAAGTAAATTGTCTAGAAGGGTCTCAGCATGGGAACAATTCCAACAAACTTCGAGTATACATTCATCGTAGCAAGCATAGGCAAATACAGGTAGCGAGTACTACTTTAATGTGTACATTGTGTTAACACACAGAATATGGGAAAAGTATTCCTGAAAGGAAGGTCCACCAGAGAATTTGTGCATGTGTTAGAACACTTGGCTTAAGATACCTATAAAAACAGAGTGGTGTGTGTGTGTGTGTGTGTGTGTGTGTGTGTGTGTGTGTATTTAACCTAACATGCAGACAGAATCTAAACAGCCTCCCCTATGTTTACTGGCAGTAGTAAAGCCACAAAATGCACGAAAATCAAGAATAAGATTTTAGGCAACAATATGTTGATGTGATGCTATAAGTAGTTATTTATGACAAAAGCAATTCAGAAGAATCTTTAATCTCTATGTAACATCATGGTAGCACCTTGTATTGCTATAGTTTAAAAATGGTATTATATTCCAAGGATAAATATGCCATTGAATGGTATTTTAAAGAATAGAAGAACATTTATTGTGCTATAGCTTTTTGTTTGATTTTTCCAAAGTTTTGTCGACAACTTTTATTTTGAAATATCACATAAATAGGAAATACCTTGCTTTTTTCCCCCTTTTTCATCTACATGACAGTCTGCTAGGAGGCTGTGATCCAAAAAAGTTATGTACATTAAACCCATTTCTATTATCAAGATTTGAACTATTTTATTTCAAGTTATAGTAAACTTTTTAAAAATAATGCACTACCATTCATTTGGTGAATTCATTTTTCTATCACAAAATAGATTAAATGTCGTATCTGAAATTGTGACATAATAGGAGGAGTTGTTGATTAATGAGGTTATAAAATAGAATGAGTTATGTTAGAGTTGATTCACGCATGACATTAAGGATTTTTGCACTAGAGGAACAAGTTGTGGGTAAGCTAACATTGGAAGCATTATCTCCTGTAACTGTAATAAAACTTCATGAAAATCTCAATAAAGTTTAGAATCAATGTATACGTAGTTAGGACTACAAATAATGTTTACATATTTTTTCATTTACCTTCTTAGAAATGTAATTAATATTTACTTTTGTCTGCATCAAATTTAATTCCAGTACTTGAACTATTACCATATTTGCCTAAGTATGATATTACTGTTTTATCAGAGTGGGAGTTTGATACTTTTACGTTATAATTTTATAACATTTTTATGAATATTATTAGTATCATTATTTACAGAGATTAATCTTGCTTTGGATTTACCCAAAATTGGTACTAAAACCAAATTATTCTATATTTATTTGTACTGCCATTGTATTTTTAGATATACATTATAAGAAAAGTAAATTTCTGCTAAAAATGATAAAGACTACATGTATGATAACTGCAAAGATTATGTAGCTTTTAATGAGCCTTATAAGTATGTACATACAAAAATACATTTAATCATATATACATTAATATTTCAAGTATATACATACAATATGTATATATGTATGTGTAAATAATTCAGTATTTTTGATGTTCTGGAACAGAAGAGTTCCTAGGGAAATCATTTGGATTTCATAATGCTCTAAAGCCTGAAAAGGTAAACTGAAATTGATATACTTTTTGTCTCTCAAACAATACAAACCAATACAACTAAATACATTTTCCATTTTTATAATTATTTTAATAACTACATTTTATTTGTAAATACTTCAAATTTTCAAGACTTTAGATCTTGTATATGTGATCTTCTCAAAAGCAAGTCCTGCTACTGCCTTTCTTTTTGTTTTAATGTTTACATATATATGGGGGGGGGGGAGTGGGGGTGGGGCAGAGAGAGAAGTAGAAAGAAAATCTTAAGCAGGCTCCATGTTGTCAATGCAGAGCCATGATCTCATGAAACGTGAGCTCATGACCTGACCCAAAACCAAGAGTTGGGCACATAGCCAACTGAGCCACCCAGGTGCCCCTTGCTGCTGCTTTTCTTAGGCACTACTCATGTGGTCTCTGCTTTAGAAATTTACAAACAAGTATGTAATGGTTCAAAAAGTGAAATATGGCTACTAATTATTTAATAGGGAACAAGTAAAGAGGTTAAATTAAATACATTAAAAGTTGATTAGCTGTATGTTGAAATATACAATAAAGTTAATTCATATGTAATTTGATGTTATTTATCACTGATTACATGAATATAGAATATTTAAGACATTATTCTGAATTCAGCTACACTCATTAACTGGAAACACTGCATAAGAACTGAATTGTTCAAACAACTTAGATTATTAAACTATTGGACTTTTTCCCCACACCTCAGCAGCACATAAACAGGACTCCTTTAGAATAACAGATTTTAGAATTTTAGAATAACTTCTGAAAGAACTACAAGGCACAGGCTCTATTTAAAAAGGTAGATTACAGTAGGTTTACACTACTAGATTATGGTACGTTTGGAGTGCATATTTCTAAATAGGGAAAATTGCACTATTTAGATTTGTCTAGAAGGCATAGCGAAATCATGGGAGTTTCAAATTTGAGAATCTTAAAATTTACTCATCACAAACTTAAAAAACAGATCAATATTCTTATTTTTTCTTTTATTTTTTAAAATGGTATTTATTTTTAATTCAAGTGTAATTAACATATAATACTATATCAGTTTCAGGGGTATGATATAATGATTGAACAATTCTATGCATTATTCAGCATTCATTATCCTAAGTGTACTGTTAATCTCCTTCACCTATATCACCTATTTCAATATTCTTTATTTGTATTAAAATATATGGGTTTTAATAGACATCTTCCTTACTGGAGGTAACCATTGAACTTGTGAGAATCGTTTTCATGTTTCATAGTTGTATGCATCTCTAAGTAATATAGTTGAGTTTTGCTCACTTTTAACTGATATGGATATAGTCTTATTACATACATTATTTTGAATATGTCTCTTTTGCTACATATTGTACTCAAATGAAGTACAATATAAATGAATCAAAACAGATTCATTTTCTAGTTTTACATGCATTTACACTTATTTAATCTTCATCTTTGTCTGGAGTTTATATGGATACAAAAATAATACATTTCATTGTTACTCTTAATGGACGTGATTTTTTTTTCCTGACAAGATATTTTAATCTGCTATGAACATTCTTCTATGTGAACCATGAGTGATGTAAGACATTTTCACAAGTAGTAAAAAAATCATATTGGTAAATGAAAACTGGCTCACTCAGAAATCTCTTTTTTAAAGTTTAAATTGTGTTTATTAAATACATTTTCACATTTTAGAACTGGTTTTGTGTGAACTTACTACAGACTTGCTCAAGGGAAAATTCAGTTTCTGGGCAGAAAACTTTGGAGGGCAATTCAGTGGTGATCCTACAAAAGTAGAAGTCAGGGTAAACTGGTTTAAACCTTTGCACCCTTTTTTTACTTCAGCACTTTTTCTGGGACAGCTGGATCTAAAATAGGAGTAATTGCTCATTGCCAACTAGTTTCTGGAGCTCTTTAAAAACTCATGTTAAAACTGATTTTTTTTCGATATCAGTTTTCTATAGATATGAGGTACACAGTGACAGAGCACAGAGAATAAGGGCCAGGGAGTAGAGAATATTATGGAGGGGAGAAGACATACAATGAATGTGACAGATCACATATTTATGAGAAAATATAGTGTGCTCACAATTTGACTGTCATAGGATGTGTAGAGGGGAATTAAGTATACATGATATGACATGAGTTATTTGAACAAGATCTAAAATTACTAAAGTAGATCGTGCCGACTATTTTATAGAGTTTCCTTACTGCTTTCTGATTTTTACCACATCAGGAATTTTTAGATTCCTTGCCAGTGAAAAGTGGCTATGTCCATCAAAACATATTTTCTTGAAAAGTGAAATAGGTGTCCTTTAACCATGTACTTTGTATTGATTTTATCTTGCTCTCTTTTATTTACATTATCTGTTTTCATACTAACCAGCCATTTTTGATTTAGCAGATATTTTCCTTAGATGGTACAAAAAAAGCTCACTGATTTAGCTTCCCCACCCCATCATTCTCTAATTCTGAATCTTTTAATATGTGTGTGATATATTTACTTCTTATCTGCATTGAAAAAGTCATTTTTAAAAACTTATGTAATTTTCCCATTATCTTTCATATGGTTATAATTAACTAGGTAGTTGGTTAAAATGTTTAGATTTTATGATTTTAGTTTCTATTTTAAATTTAATCCAATTCTAAGGGAAGCAGAATCATATAAGCCAATAAATTTGAAATGTGCAATATGTGTGATTATGAACTAATGCCTCTATAATATACATTGTTTAAGTATGTTTCTATAATTTTAGTTAATAAGAATATTCCCCTTTAGAGTTGTACATAGTTTCTATTAGCTTCTACAGTTTTTGTCACTAACTTACAAAAATAGCATGCTTTTGAAGTGCATACAAAAATAACAAAATTTTGCAAATGCCAGATACATGATCAATTGTTAATGACAGAGTAATATTTCAACTACTGCAGCATGTCCCTTTGTCATGCCCAGAAATTAATTTATTGAACAAAATCATTATAAACCAGACTGTCAGTTTCCATTAAAATTCTATGTGATTCAAATGGTAACAGATTTATTAATTGAACACAATGTACCTTGATGAAAAGTGCTATGTTATCTGATATAAGAAGGGAAAAAAAAACTTGCTTGGCTTTGAGCTTTTAAAATGCCAATCTCTATTCATAGGATTGCAATAAATGTAAACCAATAGCAGTAAAACATGTTAAGAATTTATTTGGTAACAATTTACTACATTGAAAACAGAAATGTAAAGAGCATCTTAGTGAGTGAAAAATTTATTTTCAATTTATGGATAGTTGCTATGTGTGTGAAATAGACATTATATTCTACTTATATTAACCTCTCATTAACTTATTTAATACATATTATTTAATATAACATTAAAATATTATAAAACATATCTAAAAATAAAATGGCATAGAAACTATTTCCAATGTTTCCATTTTCTGTTTACTACTTCTAAAATCCAAAGAAGTAGCTGAGTATGGGAAAAATGACAGTTTCATATTTCACTAATTCAATATAATGTCAGAAAAGAACTCATTCATCATACAATATTTCTCAATGAAATTAATTTGATAGACCAGATTCTAAAGTAATGTATAAATGCTTATTCCTTACTACTATAGCATTTATGAAATAAAATGAAAGATACGGATTTTAATTACTGCGATTGTAAAACATTTGGTCTTTCTAAAATTCTTTAAAAGCTTCCACACTGCTGCTAGTCTAATTTTCTGCCATTTTTGCAATTTCTATTGATCAGATTTTCTTGTTTTATCTGCCCAGAAGTTCATAACCAATCTGTAACTATGGCTTTCTTCTTTATAGGTAATCATACACGTTCCACTTCATTTGCTATCATTATTTTACTGCAACTTAATCTGTCTTATATTTATCTCACTTAATTTTGCTTTACTATATGAATGTTAACAAGTGGATTTAAATCCTAAATTGGAATAATTTGAATTTAAATAAATAAGAGATTTTCCCCCAACACTAAAGCACTACTTATTTGCATTAAAAACCTGTATAGTTTAATAAAAGTAAATATCATTACCTCTTTTCAAAGTTATGATAATAAAAATGCATACAGCATTTTTTAATTATAAATTAGTACTGATATAGAATAACATTTTTGCATACTCATCCAGCTCTCAATTATTCATAAAATTGAAGGTCAGGGCTCCCAGGTGGCTCTGCCACCATCTCACTCTTGATTCTGGCTCAGTTGATGATATCACACTTGGTGAGATAGAGCCCTGCTTCGGGCTCTGCATTGACTGTGTGGAGCCTGCTTGATATTCTCTCCCTCCCTCTCTCTCTCTCTCTCTCTCTCACTCTCTCTGTCTCTTTCTGCGCCCCATCCCGCTTGTGCTTTCTCTGTCCCTCTCAAGATAGATAAACATTTTAAAAAATTGAAGGACAGAAGATGCTAAAAATACTTTCTAAAAAGCTGAATAAAATTAACATTAGCAGAGGATTATACTGTTTATGTTAATATCACACTAAAATTTATTTTAGTAAATTATACATGCATGCTTATGTATTTGTGTGTTTTATGGTAAACCCATTGAAATAACTCTGCTTTATTTATGTTTTATAATCTAAATTAAATATTAAATAATTTGATCAGCTCATTTGTCAAAACTATATTTTGTTATGTTTTACCAAAATAAATTTCAAGGACATCATGTGATCCTTGATATGCTTTGACAGATTATTAGTTTGGGATCCATTTACAAATGGGACTTAAAACCAAAATACATTCATAAAAAAATATGTGACCTAGATTATACACTATTGTGATATTATAGAACAATTCTAGGATCTAAGTCAAAACATACTAGGCTTATATTTTATTTTAATTCTTTCACTTCTAATCTGTTTTACTTTGTTATTGGATATTCTGAGCCATATTTTTTTCCATTTAAAGTAGTAATAGCACTAACTACCTGTAGGAGGTTATCTGAGTGTTACTATAATCTACCTGAAAAATTCTCAGTGGAAGATTTTAAATATATAAGGGTGTCAGTTAATAGTAACCATTATTAACCTGAATGTTTTATTTTACCAAATATAACCAAAATCTATACAAAATAACAGATAGATGCATGTTTTATGCAATGCTATTGATTAGTTTAATATATCTGTTCTTATATTGTATGTATTCAGTCAGTATTAGCTGCTATGCTAATTTTTGCAACCACAGCCATAGTTTTCTATGCTCTATTTCTTCATACATTCAAAAATATCTAAATAACACTTTTTGCTCCTTACAGTGTAACAGTGGCCTTGATTTTTCTTAGAAAATCAAATTCATCAGACAAAAAAGGGTTTCCATCTGGCTATTAGTTTAGTATATCTGTTCTTATATTGTATGTATTCAGTCAATATTAGCTGCTATGCTAATTTTTGCAACCGCAGCCATATTTTTCTATGCTCTATTTCTTCATACATTCAAAAATATCTAAATAACACTTTATGCTCCTTACAGTGTAACAGTGGCCTTGATTTTTCTTAGAAAATCAAATTCATCAGACAAAAAAGGATTTCATCTGGTATCATGGCTACCTACCTTTGGAAAGGACAGTATTTGGCAGCATGCATGCATTGCACTGACATGCTACAGGTCTTGTGATTCCCAACTTAGGGTTCTCAGTTGTACCACATTAGGACTGCATGGCCACATAAATGAGCTGCGTGACTAAAAAAAAAAATGTTATCAGACCAGAAGACCTTCCTACTTCAAATAATTTTGCTATATAGTCTCATGAAGAGATAATATCAGAATTATGTGACTATCACTTGCTCTTTACTATAACATAATTGTATCAAATAGAGGTCATACATTAACTATAAGTTACTGAAGAATTACAGGTTATTTGTCAATGACAGACTCAAACAACTTTGACAAATATTTAAGACACTTGGTTGAGCATATAGAAACTTTAACAGGACTGTCATTTTTCCCAGATTCAGTATACTCTTATATATATCTCTTGAAACAGGGCTAAAAGTGAGCTATTAACCATTTCTTTCAACTTATCAAGTACTCCCTAAGTACCAGGCTTTGTGGTAGACTCTGCGAATACAATGGTGAACAAGAAAAGTAGAAAAACTGTCCTAATTTAACTTGCAATCTAGTGGTGAAGTCCAACAAATAATCTCAATCAAGAAAGTGGTAAATGGCATGGGGCTATATAAAACAAGCTATAGAAAGTGTCTTGAATGAGAAACAGAATTTATTTGGAAGAAGATAAGGGATATAAATGTTCCTAAAATCATGTGTGTATTCTTATATTCAGTAAAATTGGAGTTCTTTCCAATCCCTTCCTTCCTGTCTTTCCCTTCAAATGATCAGTCATGTTAAATAAGTTATGGAAAAAATACCAACGAGTTTTTATGGAAGAATTTAAAATGTGGGCTAGAGATAACAAAATCCAAAAATGTAACCACCATTTAGAAAAGGAGGAAGTAGACCATTTTAGAAATGAGAAATAAAAACAGCAAGAAGAAGAAACTAATACCATGATCGCACATGGGTAATTGACCACAGCATAGTTTCTCAAACCTGAAAGCCAAAGTTGTAATTTCAACATGCATTTAGAAAACATGTCTTCATGGTTTGCAGAAGAGGAAAGTGAAAGTAAACCAATCTGCATATATATAGAAATATAAAACATGGTCTCAAAGATTTTAGCCACATGCCTAAGAAAGCAGAAAAGAATGTATAATCTGACTAGTTTAGGGACTGGGAAAAATCACTCAAGAGAAATAAATAGCTCTATCATGAGCCACACACAGAAAAATGACAATAATTTAACATAGAAGCTGGTTTAAGACCCATTAGATTTAAATCTAATATTAAAATTTGAAGGGTATTTCACTTAACATAATGATGTCAGGGTCTATCCATGTTGTCACAAATGGCAAAGTTTCATTCTTTTCTCATGGTTGAATATATTCTATCCATATTTATGTATGTATATATATTATATATATGCATATATATGTATATGTATGCTATCTTCTTATTTTATATACATGTATATATGTGTATATACATGTATATGTGTATACATATACTACATCTTTATTCATTCATCTGTTGATGGACACTTAGGTTGTTTCTATATTTTGGCTATAATCATTAATGCTGCAATGAACATAGCAATGCAGATGTCTCTTCATTATCCTGTTTTCATTTCATTTGAATATATTCCCAGAAGAGAAATTGCTAGATTGTATCGTAGTGGTATTTTTAATTTTTTGAGGAACCTCCATACTGTTTTCCATAGTAGCTATATCAGTGGTACATAAGGGTTTCTCTTTTTCCACATCCTTGTCAGTGCTCATCATGTCTTGTCTTTTTAGTGATAGCCACTCTAACAGTTGTGAGTTGATATCGTTTTTTTATGTTTATTTATTTTTGAAGGAGAGAGAGACAGTGTGTGAGTGGGGGAGGGGCAGAGAGAGAGAGAGAGAGACAGACAGACAGACAGAATCCGAAGCAAGCTCCAGGCTCCGAGCTGTCAGCACAGAGCCCGACACGGGGCTCGAACTCACAAACCGTGAGATCATAACCTGAGCCAAAGTCAGACTCTCAACTGACTGGGCCCCCCAGGTGCCCCTGTGAGTTGATATATTATTATGGTTTTGATTTACATTTTCCTGATTATTAGTGACGTTGAGTACTTTCTCATGTACCTGTTGGCCATTGGAATATCTTCTTTTGAAAAATACCTATTCAGGTTCTTTGCCAATTTTTAATTGAAGTATTTATTTTTTGTTTTTGAATTGTATAAGTCCCTTATTACTTCTATGTGTAATCTTTAAAAAAAACAAATTTATGAAAACCAAGAGCAGATTCATGGTTGACAGAGGACAGAGTAGGTGGGAGAAATTGGATAAAGGTGGTTAAAGGGTACAAAATGAGTTCTGGGGAGGTGATGTACAGCATGGTGGCTATAGTTAACAAAACTGGATTGTATATTTGAAAGTTGCTAAGAGAGTAGATTTTAAAAGTTCTCACTGCACACACAAACAATTATAACCAATTATAACTATGAGGAGATGGATATGTTAACTAATATTATTAAGTAATTATTTGCAACATATACTTATATAAAATCACTACATTTCACATCTTAAACTTAATGCTATATGCCAATTATATTTTCACAATGCTGAAAAAAATAAATAAATAAATAAATAAATAAATAAATAAATAAATAAATATCTAGACATGGCCCATTTATTTTGTCTCAAGGTGGGAATTAAGCTGTTTTATTAAAACATTATCTTTTCATGGGATTTCCATATATCTCATTACATTTGGAACATAATTTAAGATTATTCCTTTGTCCTTTTTCCTTTCTCAATTTGGATAGATTGTGCCATTAAATTTTAGCTTATAAAAAAATAAGCAAGCTGCATATTAACTGTATGGCACGCGTTTCTCAGTGTCTCAATTATTTAACATTTAATATAATGAAACGCTTTAGAATTCCATAATAGATTTGCCTCCTATATACTTAAATGCAGTACTAAAATGTGTCACCCTGGTTGCTGGTATTCTGGGATATCCAATTTTAAGACCCAAGAAAGCTGTGTATTAAATATTATTATTTCAATGATCCATGCCTCAGGCAATTTAAAGTAATGATAACTTTTCTTTCAGAAGTATAGTTCCTCTGAACTTATGATTCTCAGCTTGAATTAGTTTCTGTATTTTCTTTTTCCCTGAGGAATCCACAATACTTCTACTTTCCTTACTAACACTACAACATACTTCCCCAACCAGGTTATCTTTCTTTTTCTGGTTGACTATGGTACAGTTTAAAAATTAGAAATCTTCTATTTCCTTGAAAAAAGAATATATATATAATGTCAGAAAGCTAAGGAAGCTATGGGAGGATGACACTGATATATTTTCTAGGTCCTTGCTATTTCCATTATAATGAGTCAGAATACATTTTTGCTGATTGACTACTGTTTGTTTTTAAGTCTCAACCCCTCCTCTTTCTTTCTGTTCCACATCTGAGCAAGCAAATAAGAAAGGGTGGGTGCTCCCGCTTATTATGCCAGCAGATAATTCAAACCACCAAAGACCCCTGCCTCTACATGGAAGCTCTCAACCTGGCTCTAACCCTAAAGACAATAAAAAACCCAAGCCAGTCTCTATTTCTTGCTCTTACACACTATTTTCAGACCAACTTGGGAGGCATGCTCTGCTTTTCCCAGAATACCTCATTATGTAAGTAATAAAACTGTTTCTATCTTCTAGGTGTATATCTAACCCCATCAGTATTGTTATCCGAAGCAAATTTGGGGTAGAAGCTCATCCAGTGACCACAGGATGACCTCAGTGCTAATGCCCTGCCTTCATTGTCTTTCCTAAATCTGTATCCATTTGAATAGAGAAGAACAGCCCTGACATTTTCAAGGGAAGGAATGAGAACAGGAATAAATAAATGTGAGAAAAACAAATAGATGATCATGGTACACTAGATTCTGATAGGTCGGCTGAAAGGGGGAATTCTTAGGATCTTGGGTATTTATAAATAATATTTTTTGTAACAACTAGAAACATATCTTGTGAAGAGATAGAGTCAGTTGCTAGAGGAATCGAAATCAGCAATAGGATTTGCAGATGGTTCCTTAAGGGGAGATAGCCAGCACTCTGTTAGAAAGAAGCTACAATGTGACTGGGTGGGTGATAGTTGCACTTTAGCTTAAGGGGGAAAGGGCAAATCTTGTCAATGGGCACACATAAGGGATGTGTTCCTCAAGGCACCATAGGAACTAAATAACAATCATGATAGAGTGTAGATTTTTACAGGTTTGGGACCATACACAATGGACTAACAATACTGTCTGGAAGAATGGATCTTACATGACTAGAAGATAAAGGAAACCCTATATGGGACACTATATTATGGAAAACTTTATGAACTCTGGGGAACAGGGTGAATACAATTAGAACATGCACATACACATCAAAAGAACATTCATCCAGGGGCACCTGGGTGGCTCAGTTGAGCATCCAACTCAGGTCAGGTCATGATCTCGCGGTTCATGGTTTGAGCCCCACATCAGGCTCGGTGCTGACAGCTTGGAGCCTGGAGCCTGGTTCAGAATCTGTGCCTTTCTCTGTCTCTCTGCCCCTCCCCTGCTTGTGTGCTCATGTGCTCTCTCTCTCAAAAATAAATAAATAAACATTAAAAAAAATAATCTTAAAAAAAAAGAACATTCATCCAAATTCTGAAGATGACTAGAGTCAACAAGAAGATGTCCTTATTTGTTTTTTGAAAGTGGCTACTTAGGTATATGGGATGAGCAGCCATCACCATAGAGACATTGAAACAATGCAACAACAAGCAGGGAAAAACAAAACACAAGAACCAAAACAGTAAAGAACAAACAAAAAAATATGTACCCTATCATTTATGTCAGAACTTTAAATTGTGACTAGTAATTTTTTTTCTAATTATCAACGAGACAATTAAAAAATAAAGAGAGCTATGAGTGTCTACCAGCATAGTCTGGGCCACCCCATAGCTTGTTTGTTAGCCATGGGTCTGTTAGCCATGTTTGCATGAATTTTAAGGGTGGATCTTAATTAAGATAGATACTCATTCTAAATATTTATGTGTATATCCAGTAACTGAAGCAAATATCTTTAACAAAAATAGATATCTAGAATAGAAAATATTTTATTTTGAACCTCCTACTTCTATAATATATCATCAAGGAACCAATTTATGATGCAAGTATATTCCACCAATGGGCTAAGGAGTATTGTTTACCATGGATTTATATACCTTCCCACTGCAAAGTAGTGATTATTGTAGTGTACTGATTGAATATTAGAATGGGCAAATCAAACATTCACATACTAAATTGAGGGAGGGGGTGGTGATAACAAATAAGGTGATATCTTGGTTTGTATGTTTGAATGAATGTTTGGTAAAATGTAATACATGTGGAGGTAAAAGGTGATCAGCTTTGGATGAATTGTTGAAATATTGTAAGGAAAGTAAAACAAAAAGTGTGAAGAATGACACAGAGACTTTCATAAATGTATTCCTTTCATCTAATTTTTTCTTGTGTTCTGCCTGATCCTGTGGTGACAAGACTTGGATTGCATTTATGATTTAGAGAGAAAAGATCAATTGGTAGCATAACACCATGACTCTATCTCTAAATATTATGTTGAATTCCTAAGGAATGATAGGATGAGCTGTTTCTTTTACTCAGTTGTATAAGGTGAGTTAAAAATGTCTGCTTCTATCCTGACCAGTGAATGACTCTAATATAAGCTTATATTTATCCAATTTATGACTGCAAATGGATGAGTGGTAGCATTGGGCAATCTCAATTTAAAAATTAGACTCTAATATAAGCTTATATTTATCCAATTTATGACTGCAAATGGATGAGTGGTAGCATTGGGCAATTTCAATTTAAAACTGTTGTTAGGCCAATGAGTAAATCTTGTGGCTGAAGCTGATAGTCTTGCTCGTAGGTAGAATTTCTGGATTAAAACTATTGACACAAGGAAAGACGAAGTAATTGGTGATGGGTAAGGAGTCAGTAAATGAATAAGGCAGAAATGAAAATCTAATATACATTAGTAACACACAAAAGGTTGAGAGCAAAAGAATTATATTAATCTTAGTTATATATTGCAGATGCCCTTTTATAAAGTAAAATGTGAGACCTATGGCCTCCTGAATGCAAACAAAGGACTTTGTTCAACGGTATAATTGGTGGCTAAACCACCATTGGCCAACACTTTAAAATAACCATAGCGGAGGCACCTGGGTGGCTCAGTCAGTTAAGCATCAGACTTCGGTTCAGGTCATGAGCTCGCAGTTGATGAGTTCGAGCCCCACGTTGGGCTCTGTACGGACAGTTCAGAGCCTGGAGCCTGGTTTGGACTCTGTGTCTCCCTCTCTCTCTGCCTCTCTCTCTCTCTGTCTCTCAAAAAATAAACATTAAAAACATTTAAAAATTTAAAAAAATCTATAAAAATTAAAATAAAATAACCATAGGTGAAATAACATTGGTCTAGGATTCTTACAAGTTGAAATTGCCTTTAATAAGAAATGCCATAGTAACTTATTAGCCTGTATTGGCCACTTTAAAGATATGCTATTTTGGGAGGAAGAGAAAGAATGATGAATACCTTGGACACATAACATATAATACAGCATTAAAAATGTGTAAGAAAAACTCAACAGGTATTTAGACAACAAACTAGTAAACAAATATGGGAAAGATAACACACATTGATCTAAGAGAGTCTATTAAGCATGCTTCTCAGAAGCAAGCAAAGGTATCATAAGGACAGTGATCTGAGATTTTGGCAGGGGAAGCATGAGAAATAAATCTGTGGTTTATTAATGATCCCATAGCTTGAGGAAATTCATAAATGTATAATGTATTTTGCACAGTTACTCTCTAAATGCCAAGATCCAAAATATAAACAAAAACCCAAATGCTTCCAATAGGAAGCTTCCAATAGGAAGCTGTTACAAGGAATTGGTGATCTATTAAAATTGGCTCAAATTATACCAATAGAAGGATGGCAAAAATACTTAAAGATAAGGTCTACTGGGAACCCTTATGAGTACAGTTTTATAGTGTGAAACATTGTTTGGTTGGGAGAATAATGGTTCCCCAATCTTTGGAACTTTTAAATACATTACCTTACATTAAAAAAAAAAAAAAAAAAAAAAAAAAAAAAGATTTTGCATATGGGTTAGAGGTACAAACTTTGAGAAGATTACACTATCCTGGATTATCTGGGTGGGACCAATCTAAGTACATGAGTCTATTAAAGTGGAAAGCTCTTTCTGACTGGGTCAGAGACAGAGGAAACTGAAGAAAGAGGAGAAACAGGAAGGAAGAGAGGGACACAGCCTGCCACTGCTGACCTTCAAGCTGAAAAGAGAGGACCAGAAGCCAAGGAATATGAATGGCCTCAAGAAGTAGGAATGGTCCTCAGCTAACTGTCAGCAAAAACCCTGGGATCTCAGTCCTACAACCACAAGGAGCTGAATTCTACCAATAACCGAAATGAGCAAGGAAGAAGACTCATGTATAGAGCATCCAGAAAGGAATACAGCCCTGCCAATAATTCAGTTGTAGCCCAGGAAGACTTATGTCAGACTTATGAACTACAGAATTTTAAGACAGTAAGTTTATATTGTTTTAAGCCACTAACTCTGTGGTAATTTTTACTTAGAAATGTAAAACCAATGCAAGATATATGGCTTCAGAATTAACTGAAAGTTATCCATTAACATAAATCAATAGATACCATTTGTTATATGGAGGGGACCACATTTGTTGAGAAGGTCAAGAAAAAATTATTGTCAATTCAGCAAGTTGTAATGAACATGGTCTAATTCACAGTATATCTTGTACAATTGATTGACTTGATTGTATAATTTGTACAATTTGATTGATTTTAATACAACCTCCAATAATACTGATATCAATTATCAAATGTCCTGAGAAACTGCATTTAAAACCTCATAAGAGATTCTTCTTATGTAAGATAATTAAAGGAGCTAGATTTTGTTAATAATCAGCTACTTTTACATTGAATCAACTTACTGATTCACTTAATAAAGTTCAACTTTTGTAGTGGAGGATGAAGATAAAGAGTTGCTAAGCTTTGCAAGATTATGAACAAATTTGTGCTGGAATATATGGTAAACTCAAATATTTATTTAAAGCCATACCTAAATCATATTAAACCATACAATAGGTATTTTTTTCTTTATTGTAAATAATGAAACAGATGTACAAAGTAGAATGATATTGAATGGCTTATAAATTGAACAAAACATTGGAAGGTGGTCTTTTTAAGACAAAGTTAACTTTCATATGAGTTGGAACAGGTTTTTTAATTCAGGAATGCCTGGAACTTCAGTACTGACCCATGGCCAAGCTAAACCAAGATTACCTAGATAGTAATTTTTTGTGTGTTATTCAAACTTTGAAACTCCCTGGTACCCATGGCCAGATTGTTTACATGGTTTACAGACCTATAGATTGATAGCTTGTACTTGTTTTAATTGATTACACAGTCTGGCATGCTGCATGTCCAGTGGAGCATAAAAGACCCCACTGTGAATCACCACTAAATTCCTCTAAACCCAGTTCTTCCTAGTGATTGTTAATCCAGAGGCAAAGCACATTTTGTGTGACTTGGAAAGAATTTAATGTGTGAACCTTCACCTGGAAGTCTCTCGGGACTCTCATGTGTGCCTGTGCTTTCTTTCTGCTACTATTCCATGTCTTTCACCTTTATTAAATCTATTCCAAAATATGTTCAACAAAGTCTTGAAAGTCCTTTCAATTATGCAATCCTGTGAAACCAGTGCAGTACCAAGGCAAAAAAAAAAAAAAAATCTGCACCTTTAACAAAAGATGTCCAGAATATTCATGGAGAAAATATAAATGTTTATGGAAGAATAGTTAAATACAATGTACATGAATTAAGTTATCCTTTAACATAAATATTTTAATAATACTCAAATTGCTGTGGAGTCAGTGCAATTGCAATCAAAATCCCAACAGTCACCTATTAAAAGAATTCAGAAATGAATGGACCAAGAATTGTTCACTTCCCTTTATCATCCCCCAGCTATTACAAGTGTTGACACCTGAAGACACACAGCTCTTGCCTTTTCTGAAGAATTGCCCTTAGCTACAGGGGAGCTGCTCTGTCAAGAAGGTTGCCTTACCTCCCTCATGATGAATGGAGACTAGCCAATGACTGACTGGCTGGGACAATAATGGTCTCCTTCATTTGGTTCTCTGTGGAGCCAGACTAAAGCTAATTCAGATTCTTACTTAGCTTTCTTCCCCTGCTCTATTCTGCATCCCTCATTTCTTTCTCCAGAGAACTCTTCCTCGATAGATTAAAGAATAATTCAAATCTGTGGCTTTCTTTCACAAAACCTGCCTTATGCCATGTATGATATGAAGTCAGCCTTACTGCTAGGGAGGTTAAGTTATATGTAAAAACCCACACAGTATATGTACGTATGTATGTATGTATGTATGTATGTATGTATGTAGTATGTGTGTACACATACTCACAGGTGATATATTTCCCATTGCTATATTTGTTTATGCATATTGCTGATTTCACATAAGAGGATTTGATAAGCTATGGTCCATCACCTCATACTACCAGCTACAGCGTAATTATCAGGATATCTTTTTTTTTTTTGCCAGAATGGGTATGGAGAAAGATATAGGTGGAATGCTGCTGTTGGAAAGTACATGATAGAGATATGCAATGGCTGTCTCAAAAACAGCATTACTAACAGTGGCGTGACTGCTTGGTGTTGTGTCCATCATGAAAGCCATTAAATGTATGGATATTCAGTGTGGCTGAGGCAATCATCTTCCTGCCTCCTTTCAGTCTTCTTGGCTCCATCTGCTTCAAGGATTAATGCACTTTTTAATTCCAACAGTTTTCCTAACCCATTAGCTTTGCTCTTCATTTTTAAGCAAATCCTCCTAGAGATCATCAATTATATGAACAAGTTTTTAATTTATTATGACTTGGACTTTTCTGTTCCTTTTCACTAATATTTTACTAGAACAGTGGAAAATTTTTACCCACATACTTCCATGTTGATGCCAGTGCAATATAGGCCAATACAGATAGAAGTCACTTGAGTTCTCTCCTTCCAAGGCACAAATTATTGCAATACATTAATGATGGCCATTCATAACTTGTCATTTATACATCAATTGATGAATGTATTCAAACAAATAAATATTGTTGGCCCATTTTAGTAAATGCATATTCTAAAAAGGGGTATGTTTAAAAATGTAACTAAAGTATAGATTTCAAATCACGAAATAGTACAAAGGTATAAAAGGTATGGCTTTTGTATATACTGTACAAAAGATACAGAAATGTAATGAGCCAAATGGATAGATGATTCTAAATGAAGAGACAATATTAGGACTCACTTTTTATAGAAAATGACAGTTAGCCTAGGATATTTGGATTTGAACTTGCAAAGATTAGAGACAAAAGGTATGTCAAATACAGTAGCTCTGCCCCCATCACATATGCATTTTATCATCTCACACCATCACAAAAGGAAGGGTGTGTACAATACAGTAAGATATTTTGAGAGAGAGACCACATTAACATAACTTTTAGTATATTGTTATAATTTTTCTAATTTTATTATTAGTGTCATTAATCTCCTATTGTGCCTAATTTATAAATTAAACCTTATCATAGGTATATACATAGAGAAAACATAGTATATGTAGGGTAGATAGTATCTACAGTTTCAAGTATACACTGGGTATCTTGTAATATATCCCCCATGTATAAAGGGGGACTAGAGTACAGGAATCTAAAAAGATACAATGAATATTTACAGAATAGATATAATTCGATTTGGCATATATTTGCAGAAAGAAGTTCGAAAAGGTTAATTGAGATCAGACCTTGAAAATGATTAATTTCTACAGTATTTGGTATTTTTCTTGTACATAATGAAAAACCACTGAAAATATTTAGTAGGATATTGCTGTGCCAAATTGCTGGTAGTTTCCATGGATAAGGCATTCTCTTAAGCACTTTAATATAATATTTATTTAGGCATCATGAAAATAGTATGAGCGTGGTTAGAAATCAGAGCAAAAGACTATAACTTTTCCATGGTGACAGTTCAAGAGATATGAAATAGTTTAGAACCAAAGTTTTGTGGGTATGCATTTTAATTTTCTAACTTTACTCCTTTAATTTACTTTTATATGTTTATAACATAAAGTAGTTTTTTAAAATTGCATTGGTCAGTTTTTTAACTTGTGATACATGTATATGTTCATGATACATTAATACTCAAATAACCCTACTTAGAATAAACAATAATGTATACAAGACTGATTGTCCTAAGTGAATTGCCATTTTGAAAATAAGTTTTAGATTTTAAATTATTTGTGTAACTAATCAATGTTGGGCTTATTATTTAGATAGTAAGTTCTCTGGGCTCCTTAATAATGTAAGGAACATATTATTTTGCTGTTTCTTAAAAATGACCTGACTTAACCTTCATGTTTCTGTCAATTAAATCTTTCTGTTTTCATGTTTAATCTCAAAATCACCAGGTAATACACTATGGTTTTTGCCAAAGAATCTAGAAAATCAATGGTATAATAGAATTATGGAAGGGAAGACATTTTCCTGTTTGAGACCAGTATATACACCAGGGGAAACAGAAGCAGAAACCATTTCTGGGTCCATTTCTGGGTTTTCTATTCTTTTCCATTGAGCTATGTGTCTTTTTTCTGTCACTATCATACAGTCTTGATGACTACAGCTTTGTAATACAGCTTGAAATCCGGAATCGTGTTGCCTCCAGTTCTGTTTGTCTTTTTCAGGATTGCTTTGCTTATTCAGGGTCTTTTGGGTTCCATACAAATTGTAGCTCTGCCAAGAATGCTGGTGGTTTTTTAATAGGGATTGTATTACTGTGTAGATTACTTTAGGTAGTATAGATGTTTTAACAAGTTTGTTCTTCCTGTCCATGAGCATCCATTTCTTTGTGTCCTTTGCAGTACCTTTCATAAGTCTTCTATAGTTTTCAGAGTACAGATCTTTTATTTCTTTAGTTAGGTTTATTCCTAAGTATCTTACTGTTTTTGGTGTAGTTGTAAATGGGGTTGATTCCTTGATTTGTTTTTCTGCTGCTTCGTTTCTGGTGTATAGAAATGCAACAGATTTCTGCATATTGATTTTATATCCTGATACTTTACTGAATTCATGTATTAGTTCTAAGAGTTTTTTGGTGGAATCTTTCAGGTTTTCTACATAAAGTCTCAGGCCATCTGCAAAGAGTGAAAGTTTGACTTCTTCCTTGCTGAACTGTATGCTCTTTATTTCTTTTTGTTGTCTGATTGCTGAGTCTAAGACTTCCAGGACTGTGTTAAATTTGCAACAATGTGGATGGGGCTAGAATGTGTTATGCTAAGCAAAATAAGTCAATAAATAGACAAATATCATATAATTTCATTCATACGTGGAATTAAAGAAACAAAACACATGAACACATGGGAAATGGGAAGGGGGCAGAAAAAGAAGGAAACAAACCACAAGAGACTCTTAATGACAGAGAACAAACTGAGGGTTTCCAGAGGGAGGTGGGTGGGAGATGGGCTAGATAGGCGTTGGATACCAAGGAGGGCACTTGTTGTAATGAGCACGGGGTGCTGTATGTAAATGATGAAACACTGAATTCTACTCCTGAAACCAATATTGCACTGCATATTAACTAAGTAAAATTTAAACAATGAAAAAGAAAAATGAACAATTTCTGGTACCAAGTATCCGACTACAGATACCTGGCTTCAAGTACTATGTAGGGCATACTGGAGGAACCAGAACTCTTTAACAATGCATCAGTACATATAGTACTAAAATATACATTTTATGAATCTAAGCAAAATTTACATCTACTGTGTGAAACAGAAAGCATGGGTGACAGTTTCTAATCTGATTCCAAAGTTTGAGAAGCTGTGTAGTGCCCAACAAACACTATATCTCATTAGCAAGTAATTGTAATTATTTAAGAATGAAAAAAATATATGATTTTTTCTTTAATTCATTTATGTATAAAATATTTTCAAGTTGATATTAGCTCATTACAAACCATTTTAATGCTTAAAATTTCAAAATAATAATGTTCTCATGAGGGTAAAGAGTAACTATAATTCTCAAACATTGCTTGTAGAAATGCAAAATGTAATAGCCACTTTGGAAAACAGCATTTTTTCTTAATTTAAAAAGTGTTTACCATATGATCCAGCAATACTGCTCCTAACTGTTTACCAGAGGATAATGAAATGCATGTTCACACAAAAATACATATGTGAATATTTAGAGCAGCTTTATGTATAATTGCCCCAAACTGGAAACAAACCAGATATCCCTCAATTAGTGAGTGAATAAATAAAGCTGTTTCATTCTATACAATGGAAAAGAACCCAGCCACAAAAAAGAACAAACTATTGATAGATGCAACAACGTGGATTGATTTCAAATGCATTAGGATAAGTGAAAGATGCAAGCCTTTTAAAGCTTCATATTGTATAGTTCTATTTATATGACATTCTCAAAAATAATGAAGTCATAAGGACAGAAAGCAGATCAGTAGAGATGGAGGAACTACCAAGAAACTTCAGAGTGCTGACGCCAGGTTCTGGAAAAAGTTCTGTGATGTCCCCTTCTGTCACTGATACCATGCTGACAGATGCCAGAGATAAAAAGCACTTACCCTCCCAGATGCCTGTGCATCCCCAGCAGAGAGCTCCCACTGTCAGAACTTAACTGGGGAAGGCAGGAAGGGCTTCTGGGAAATACAGTTTTCAGAGTCCCAGCTCCCTGTCTCCAAATATATAGTAGAGTACAAAAGGATGGGGAAAAAATAGTCAAGTGGGTCAGCTGTGCACAATGTTATGTTATGATTTCTGGGGGTTTGCAAAAAAAAATTGTCGTCACCATGTAACAATTGAAGAGAGGGGGAGAGAGAGAGAGAAAGAGTTCTTTTAGTTGGAAAGGTTATTCTTAATTTAGACATGAGTTTGAAAGATTGAGATCATTTTGCATATGTGACGAGTATAAATATTTTCTTAGTAGTCTCTTAACAATATCCTGTCATCAGCAATACTGGAGATTATATTTTAGAACAAAATATTTCTTGACTGTTAGATTTAGAACCAAATTATGATGCCATGGGTCTAAATATCTTGGACTACTGAGTGCCTGGGTGGCTCAGTCAATTAAGCGACAGACTCAATTTCAGCTCAGGCATGAGCTAATAAGAGTTCGTGAAATCAAGCCTTGTGTCAGGCTCTGCACTGACAGCCAGAGCCTGCTTGGGATTATCTATCTAGCTACCTCTCTGCCCCTCCCCTCTGCACATGCATTCTCTCTCTCTCTCTCTCTCTCTCTCTCTCTCTCTCTCTCTCTCTCTCTCTCCCTCCCTCTCTCTCAAACAAAGAAAGAAATGTCCTGAACTACTTTAGCTGTCATAGAAATCTTATGCATTGTAACTTTTCATTGCTGGAGAGACTATACCTTGAAATGTATTAAAATCTCTTTTTCAAGAAAAGGCATATAATTGAAAGACAAGAGGGGTGAATAAATATGCAATAATTGTGTACCTATAGTAGTCAAAGAGCCTTCTAAAGCCATATGTATTATATCAGAAGCACTGTGTTCCACATGTGAAACTCGAAACTCAGATTTTCTGCTTTATACTCACCTACCATGTTTCTGGAACTCATCACAGGGAAAGAAACTATTTCCATTCCTAGCTTAGGTTTGCTCTCCCAGTCTGAATTATGAGACGTCTTACATAAATGATTACCCAACATATAAGTTAGAAGAAGAATTTTTGGTTTTACCTCTTCAAAATCAGCTTAAGATTAATCTGAGTTATGATGTTGACAAATGGTCTGCCATATTAAATGACAAACTTCTATTGGCTCACTACAATGAGGAAGAAAAGTCCACAGAAGTACATTGGGTCGCCACTGTAGAGTAATCAGATTGATAATCAGATCTGGGTTATTCCTCATGCAAGCATTCTACCTGCAATATCAGGCAAGCTCTAAATTAATTACAAAGGAAGATTTTTTTTTTTCCTCTAGAATTCCTTTCTATCTTCTACTGCTCATATATTCTGTCACTGAATCCACGCTGATTTCAACAGAGATCTATAAGTACAACCATGTTCACTTGAATTTAATAAAAAAAGAGTCAGGTTCAATTTAAAATAGTTGTGAGGGGCGCCTGGGTGGCTCAGTCGGTTAAACGTCCGACTTCGGCTCAGGTCACGATCTCGCGGTCCGTGAGTTCGAGCCCCGCGTCAGGCTCTGGGCTGATTGCTCAGAGCCTGGTGCCTGCTTCCGATTCTGTGTCTCCCTCTCTCTCTGCCCTTCCCCCGTTCATGCTCTGTCTCTCTCTGTCTCAAAAATAAATAAAACGTTAAAAAAAATTTTTTTTAAATAAATAAATAAAATAGTTCTGAATAAAAGTCAACATATTTTAATTGGCTAAATTATTTAAAAGAAGGATTTGAAATGATTTTAATTATGTTTAATAATTACAGATCAATGGAAGCAAAAAAAGACAAGGGCATGAATCATTTTTTAATGTTAATCATTACAGTAAAAGAGTTGCAACTTTTCACTGAGGTAGAAAATTGTATGACAGTGCAGATAGCTCTTGGTATGAATATGAAGACAACTGAGGGTTCACTTCCTGGTTGTCCTCTATATTTTTATTAAGCTTTTATGCATGGCCATTGGAAAGACTAGACTCCAGAGTACATAGCTCTGTAGTGAGGGAAAGGAAATAATGTATTGATTAGTCATCATGAAGAATGCTTCAGAATCACAGTGATAAATAAATTATTTCTGAAATCAATAATAAAATGCTTCAGGAAAGCATACATTGTAATTGCTAGTATACACAGTTTTTAAAGTTTATCTAGTCATTTTAAAATGAGAAAATAGATAATGATAGTAGGCTTTCATACATCTACCAAGAATGTAAAGTTAGTGGTAGCGAAAAACACTAGAAAGATTAGTAGGGAAGGAAGCGCTATTAACAGTGTTAAAGTGGAGCTAGGAGTCTAAATAAAGCCAGAGAGATAGATTGATACAAGTACATAAAAGGGAGTAAGTGCATCATGAGTGAAGAATTAGGAAAAATTTTCATTCCTTAGAGACAGGAGACATTAAATTATATTAACTTTATCTTTCTATCTATTTATATGAATATATGTGTACATATATTTTTATTTTTATTGTTTTAACATTTTTAAAATATATTTATTTTTGAGAGAGAGAGGCAGAGCATGAGAGGATAGGGGTAGAGAGAGAAGAGACAGAATCTGAAACAGGCTCCAGGCTCTGAGCTGTCAGCACAGAGCCTGATGTAGGGCTCAAAACGTCAAACTGCGAGATCATGACTTGAGCTGAAGTGAGAATCTTAACAGACTGAGATGCCCAGGAACACTGATTTTTACTTATTTATTATTAATTTTTTTAATGTTTATTTACTTTGGGGAGAGAGAGAGAGAATGCAAGCAGGGGTGGGGAAGAGAGAGAGGGAAACACAGAATCTGAAGCAGGCTCCAGGCTCTGAGCTGCCAGCATAGAGCCCGACATGGGACTCGAACACACGAGCAGGAGATCATGAACTGAACTGAAGTCACACGCTTAACCGAGTGAGCTACCCAGGTGCCCTGGAGCACTGATTTTTAATTTACACTAGTATTTCACTGGTCTGTAAATTTCTCAAAGGCAAGGATGAGGTATGCCTTTGATTCATTTAAATCTCTGTACCCCATTTAGGTCCTAACATGTGTCCACTCAATGGATATTTGTAAAGTGATTAATGTCAAGTATAAGAAATCACAAATTTGGTGAGTTTGAAGTTAGCACATTCCATATTAAAACAATTGAACATTCGTTGAGACAACTAGAGACCACTGATAAAAATATGAATGAAGGTATCTGTTTTTGAAGTGCTCACCATTTCTTAATTCTGTCATATGTGTGTGTGCGTATGATGTAGATGTATAGATGTATGATGTAGATGATAGACTGATAAATGATAGATTCAATAGGTAGATAGATACATAGATAGATAGATAATAGATATCTTTATATCATCTGTGCCATATGATGAGTGCTATAAAGTGAGGTAGTGGATTATATGTCAACAAGAACATTGTCATCTTCTTCTTTGATATCAGAAAAATAATGGCAGAGGGTAGTTACTGTGAAGAGTCAGGAAAACATTAGTGTTCTAAGCCGATAACACAATCCTAGGAAACAGTAGAGATGCCGAAGTTTTGGGTCATCAAAATTCTTGTGCTGTTCTGTGATTTTTTTTATCTTATAAACAAATAAGACCCAGAGACATTTTTGACAGATGGATGATATGAATATCTTTACATTTTATCAAAGTCATTCTGTATGAAATATGCAAAAAGAAAAAAGAAATTTGTGAGACCGAATTCAGGAAATTATGTTAAAAGCATGTAATATAGAACAAAAAAAGAAATGATTTATTTGTTTAGAGCACACTAAAATATTCTAACTTTTTTCCCCTTTTTAAAGTTTTTATTTAAACTTCAGTTAACATACGGTGTAATATTAGTTTCAAGTGTGCAATATAGTGAGTCATCAATTCCATACATCACCCACTGGTCATCACAAGTGCACTCCTTAATCCCCATCACCTATTTAACCAATCCCCCAAACACCTCCCTTCTTGTAACCATCAACTTGTTCTCTATAGTTAAGACTGGGTTTCTTGGTTTGCCTTTCTCTTTTTTTCCCCTATGACCATTAGTTTTGTTTCTTCAATTCCACATATGGGTGAAATCGTATGGTATTAATCTTTCTCAGACTGACTTATTTCACTTAGCATAATAGTCTCTAGCTCTATTCATGGTTCCAAATGGCAAGACTTCGTTCTTTTTCATGAATCTGTAAAAAATCTGTCCACCTGTCGATGGACACTTGGTCTTTTTCCATAATTTGGCTATTGTAGATAATGCTGCTATAAGTATTGGGGTTCAGGTATCCCTTTGAATTAGTATTTTTATATTCTTTGGGTAAATAGTAGTACAATTCCCGGATCATAGGGTAGTTCTATTTTTAACTTTTTGAGGAACCTCCATACTGTTTTCCAGTATGCTGCACCGTATGCTGCATCAGTCTGCATTCCCACCAACAGTGCTTTCCACATCCTCACCAACACCTATTGTTTCTTGTGTTGTTGACTTCACCATTCTGACAAGTGTGAGGTGATGATATCTCATTTTAGTTTTGATTTGCAATTCCCTGATGATAAGTGATGTTGAGCATCTTTTCATGTGTCTGTTGGCCATCTGGATGTCTTCTTTGGAAAAATGTCTATTCATATCTTCTGCCCATTTTTATTTTATTTATTTTTTTAATTTTATTTTTTTAATTTGCACCCAAATTAGTTAGCATATAGTGAAACAATGATTTCAGGAGTAGATTCCTTAATATCCCTTATCCATTTAGCCCATCCCCTCTCCCACAAACCCTCCAGGAACCCTCTTTTTGTTCTCTGTATTTAAGAGTCTCTTATGGGGGCGCCTGGGTGGCTCAGTCGGTTGAGCGTCCGACTTCGGCTCAGGTCATGATCTCGCGGTCCGTGAGTTCAAGCCCCGCGTCGGGCTCTGGGCTGATGGCTCAGAGCCTGGAGGCTGCTTCCGATTCTGTGTCTCCCTCTCTCTCTGCCCCTCCCCCATTCATGCTTTGTCTCTGTCTCAAAAATAAATAAACGTTAAAAAAAAAAAAGAGTCTCTTATGTTTTTCCCCCTTCCTTGTTTTTATATTATTTTTGCTTCCCTTCCCTTATGTTCCTCTGTTTTATCTCTTAAAGTTCTCATATCAGTGAGGTCATATGATTTTTGTCTTTTTGTGACTAATTTTGCTTAGCATAATACCCTCCAGTTCCACCCACGTAGTTGCAAATGGCAAGATTTCATTCTTTTTGATTGCCTTGTAATGTTCCATTGTGTGTATGTGTATATATACATACCACTTCTTTATCCATTCATCCATTGATGGACATTTGGGCTCTTTCCATACTTTGGCTATTGTTGATAGTGTTGCTATAAACATTGGGGTGCATGTGCCCCTTCAAAACAACACATCTGTATCCCTTAGATAAACACCTGGTAGTGCAACTGCTGGGTCATACGGTAGTTCTATTTTTAATTTTTTCAGGAACCTCCATACTGTTTTCCAGAGTGGCTGCACCAGCTTGCATTCCCACCAACAATGCAAAAGAGATCCTCTTACTCCGCATCCTTGCCAATATCTGTTGTTGCCTGAGTTGTTAATGTTAGCCATTCTGACAGGTGTGAGGTGGTATCTCATTGTGGTTTTGATTTGTATTTCCCTGATGAGGAGTGATGTTGAGCATTTTTTCATGTTTCAGTTGACCATCTGGATGTCTTCTTTGGAGAAGTGTCTTTTCATGTCTTTTGCCCATTTCTTCACTGGATTATTTGTTTTTTGGGTGTTGAGTTTGATAAGTTCTTTATAGATTTTGGATACTAACCCTTTATCTGATATGTTATTTGCAGATATCTTCTCCCATTCTGTCAGTTGCCTTTTAGTTTTGCTGATTGTTTCCTTTGCTGTGCAGAAGCTTTTTATTTTGATGAGGTCCCAGTAGTTCATTTTTGCTTTTGTTTCCCTTGCCTCCGGAAATGTGTTGAGTAAGAAGTCGCTATGGCCAAGATCAAAGATATTTTTGCCTGCTTTTCTTCAAGGATTTTGATGGCTTCCTGTCTTACATTGAGGTCTTTCATCCATTTTGGGTTTATTTTTGTATATGGGGTAAGAAAGTGGTCCAGATTCATTCTTCTGCATGTCACTGTCCAGTTTTCCCAATACCACTTGCTGAAGAGACTGTCTTTATTCCATTGGATATTCTTTCCTGCTTTGTCAAAGATTACTTGGTCATACATTTGTGGGTCCATTTCTGGGTTCTCTATTTTGTTCCATTGATCTGAGTGTCTGTTCTTGTGCCAGTACCATACTGTCTTGATGATTACAGCTTTGTAATACAGCTTGAAGTCCGGGATTGTGATGCCTCCTGCTTTGGTTTTCTTTTTCAAGATCGCTTTGGCTATTCGGGGTCTTTTCTGGTTCCATACAAATTTTAGGATTATTTGTTCTAGCCCTGTGAAGAATGCTAGTGTTATTTTGATAGGGATTGCATTGCATATGTAGATTTCTTTGGGTAGTATCAACATTTTAACAATATTTGCTCTTCCTATCCAGGAGCTTGGAATCTTTTTCCACTTTTTTGTGTCTTCTTTAATTTCTTTCATAAGCTTTCTATACTTTTCAGCATATAGATTTTTCACCTTTTTGGTTACATTTATTCCTAGGTATTTTATGGTTTTTATGCAGTTGTAAATGGGATCGATTCCTTGATCTCTCTTTCTGTTGCTTCATTGTTGATGTGTAGGAATGCAACCAATTTCTGTGCATTGATTTTATACCCTGCAACTTTGCTGAATTCATGAATAAGTTCTGGCAGTTTTTTGGTGGAATCTTTTGGGTTTTCCATATAAAGTATTGTGTTATCTGTGTATAAGTTTTACCTCCACCTGGCTAATTTGGATGCCTTTTATTTCTTTGTGTTATCTGATTGCAGAGGCTAAGACTTCCAATACTATGTTGAATAACAGTGGTGAAAGTGGACATCCCTGTCTTGTTCCTGACCATAGGGGGAAATCTCTCAGTTTTTCCATATTGAGGATGATATTAGTGTTGGATCATTCATATATGCCTTTGATGTTCTTGAGGTATGATCCTTCTATCCCTACTTTCTTGAGGGTTTTTTATCAAGAAAGGATGCTGTATTTTGTCAAATGCTTTCTCTGCATCTATTGAGAGTATGATAGGGTTCTTGTCCTTTCTTTTATTGATATGATGAATCACATGAATTGTTTTGCAGATATTGAACCAGCCTTCCATCCCAGGTATAAATCCCACTTGGTCGTGGTGAATAATTTTTTTAATGTATTGTTGGATATGGTTGGCTAATATCTTTATGAGGATTTTTGCATCCATGTTTATCAGGGAAATTGGTCTCTAGTTCTCCTTGTTAGTGGAGTCTCTGTCTGGTTTCGGAATCAAGGTAATGCTGGCTTCATAGAAAGAGTTGGAAGTTTTCCTTCCATTTCTATTTTTTGGAACAGCTTCAAGAGAATAGGTGTTAACTCCTCCTTAAATGTTTGGTAGAATTCCCCTGGAATGCCATCTGGCCCTGGCCTCTTGTTTTTGGCAGATTTTTGATTACTAATTTGATTTCTTTACTGGTTATGGGTCTGTTCAAATTTTCTATTTCTTCCTGTTTCAGTTTTGGTAGTGTATATGTTTCTAGGAATTTGTCCATTTTTTCCAGATTGCCCATTTTATTGCTGTATATATTCTCTTATTATTGTTTTTATTTCTGCTCTGTTGGTTGTGATCTCTCCTCTTTCATTCTTGATTTTATTTATTTGGGTCCTTTCCTTTATCTTTTTGATCAAACTGGCTAGTGTTTATCAATTTTGTTAATTCTTTCAAAGAACCACTTCTGGTTTCATTGATCTGTTCTACTGATTTTTTCATTTTGATAGCATTAATTTCTGCTCTCATCTTTATTATTTCCTTCCTTCTGCTGGTTTTGGGTTTTATTTGCTATTCTTTTTCCAGCTCCTTAAGGCGTAAGGTTAGGTTGTGTATCTGAGATCTTTCTCCCTTCTTTAGGAAGGCCTATATTGTTATATACTCTCCTCTTATGACCACCTTTGCTGCGTCCCAGAGGTTATGGGTTCTGGTGTTATCATTTCCATTGGCTTCCATGAACTTTTTAACTCCTCTTTCATTTCTTGGTTAGCCCATTCATTCTTTAGTAGGAAGTTCTTTAGTCTCCAAGTATTTGTTACCTTTCCATACTTTTTCTTGTGCTTGATTTCCAGTTTCAGAGTGTTGTGGTCTGAAAATATGCACGGGATGATCTTGATCTTTTTGTACTTGTTGAGGGCTGATTTGTGTCCCAGTATGTGGTCTGTTCTGGAGAACGTTCCATGTGCTCTGGAGAAGAATGTATATTCTGCTGCTTTGGGATGAAATGTTCTGAATATATCTGTTAAGTCCATCTAGTCCAGTATGTCATTCAAAGCCATTGTTTCCTTGTTGATTTTTTGATTAGATGATCTGTCCATTGCTGTGAGTGGGGTATTGAAGTCTCCTACTCTTATGGTATTACTATCGATGAGTTTCTTTACGTTTGTGATTAATCGATTTATATATTTGGGTGCTTTCACATTTGGTGAATAAATGTTTACAATTGTTAGGTCTTCTTGGTGGATAAACCACTTAATTATGATATAATGTCCTTATTCATCTCTTTATACAGTCTTTATTTTAAAGTCTAGATTGTCTGATCTAAGTATAGCTACTCTGGCTTTCTTTTGTTTACTGTTAGCATGATAGATGGTTCTCCATCCCCTTACTTTCAATATGAAGGTGTCTTTAGGTCTAAAGTGGGTCTCTTTTCATCAGCATATAGATGGATCTTGTTTCCTTATCCATTCTGTTACCCTATGTCTTTTGACTGGAGCATTGAGTCCATTGACTTTTAGAGTGAGTACTGAAAGATATGAATTGATTGCCATTATGATGCTTGTAGAGTTGGAGTTTCTGGTGGTGTTCTCTGGTCCTTTCTAATCTTTGTTGCTTTTGGTATTTATTCATTTATATATATATTTTCATTTTTTCTCCCTTCAGAGAGTCCCCCTTAAAATTTCTTGCAGGGCTGGTTTACTGGTCACAAACTCCTTTAATTTTTGTTTGTCTGGGAAACTTTTAATCTCACCTTCTATTTTGAATGACAGCCTTGCTGGATAAATAATCCTTGGCTGCATATTTTTCTGATTCAGCACATTGAATATATCCTGCCACTCCTTTCTGGCCTGCCAAGTTTCTGTGGGTAGGTCTGCTGCAAACCTGATCTGTCTTCCCTTGTAGGTTAGGGACTTTTTTTCCCTTGCTGATTTCATGATTCTTTCCTTGCTTGAGTATTGTGAATATGACTATGATATATCTTGTTGATGGTTGGTTTGTGTTGAATCTAATGGGGGTCCTCTGTGTTTCTTGGACCTTGATGTCTGTGTCTTTCCCCAGGTTAGGAAAGTTTTCCACTATGATTTGCCCACAAAACCCTTCTACCCCTTTTTCTCTCTCTTTGTCTTCTGGAACCCCTAAGGTTCTGATGTTATTCCTTTTTAATGAGTCACTGATTTCTCTAATTCTTAAATGGTGCTCTTTCGCCTTAATTTCCCTATTTTATTCTGTTTCATTTTTCTCCATAAGTTTGTCCTCTATATTGCTGGTTCTCTATTCTGGCTCATCCATCCTGCTGCTGTGGCATCCATTCGAGATTGCAGCTGTTATAACATTTTTTATTTCATCCTGACTAGCTTTTACTTCTTTTATCTTGGCAGAAAGGGATTCTAATCTATTTTTGACTCCAGCTAGTATTCTTATTATTGTGATTCTAAATTTTGTTTCAGATATCTTGCTTATATCCGTGTTGGTTAAGTCCCTGGCTGTCGTTTTTTCCTGCTCTTTCTTTTGCAGTGAATTCCTTCATTTTGTCATTTTGAAAGGAAAAAAGGAAATAATGAGGTAGAAAAAATTAAAATTAAAAAAATTAAAATTAAAAATATTAAACTTAAAAAATTAAAAACAAATACACACACCAAAAAATTGAATAAATGGTTCTAGATCCTAGGTGTGTTTTGGTCTGGGTGTTGAAAGTACTTGATAGATAAGAAAACAGGGGGAAAAAAAGTAAATCGTTTGAAAATTTGAAAAAAATGAATCCACTGAAGTAGATTAAAATGAAATAATGGAAGTAAAATAGAATTTGAAAAAATTTACACAAAACTAAAAAAATATAGTAGAAAAAATTAAAGAATATACATTTTTAATAAAAATTGAAAATAAAAATGAATTTTTTCTCTTTCTGTATTAAGAAAAAGAAATAAACAAAAAAGAGAAAAAAATGAAAAAAAAAGAAAATTGAATAGTTGGACTAACTGAAATACGACTGAAATTACTTCGTTTTCCCCTAGAAGTCAAACTATGAAGCGCTTTATAGTCCGTAAACTAAGCAGGTAGTTTGACTTGTGTTTTTGAAAAGCGAGGTTGGCCCAGTTGGGTGAGGCTTAGTGTAAGGCTCCAGTCTCCACTAAATGGCACTGCTTAGCTTACTAGGGTGGATTGTTGTGGTGCTGATAGGTGCCTATGTGCATGCATGGGAATGGTGAAATTGGTGTCACCCAGCTACCCAGTCTCTAGTATTGGAACTCTGTTCTCCCCAGTCAGCAATCACACACCCGTCCTTTGTCTTTGGCTTCTGTCCACTCCCTGCTTTTACATAGTCTGTGACCAAGCCCCAGGCAGCACCTCCCTCCCAAGTTTTGTCTCAGATGCGGCTGTTTTTCCTAGCTGCTTACTTCTGAGGGACTGCAGCTTTGGCCCGTTCTGCCCCTCTGTGGAGGGTCTTACCGAGCAATGGCTGGGTGCCAGCCACACCCAGGAACGTTTGCGGGACCATGCTGCTGCAGATGCCCAGAGACTGCGGGCAGGTGCCAGCCCGCCCCAGAAAAAGTTTGCGAGATAGTATAGCAGCAGCATTCCAGGGATTATGGAAAATCACAACACACATCTGGCACCAGGCTTCACCCTTCATGACCTTGTTCCAGCATCAGTGAATGTGGTTGTTCTCTGGGGTCTGCTGGGCCCAGGTGGCCTCACAGCCTCTACCAAATGTCCTTCCAGCAGTAGAACTGCTCCTCCCCTATGTGGCCCAAGAACCTCCCAGACCCCACACTGCTCCTGGGGATTAGCCCTTCCCACCAGAGCACTGCCAGGTATCAAGCTGCGGAGTTTCAGACTCTGTGCTCCCCCTATTTATAGTCTTAATGGAATTTAAGCCCTCTCCTTTCTCCTTTCTTCTTTCTCCCTTATTAGTTCGGTCCCTGCAGCTGTTTCCAATTTTCCACTTTCTCTCCAGCTGCTTTTTTTTTGGGGGGGGGGTGCTTTTCCTGTATTCTTCCCCACTGCCTCTCCATCTCTGTCCTCTCTCCACATGCAAAAGCGGCTCCCTGCCCTCCATGGCTTCTCTCTCCCCAAGTTCACCTCTGTGCCATGTATCTGCTGAATTCTGTGGTTTAGATTGTGCAGATTGTTGTGTTAATCCACAGATAAGTTTTCTAGGTGTGCAGGATGGTTGAGTATTGGTCTGGCTGTATTTCATGGACATGAAATATGAAAGTATTCATATTCATGAAATTATTTTCCTTTATTTAATGCTGATAATTTCAAGTAAGTTACTTGCTTACATCAAAACTAAGTACTGGAAATATATAAAAACTTGGGTGTTAACTCTAAGACTACTGACTAAAATGTTGTGGAATACAAAGTAGATTGCCATATTGAAAAGAAGACCAAATATAATCATATTACCAGTAATGTAATATAATATAGAATGTCAAATGACTTTGTTAATAAAGATTTCTGATTTTTGCTATTACATATAAAGGTATTGTGAAGGTTAAAGGGAATAAACAATTACAGTCATCTGCCATGAAATTATTATTATTAATAAATCCATTAAAGTGATTGTTATTCAAATGTTCCTAAAAATATCAAATGTTAGTAAGAAAGTAGGACAAATAAAAAAAAACCCGTTTAAGTAATGTTATGGAAAATAATAGTGGTCAACTTTGATCATCACAAATGACAAACATGCAAATTATTAAATATTTCGTTTACTAACAAGTTTAGGACACTTGATGAAATTCTAGTATATTCAATAATCATCTGTAGTTTTAATGTGAATTAATACTTTAAACACATGTATGCATATAAACATATACCTATGTATGCATATATAATTTATGTGTATATTATACACATGTATGTATGTGCATATGGATATATATATCAAATATGTGTGTATATATATGTATATATATACATTATGTATTTATGTAACAGATTAATTAGGGAATAATCTACCTTCATTTTGACTGTAGAATACATACTGTGCCCAAATATACTCTTGGTTACCTCCCTCTAATGTGCAACTGGTTGCTAACTGGTATACATTTGTGGAAAATATCCACATCTACTACCAATAATTGTTTATGTTCTATTCTGTGGTTGTCATAGGTTGAAGATTATTGCTTTTCTATTTTATACATCATAAAATAATGATTACAACATCACACTTTTTGTCAGGATTGTTTGAAAAGCAAAAGTCAATAAAAAGGAAATGCTTTACAAATGCAAATTGATTAACTTTTATTCAGAAGCAATAGATAATACCACCAAATTTACCTATGAAACTGAATTGGCATTTCTCATTTGATGGATCTAAATTTTATTCTGAAAAAGCCATACAGGAAAGTCATCTAACTTTAACATCAAGCTTGAATGCTCCTGTGGTTCTCACGGGGGCAGGCCTTCTCTGATTAAGAGGGCAGGCAAAGTTACAGTCTTTCTGGGGGGATGCTGAAGGGATGGGGTTCTTTGGGTTCATTTTACCAATAAAGTATGAATATTTTTAACAAACGTTTGCTTAGAACTTAAAAATTATGTTATAGACAATATTCCAAATAATTACTAATATTATTTCATTTATCTCTTAATAGTTCAGTGAAACAGTTACCTATATTAACTCTATTTTACAGATGAGAACCTGAGGCATAGAGAGGTAGGAAACTTGACCAAGTACGTGTCAGAGACATGACTAAATATAGGGATTTGGGCTCCAGGGCCCAGGCTAACCATTATTCAGGGCTGCCTTTCAACATGTAATGTAATATAGCAAAATTATTGGAATCAAAACCTCACTGTTATCCTATAACCCTTGGAACTCATCTCTAATACAGCATTTACCACCTTGCTTTGGAATAATACCCACATGTCTTTTCCCCATTGGAGTTTTAAGTACAATTTAAAAAAGAATGGTAGAATAATTATTTTTATAGACCCAGAAACAACAATAGATAAAATGATGATAGTTGTATTATTTATGATTAATGCAAGACTTACATTTTCATTAATATTGGTTTCACTTCATTTAATACTTTATTCATTTATCAATGTTTATGTTTGTCCACTCAGTTTCAAATCTGAATAATATATAGGTTTTAACCATAGGCTATTATTTTTGGTAAAGACAAACACAAATTTTAAAACCTTTTAGTGAACTTAACTTAATTGAAAACAGTCTTAATTTGAGGAACGGCTAATAATAGAACATAATCATTAGAGATTTAACTCTTTATGAAAATCAATATTAAATTGTGTGCAATTCTAAATTTGATTAAGTATCCTAAAAAATGGGGTATTCTTAAATAATTAGGCTTATGCTCAAAAAGGATTTATACACCTTGTTTACTTTTAAATATAAGGTACATCTGTTTAATCTTATTAAGATAATCATTCTACATATACTTACTCATTAAAATTTGGAGCTACAAAATATTTGCTCTTTCAAAAGGAATAAGCATAAGGCAAATAAAAGTAATCTTACATTTTCGATATCACTGCTCAAGATTAATTCTGTCAATATGTAAGGCTGAAAAAATTTGACAATCCAACAGTTTTAGGTGAGTGTAATCTCTGCTAACACAAAAGATATTATGACAGTAACCCACAACAAAGATTTTTTTCATTATTGCTTTCCTCAAAAGAACGTTTCCAAAATGAGTTAAGAAAATATTAAATCAGCTCCTGATATATAGTATCAGCTCATTTCCTTTAGAAATTGTGTTACATTTTGGCTCCTGGTTGTGTTTATTTGTGAAGAATTTACCTACCTCAAGAAATACAGTAGTTTATTTATGAACTTCTGACATGATGGAGAAAAATTAAAGCCAGTTGTCTAGTTTGTATTATAGGATAATGGCTTCCTGTTGCCAAAGAGAACCTAAGGTAAAGAAACAAGGCAAAATTGTAGTTGATATATTTGTTTTCACATTGGGAAACATTTATAACTTGGGAAAATTATATTATACTGATATGATTTCTTTTATACAAAATATTTTTCGATGCAGATATTCCCATGTGGTCTGATCTATGCTAATATAATGGGACAAATTGATCATTGTTCCCATACTCAGAAATTCAGTTTTTATTGGCTTGAAGAAAGAGTCAGGCATTTACATTGTTACATAGTTAAAATTGTCAGGACACAAAAACACTGGTTTATAAATCCAGGATTGTAGAACTTGCTTTTAACGTTTTATCTCTACACGTCTTTACTTGTTTCCTTCATTTTGTATATGCTCCTTTAGCCTGAACTTACCTTGATTTTCTACTAGAAAGACTTTTTAAAACATGCTGTTTCCAGAAATAACTCTGCCTACTAAAGGTAATTACTACCCTCCTTTCCTTGTCTTTCTAGACCATATGTCTTTAGTTAGTCGCTAACTCTCTCAAAACAAGAGAAACAAGTCATTAAGAGTGCACTGTCTACTTCACATCTCCCCCAGTGTATTGCTCTTCTGTTGATATTTTATTCTTTACTTCTTTTCTGTGTTGCTTTTTTTATGTTGCCCTGTCCAACGGCAGAAATCAGATCTAGTTATACAGTGTTTAGTCTGTATCTCACATCCAGTAAACATAGTACAAAAAATTGTGATAGACAAATTGCAATTTTTATTAATTTTAAACAGAGTGTTGAGAGACAAGATTATCTATGATTTTTCTGAAGAAAAATACACAGGTATCTATGTTGCTATAGGTGAAGTGTGGTAAAATGCTTAGAGAAAGAGGCCCAGTGGTAATAGATTGCAGCAACTCCAGGTACTAATTCCATTCCCTACATCTCAAGGTTTATTTGTTTTTGTTGTTATTATTGTTTTTGCTCACTTCTGATTTGTTTTATGAATTGGTTGGGCTGTTTTAGTAGTATATTTAGTGATGTGTGGAGTCTTTGGAGTTATTCCTTGGAGGACATAGCCTTGAGTTTGAGCAGTCACCCTGGGATGACGGTGGTTTTAGCAGGGTTTTCTTTGACCCTCTCTTTTCTTCATCTCTGTTACACTGTCTGCATCATTTGATGTTATACTCAGCCCATAAAGCTCGCTTAACTGCAAGTAGATTGTTCTCATAGTGCCTGGGTGTACACTGCTCATTGGTCAGATCCAATTAAATTTGGGTACTGATAGTTTATGAGTCCAGTCTTTGCTATTTGTACTGACTCCTGGAAGGTTCTTCTTAAGTGTCTCTTTACCTAGTTCTTCTTGGTGAACTGGTTGGCCTACAGGTTACTCTGTACTTCACTAAGGTACTCTGCTGGAAAAATAAATTAAGCAGTCATGCTGCGTGTTGGAGATGGAGGGGGGAAGTGGGTGCTCTGGTGTTCTTGGCTTTCTTCTCCTGGCTGGAACCTCTGGCCTATGACCATGCCGAGGAGACAATGTTTGGAGCCCTCATATTCTGGCCCTGCCATGTCTGGGTTAGAAGCCCAGTCCTATGAGTAGGGCCTCAGTGGAGGAAGGGAGTTCCTGATCCCTCAGCTTCCCTGACGATAAATTTAGCCTTTCAACTTGGAGATGGAGGGAATAAGAAATACCAATAGTCTTTCTCTCCTAGGGAATTACAGTAAGTCTTGAATGGGAATGACAGAAGAGAGAACCTCTCTTTTTGGTCATCTCACCATAGTTGAAGTTTCATTAAGCTGAAGTGGTTAGGAATGGGGGAGAGAGGGGCTTTTGCCTCAAATGCCACAAAATCTCACTGCTCTGAGTTTTAGTAGGTTTCTCGAATAAATAAATATTTATTAATTTTCTGTATGCCCTTTGGGCATTTTCCAGAAGTTCTAAAGGGTTGTTTTGTGTTTGTTGGCACTAGTTTTTGTTTTGTTTTGTTTTGTTTTGTTTTTCAGTTCTGCTTTTTTCACTTGGGCATGGGTCCGTAGAGCTCCTCATACTCTTCACATCCTGTAAAGGAAACTTCAACCCACTGAGTTCTTATTTTAGTTATTATATTGTAGCTATAAGATTTCCATTTTGTTATTTTTTAATGTATCTGTATTTCTTTGCTGAGGCTATTTTTGAAATTTGTTTCAGTCATGTTTATAATGGCTCCTTGAAGCACTTTTATCACTACTGGTTTAAAGTCTTTGTCACAATTCTCACATTGTCTTCTCAGTGTTAACATCTATTGGCTGCCGTTTTTCCATTTAGTTTGGAACCTTACTGGTTTTTGGTATGATGAGTGATTTTCAAATGAGGCCTGAATATTTTATTTTTTTAATGTTTATTTATTTGTTTTTGAGAGAGAGGAAACACACAAGCAGGGGAGGGGCAGAGAAAAGGAGAGAGCGAGAAAGAGAATCCTAAGCAGGCTCTACACGGTCAGTGTGGATCCCGATGCAGGGCTCAAACTCACCAATCATGATATCATGACCTGAGCCAAAATCAAGAGTCGGATGCTTAAACAGCTGAGCCACCCAGGCACCCCAAAGCCTGGATATTTTAATATTATATTCTGAGAGTATGAATCTTGCCAGAATTTTCTGTTTTAGCTAGATTTCTCTGACAGCACAATGGCTGAGGGTATTAGAATGTCACTTCATGACTGCCAGGTTCACCATTCAGGTTTCGTTGACACCAGAAGGGACTGTGCCATTACAGTGGTGGTGGAATTGGTGCTCTGGCCACCCACAGTGTCTCCACTGATACTGTACTGGGGTGGTCTCATTACTACTAGGAGATAGAGAAAGTTGTGATTTTCTACTAGGCCTCTTTCCATACCACCCCAGTTATAGGAGAGGGGTGCCTCATTACTGGTGGGTGGGAGGGGAGGTACAATCTCCTCATTTTGTCTCTACTAACAATGAGGTGGTGGACTCTTTAGTGCCAGGGGGGATAAATTTTTTAACCTCCCTACTTCACCCTAGTAGAAGTCAGTATTGGGGCTCCTCATTCCAGCCCCTTGACGGTAAAAGTCTATGATTCCTACTCAGCCTTGCTGGTGGGGTGGGGGTGAGAACACAGTTTTTTCTGTAGTGTTTGGCTGCAGTGAAACAGTTATTGTTTAAATATCTTTTATCTTGCTTGGCTGCCACATTTCTGATCCTTTGGCTATAGATAATAGGCTCTGTCTGAGCTTGTTTTATCAGTTTCTACTGGTGTTTCTGGGTTGCCAGCTTTCTAAGGTCAGAGTCAAGATATATGAAGAAAAGAAAAAAAGAAAAAACAGAGAACTCCCAAACATGTTGACCCTTGAATCCCAAGGTCTCTACCCCGTCTGCCGTTTTCTTTTCACATTTTGACATCTCCTATTATTTGGTTAATATGTAATTGCCAGGATTTCTAGTGGTGCTTGGAGGGAAGAATTGGAGTGTGTCTACTCCATCTTCTGACAAGTATTCATTCATTCTTTTCAGTGGGAAATATTTCAGGGCCATAATCTATTGACTAGATAGGTTTGAGGTAACTAATTGCTACTGAATTGGCCATAAGTCTAATACTTTTTATTGTTATATAATCCTTTGGAACCTTTATTATCTTGACATTCAATACGATATCATGCTGGTCTTCATTATTTGTCACTGTTTGTCAGTACCACCATAAAATTCTACTTTCTGTTTGTTCCTGAGACCTCACATTACCTTCCTTTTTCTTGAGAAAGGCATTTTCCTTAAATGAATCATTCAGTGTTCCCCATTTATCTTTAGCAATAATGAATATTTGAAAATGATAGTTTAGCAATATTTCTAATGAAATTGAGTTATTAAACTGAGGTCCAGATGATATTCTAATTTTCTTGGATCTTTCTGACACATTCTTACAGCTTGTATTGGTCGTGCCCTCTTTCTAAGATCAACCAAAGCATATTGTTGTTGCCTAAAACTCTATCTGCAATATCAAAGGTACTCAAAAAATGCCTTAATTCCAACCATATCACCTTGTTGTCTTTATTTACTTTTCCATTAAGTAGTCAGGTAGTTCTATCTAAAATGCAATTCTAAACATTTTATCTTTTTATGACACCCTTTTATGAATCCTCATGGATTTTATGATTTAGCCCATATCCTAACATGTTATGCAATGTTTCCCATAAATATATTTTCCATAATCAATTGGTTACAATTCTGGGCTCCACATTTCTAAAAATTTTTGGCAACTCTGTCTTATGATATCAACTCTTTGCCCATCTAAGTCATACTAACATTTTAAGAGTGGGCATAATTCCCTCTAAACAAACCTTTTAGCCTCACCCCCCCAATATTGAAAATATGTGACTTCTCTATTTTCTCTCATGTCACCATGGTAATTTCTATATTATTAAATATAACAAATAAATTCTGTCTTTTTATAATGTATATATACTTCAGTGTCTCATATGGAAGGCAGTCAGTATTACTTAAATGAATGAAAAGACTGTTGGAAAAATTATCCAAAAAATGACTGGAAAATACAACACTCATAGCTAACTACTGGAAAATTGTTTAGAAAATCTTACTTAACTCCAGGCGGTATTTTCTTGCCACTTTTGCAAACCAGCTCCAAACATGCCTCTTAATCGTTTTGAGCAATAAATAGTTTTTTTGGAAAAATGTTATGTTAGAAATCATTCCAAGGCAATTGTGTTATCAATGTTGAGTAACAGGCAAAGTTCTAATTTTGCAATGTAGGCTCACACCCAGTCGAAAATCTCAAGGGCATCATAGAAAGAATTCTGAAAGATGAAAGGTTACTCAGTTTGTATAAAGCTATTGAATCTGCTGACCGAAAGGCAAAGAGGCAGTATTGCCAGGGGCAGGAGTAGCCTGGGAGTAATAGCAGAAGCTTCAGGAGGCACTGTGACCAGCAGTGCATGCTTATCTTGTCACAATTTGTCAAATATTTCCTGTCAGTGATCATTTTCTACAATTTGAAAATATCATGACATTTTGGATTGAATTACAGGACTCATTTCTAGCTCAGTCTTGAACATCCTGAATTTATGGATTGATGTGATAGATTTCTGACCTGTAGCTTTTCCCTTTTTTTGGTCATGTGAGTAATTTCAAACTTTTATACAATCTACTAAGCGCAGGAAAGGAACTCCTCCAGGCTCCATTTATTCCTGGTAAGTTTTAAATTCTTAATCATTACAACATCTTTTTTCCAGGATGAAATTTAAGCTCAGGGCACACTGAATATTCATGTGAATTGTGAAATAACATAGGTAATTAAAAATTACACATTGTTGATCAATTTTCTGTTAAAAATAGCATTAATTATCAAAAACCACTATTTCCTACCCCAAAATTTTAAAACTTTTCTATAGCCGACATAACAGTTCTCTGAAATATCCTCTCCCCAGTTTATTCCACCATTAGGATGACAATTAATGATCTTATTGACTACATAGAGAACATGAAAAGAATCAAATTAAATACTAAATCCATGAATAGGATACTAATTTCTGCAATACAAAGATATATATCTTTTTAGTATAAATGTGGTAATATAGGTCAAGTCAATATGAAATTAGTATTCTGCTTAGTCATAGACACTGTCCTTAAAGAGTTTTTAGAAGTTTGCTTTTTTTGCAAGAAAAAAAAATCACTTAATTTTTATTCAGAAAAAAACTATTAAAACCACTTAGGGAAATATATGGTACATTGCAGTTTTGTTTTAATGCATTTAAGTAACTTGGGCTTTTACTTTAAAATAATATTTCTTTGACTTTTGCTACTATGTCTGAGATATTTAGTATTAAAAAGAGATATTTCAGTTAGTCTAAAGGTTACTATAATTTCTTCACGTTAAATTGATAATCCTTGAAGATAACAATCTTGCAACATGCAACAATCCATGCAACAATCTTTTTTGTTGCGTATACTTTACATATCTTTTTTAGTAATAGACTCATAATGAATAAGACATGTGTTGATCAAAAGACAAATGATTATATACATGATGATCTATATGCTCAAGTTTATAGCTAAGTTCTTTATTTGATGTTCAAGTAATCCTTGGCCCAATGAAAAAAAGTAAAATAAAGTAATATTTTAACTACTTTTTGCTATTTTCAATTATTCAAAAATAATTTTGAATTGAATAAACACATCACAAAATTAGAAGTCTAAATGACATATTTATCTAAGGCCTTGAACTATGAGTAAAACAATAATTATACTTTTGTGCACTGACTAACGGAAAGTATATCAGTCTAATTTGAAGTTGCTATTTTTTTAGTATATTTCTTAAGTTTTTAGTTAAAATCCAGTAAGTTTTAACACAGCCTAATATCAGTTTCAGATGTATAATATAGTGATTTGATACTTGCATACAACACCCAGTGTTCATCACAAGTGCACTCCCTAATCCCCATCACCTATTTCACCCATTCCTCCCCATCTCCCCTCTGGTAACCATTTTTGTTCTCTATAGTTAACAGTCTATATCTTGGTTTGCCTCTCTGCTTTTTATTGTCCCTTTGGCTCATTTGTTTTGTTTCTAAAATTACATATATGAGTGAGATCATATGGTATTTGTCTTTCTCTGATGTATTTCACTTAGGATAATGCTCTCTAGCTCCATCAATGTCATTGCAAATGGCAAAATTTCATTCTTTTTACAGCTGAGTATTATTCCATTGTATATCTTCTTTATCAATTCCTCAAGGATGGCACTTGTGTTGAGCGCAGGGTGTTCTATGTAAATGTTGAATCACTAAATTCTATACCTGAAACTAATATACTGTATGTTAACTAACTAGAATTTAAATAAGAATTTGAAAAAAAAAATGGGCAGAAGACATGAATAGACATTTTTCCAAAGAAGACATGCAGAAGGCCAACAGACATCATCAGGGAAATACAAATCAAAACGCCAATGGGATATCACCACACACCTGTTAGAATGGCTAAAATCAACAGGACAGGAAACAACAGGCGTTGTTGAGGATGTAGAGAAAAAAGGAACCCTCTTGTGCTGTTGGTGGCAATGCAAACTGGTACAGCCGCTCTGGAAACAGGTGGAGGTTTGCCATTTGTTAATATTTTAAAAATTTACTTCGGAAAGAAACATCACAGAAAAATAGGTACAGAAGTCATTATACAGAACACAGAAAAAAATATTTATTCAGAGGATCTTAGCCCTTATAAATATTATAGTTTGTTATGTATCTGCATTATTTGCAGACCATTAAAATGATGATTCTTAGTTAATACATTATTACTATTAAAACATTCCTTAAAGATTTCTAAATTTAAAGAGCATTCAGCTCGTAAATCAAGGTGTTAAAATTTACTCGCTGAGGTAATTTTTCAAGTGCTATAATTCTGTTACTCAGCAAAATGAAATGAGCATTTTTTTCATGCAAACTGTAAGAAAACTGTCTTCATGAAACTCTAGTGTTAAGTTGTGTTTGGAAATTGTAAACTTGTAGAATTTGCAAATTAAATCATAAATATGGCTTTAATTTCTACATGTAATTTATTGGAAATGTAAATGAGACATTATGCTCATTACAACAGGTGAAATTCATTTTTTCATTAGCCGTATATATGTATGTGTGATATTATATACATTTGGAATTACTATAATTTTTTTAGACTTCATTTTCTTCATTCCCTCTAAATTGATTTTTGACCCTAAATTATGGATTATTTAAATAAAGCATGGAGGTTGGGGCACCTGGGTAGCTCAGTTGGTCAAGTGTCCGACTTTAGCTCAGGTCACAATCTCGCAGTTCATGGGTTCAAGCACTGTGTTGGGCTCTGAGCTGACGGCTCAGAGCCTGGAGCCTGCTTCAGATTCTGAGTCTGCCTCTCTCTCTCTGCCCTTCCTCCTCCCCTATTGGCTCTCGCTCTCTCTCTCTCTCTCTCTCTCTCTCTGTCTCTTTCTCTCAAATAAATAAATAAACATTAAAAAAATAAAAATAATTAAAAATAAATGAATAAATAAATAAACCATGAGGGAAGTGACTAACAATTAAAATACTTCACATCAAAAATAGTTCTGAGGATTAGAAGACACTTTAATTGCTTTCAAAGCATCTGTAGGATGAGAATAAAGTACAGGATGCAATGGCTTAGTTTTATTTTTTCATCAAATATATGCATATCACCAAACATTATGTAAGTGTGCCTTTCCATAGTACAAAAGAAAATGTACAAGAAAATATATTTTATGTCTGGCTTTTAAAATTTTTCATAGTTTAAATGTACATTATGAAATAAATCCTTTTTTTCAGTTTAGACTTTTATGCTATTTTAAGTTGCTCATGTAAATTTTAAAATCAGGAGGACATTTTAATTAGTAAATAAAAATTACTACTAATTGGATTCTCGTGCTTATATCATTATGATTATATATTATTTAATCTTTATATGCACCCTATGAGTAGCCTAGTGGATCACAAACATTTTTACAATTTTTAAAAGCTTAGAGCAGCTTAACTAAAGTATATCACTAGAGATGTATTGTCTACATCTGGCATAATTTCTGGGATAATTCACCTACAAAGAAAGTTATAGAAATGCACATAAATTATTTTTAAAGTGCTCTGTATTTTAACTAAACTAAACTAAATTACAACACATTTATTGTCAAACCAGTGAGACAAAATGAGCATGGTGCTTGTAGGTAATGACATTTGATTTTTCCCAAGTTGTCAATAATTAACTATGTAAATACTTCCAACCACTTCATGAATTAACTATTTGTAGATTGAACAAATGAATTAAATAAACTGTTCAGAGCTTTTCCTGAGGAATATTTTAAAAAGAAAAAACAACATTTCCTGTAAGAATATTAATAAATTGTGTGTGTGTGTGTGTGTGTGTGTGTGTGTGTGTGTATGTGTGTGTGTGTGTGTGTATATCACATCTTCTTTAGCTCTTCAGCCGTCATTGGACATTTTAGATTGTTTCCATGTCTTGGCTATTGTGAATAATGCTGCAATGAACACAAGAGTGCAGAGATCTCTTTAAGATAGTGATTTCATTTATTTCCAATATATACCCAAAAGTGGGTTTGCTGGATCACATGGTAGTTCTATTTTTAATTTCTTGAGGAATTTCCATACTCTCTTTCATAGTGGCTGAGCCACTTTACATTCCGACCAGGTAAATGCACAAGGGATCCCTTTTCTCCACATCATCCCCAAAATATATGTTTTATTTGTTTTATTTTTGGTTTTTTTTTATAATGGCCATTCTAAGAGGTGTGAGATGGTATCTTATTGTGTTTTTGATTTGCATTTTCCTGATATTAGTGATATTGAGTGCCTTTTTGTGTACCTGTTAGCCATTTGCATGTCTTTTTTTAAAAAATACCTATGCTTATTTCTTAATCAGATTGTTTGGTTTTTTGCTACCACGGTGTATAAGTTCTTTATATATTTTAGATATTAACCCCTTATCAAATAAATGATTTGCAAGTATTTTTTCCTCATTCTATAACTTACCTTTACATTTTGTTGACCATTTCCTTTGCTGTTCAGAAGTTTGTTTGTTTGTTTGTTTATATCTTTCTTTGAGAGAGAGAAAGCAGGGGAAGGACAGAGGGAGAGGGAGAGAGAGAATCTTAAGCAGTCTCCATGTTTATCATGGAGGGTGGGACTCAATCTCACAACAGTGAGATCATGACCTGAGCCGAAATCAAGACTTGGGCACTTAATAGACTGAGTCACTGAAGCATCTCCAGAAGCTTTTAGTTTGATGTAGTCCCACAGATTTATGTTTGCTTTTGTTGCCTATGCTTTTGGTGTTGTATCCAAAAACTCGTTTTACGCTTATTTTTTAAAATTATCATGGGGCATCCTGCGACATATGTAAAAAGAGCAAGGCAAAATTGGGGTGCCTGGGTGGCTCATTCGGTTAAGCATCCGACTTCGGCTCAGGTCATGATCTCACGGTTTGTGCGTTCCAGCCCCACATCAGGCTCTGTGCTGACAGCTGAGAGCCTGGAGCCTGTTTCAGATTCTGTGTCTCCCTCTCTCTCTGCCCTTCCCTCACGTGTGCTCTGTCTCCTTCTGTCTCAAAAATAAACATCAAAAAATTTTTTTAAAAAAAGAGCAAGGCAAAATCGGATATCGTAGATCTTCTTCATATTGAGTCCTACTCTCCCAAATCACCTTTTAATTCAAATTATGAATGTCCAACTTGTTTTTCATACACTCTAATATCATCAATAGTGTTAAAGATGCATTTCTTAAAATAGTATTCCACTATTATCTTCAGTATTATCTTCAAAGCATTGATAACTATTTGCAAGCTTGAATGTGAGCATATATATATATATATATATATATATATATACACACACACACAATGAAAACTATAGTAGGTCTTGATCTACTATCTGGGAAACAGCAGTTAAAACATGCATCTCCACTTTAGAGTCATTAAATTGTCTTATAATCAATGAGATAAGGAGTTCATACCTTGTCTCTTTTATATATGATGATTGAAGTTCATTTTTTCATATGTTTAACAGTGTTTTTAGGCTAACATGCTGCTTAGAAATAAAAATCCTCCAAGAATCAAATAATGAACCCATAAATAAGCATAATTTAAAACTCTTAATTCACTAAGAACACTTTCATCTTGTTATCTTAATAATCTTTAATGAGTGTCCTAACTCATTCAAAGACAACACAGAAAGATATTGAATGCTATGAATGTTCATAATATCTCATAATTAGAGAAACACCTGTGCTAAATAAAATTGTAGTAAACAACTTTTCACTGTGTTAATGGCTTTTTCTATGTTCAATTTATTCTCTGCAGTAATCTACTGGTTTCCAATTATGAAGAAGTGTAAAGCACACCAGCAAATTGCTTCCCGAATATTTAAAAGAGTTCATTTGGTTTAAAAACATCCCTTTCTTTAAAATTTATATTTTTACATTTCATTTTTCTAAAAATAGCTAGTATTTGACTATTCAGCAACAGTAAGCCAGTGCTAATGGTCCATGGTCTCTTTGAAAACCAAGCTTTTCAGTTCACACTAATAATTCTGAAAAATGTTATGTAATTGGGAAATAAATATACTTTTCTATCTTTAAAAGGCATAAAAATATAAAAATATTTGTTTCATTTTTTAAGAGAAACAGGTTGTATAAGTGCATTTACTGACAACTTATATTCATCAATTTCAAAAGATAAATGAACTATTTTAAAATAATGCATTTTTGTATACAAGGTCAGTGCACAAGGCTTACTTCTATAATACTTAAGAATGCTTTATATTCCATAGTACATTGACAGGGATAACAGAAATACTGCTTTTGCCTTTTTATAATCAGGATAATTTCTTACTGGTATGGTTTGAAAAAAGGCTATGATTTTAACCTGGCAGCCTTACTCATTCTCTGTTAGATTATATGTTAAGCCAATTATATCTCTGTGTTTCAAATGGAAGAAAAATTAGTTTGTCGGTTCAAAACAATAGCAAGTATTCCTCAATAAGAAACAAATCAAAGACAGACAAAACACCAGCATCATTATGTTGATTTGTGAATATTAAGTACAGATAAAAGTGAGAGGAACTAAAAGTTTTCTAAATATATAGATCTTATTTGATCTAGACCTACATTTTATAACAAAGGAAATTGTCTTTTTTTCCAAAAAGATGAAAAATCTAGAGTTTATTTGCAAACTCTGACATTGTGTGAGTGTATGTGTGCATTCTTCTGTCCTCACCTTTATGTTTTCCTTCAACTTGTCCTAATTCATTTTTGAGTAATTAAGTGCCAAGATGCAGTTAAGTGTTAAAAAATAAAAATCTTGGGGGCTCTTGGATGACTCAGTCAGTTGAGCATGAGACGTCGGCTCAGGTCATGATCTCATAGTGCGTGAGTTGGAGCTCCGCAAAGATCTCCCTGCTGTCAGCACAGAACCTGCTTCAGATATATGTGTGTGTGTGTGTGTGTGTGTGTGTGTATATATATATATATATATATATATATACACATATGTATATACATATACACACATATATATACATATATACATATATATACACACACACATATATATGTATATATATACATATATATATATATAAAGAATGTATATCTCTATCTATATATGGAGAGAGAGACAGACAGAGACAGAGAGAGATATCTGTTATTTAGTTTTATATTCACTGCTGAATTGCTAAATGCTTGAAAGCATATCAGGGTTCTTTCACTTCTCTATCAAGTTTCACTCCCAGGATGACCTCATTAAGCCCCATGGCTTTAAATTCCATCTTATATTGATACAATAATATCTCAAACATAAACCTCTCTTTTGATCTCCAGTATACTATTTCCAAATATTTACTTGAACTCACCCCTAAAACTTAACCCCTCAAAATTCTTTGTCACTCCCCTCAAACTGGTATTTCTTTTAGAATTTTCTATATCAGTAACTGGCACTACCATCCATCCAGTTACTCATCCAAATGAAAGTCATCTCATTTGTACATCCTTACTTTCCTAAACCTTATACAACTTATCTGTCAACAAGTCCTTTTCAAGGTCTGTGTCTAAATTTTTCCATCTCTTTCCTCCTCTTTATTCCAAACTATTAACAACTTTGCTTGAATTACTCTTATTTATTATTATTATTTTATGTGATTATTTTATTTATTTATTTGCCTCCCCCCCTTTTTTTTAATCACTTAAAACTCCAGTGCTTGAACTGGCATCTGACACATGGTTGGTACTCAATTGATATTGAATTAATTAACAAATTTATAAATCAAAATAACAGGATTTAAGGGCACCTGGGTAGCTCAGTCAGTTAAGCATCCAACTCTTTGATTTTTTTTAATGTTTTTTATTTATTTTTGAGAGAGTGAGAGACAGAGCAAGAGTCGGGGGGGGTGAGGGGCAGAGAGAGATGACACAGAATCTGAAGCAGGCTCCAGGCTCTGAACTGTCAGCGCAGAGCCCAACGCAGGGCTCAAACCCATGAACCGTGAGATCGTGACCTGAGCTGAAGTCAGATGCTTAACTGAATGAGCCACCCAGACGCCCCTAGATCCAATTCTTTGATTTCGGCTCAGGTCATGATCTCATGGTTCGTGAGCTTGCACCCCACAAGAGAGCTTGTGGGTGCTCTCTCTCTTTCCCTCTCTCTGCCCCTCCCATATGCTCTCTCTCTCTCTCTCTTTCAAAATAAAGAAACTAAAACTTAAAAAATTATTTAAAAAACAATGAAAATATTTTTTTTTAAATAGGATTTATCTATTATACAGTTTTATTAAAACTTGAACACAGGGGCGCCTGGGTGGCTCAGTCAGTTAAGCGTCCGACTTCGGCTCAGGTCACGATCTCGCAGTTTGTGGGTTTGAGCCCCGTGTCGGGCTCTGGGCTGATGGCTCAGAGCCTGGAGCCTGCTTCCAATTCTGTGTCTCCCTCTCTCTCTGCCCCTCCCCCGTTCATGCTCTGTCTCTCTCTGTCCCAAAAATAAATAAACGTTAAAAAAAAATTAAAAAAGAAAACTTGAACACAGCTTTCACTTTTTCTCTTAATCATTATTTCAAAGAGAGTCGTTATAATAAATCTAAACTCAACCAGTAGGATGCAATCCAGCATCTTAATTATAGAGATAGGTTACTTTCCAAAGTCTAAAATACTACATTCAAATATAAATTCTATCATATGTTACATGTATTCCTAAACAAGTAATTTAACCTTAAGATAGAGTTTGTTAATCTGTAAAATGATGGTCTTAACAATGCTTATATATAGTTCAGCATAAGATATTTATAAGAACTAACTGAAATAATGCAGTTCAGGTATATACTACAGTGACTATTAATTTTAACCAACTGTGCCTGAATAGTTCATGTATTTGCATCTCTCTGTGTAACTTGTAAGTCATTACTTCTTACACTGCCTCCCAGAGGGTAAGCTATAACAAAATAGCTATGGATAGTTAGAAAGAAGCTTCAAGGAACAATTTGGAGTGAAGGTGAAATCTGATTACAAAAGTATGTCAGAGTTCTCAGAGACAACTGAAATAATTGGAAACTCTCGCAATTATATAGAATGGAGGTTTACTGTATATGGACACGAAAATAAAAAATGACCACAGAGAGATAGAAAAGTGGTAGACATGAGAGCTGCATACATCGAAAGACACGTTTAAAAATGTCATAACTTTGTGTGCACATAGAGTAATATGTTTCCTGATTGAACAATCTAAAAGAACCAGTTGTGTACCTTAGAGTTTGACATGCTTGAGACACATACACAAGAAGAGAAAAGTATACAAATGTCTGTTGAAGTATCAGGATAATAAAGGAACCTCAAAGCCCCAAGTCACATTACATTATTTTATGCACAAAATCCTTTTTAACAGCAGGAGGCAAAAGGGAGAGGAGGCAAAACTTTAGTGTCTTCAAAGAAATAATCTTCCCACTGAGATTTACTCTAAATATCAATACATCATGATTTTCGAAAGATAGAAGCAAATCTAAGAGAAGTAGAATAGCTCTAAGCTAGTGATATTTGAATTGACCTGATTTAATACATTACAATCTACATAATGAATATACCAATCAGAAAGGAAAGCAGAGTTCAGTAGAGAATAGTCTCACCATATAAGAGTGGCAGTTCTTTAACAAGCAAGGTCCAAAGAAGAGTGTCCTCCATCCAAAGGATTTAATATCTCTGTTGAGACTATTTTTTCTTGATTCTGTAAAAGTTCAATTCATTATTTGCTATGCCCATCCCACCAGGTATAATTCCATGCTTTATTAAAATACCTTCTAGATAAAATTTGATAGTTTAGTTTTACCATAGAACCTTCCTTGCTGAAAAAAAAAAAAGCAAACAGCCAAAGGACCTCAAGTTTCAGGTACTCTTGGAAGTACCATGTTTCATTCTAGTATCAGCCATCATGCATTGTTACCAGTTGGTTGGGAATGCAACCAGTGAAAGGTAAATTATTTCATTGAGCAAGTGTATGCTTTCTGAGTTTGCGAGATTAGAAAGGAGTTTATAAAGTGATGCCATCTGCCGAGGCCAGTGTGTAGACAGTCAGCCATTCACTCCTAGAGAACTTATCAATAATTTTCATCCAAAGCCCAACAGGTACCTGTTAAAGTGGATTTACTTGTTTAGTTAAACAAGGTGGATTTACTGCTCATTTCGATGAGAAAAACATATACCAATGGGAAGCATGGGGTGAATGTCTTAGTGAACAAGAATTACAAGGAATCTGTAAAGGATTTAGGCTTTGGTCGGGTAATTTCCAGGAGTACTTAAGGGACCAGGGTTTCACTCTAGATTGTTGTCAGAGAGCTGGGGAAAGTTTCATTGTGTATCTCAATTATTATCTATAAACGGGACAAGCTGGAAGAATAAAATTTTAACTGTTACCCATTTAGTGAGAAAGGGAGATGTTCAATATTTTGTGGGTTACGTCGTGCCCTTGTCTGAAGCAAATGCTTTGTGAGATTGTTTATCTTCAACAAGAGAAAAATAAGGCTTAGCTATAAGCATCAAATAAATGTGTGATGACATCAGGGTCTAGATGTGAGAATTAGATCAGTTTCTAGAAGTCAGGGACTATGTCTTTTCTTTAATACCAATAAAATTTTCTAACCACTGTATTCAATTATTTTTTACATCAATAAGAAATCACTATCAGGCTCTGAATTTTATTTTTTTTAATGTGGCTTACTTTTTTTTTAAAGTATATTTTTCCAAAAATTACTAAAGATAGAAACCAAACTAATGGAACCATAGAGAATAAATCAGTAGGTTCTTAATAAACAATTAATTTTAAAAAATTACATTTTATAAGTTTCCTTGTGGGGCTAGCCCTTTTGTGGGTCATATTACCAATCCACTAAGCAGAAAATAGCAATTTTTTGCACATATATTTTAATAAATATATGACAGATATTACCTTGTTAGAATAGCTAACATTTGAATTGGGGAAATATATTTTACACATATATATTTTAAGTCTTAACTCACAATAACTCCAGAATTATTAAGCCGTATTACAGTTTGTTTAACCAAATCTCTTCATCCACTAGAAAGGCTAGTGAAATAATCTAAACTACATTAGAATGCTTCGCACTTTCTAATGGCTGTGAAGCCAGACTTGATATTTGGAACACTAGTCCTCACTGCTGGGGCTCTTGATTTAATTTTTATGGTTAGATAGCTGAAATCTCTATTTTATTTTTTAATCTCTTTAGGTAATTCTAAAATGCAATGAAAGTTAAGAAGCCCTGCACTAGATTCTATGTAATGTCAGTAATTTAGTAGTATTTGTCTATTAATCTGTTGATGCCAGATATGGAGAGGAACCCAAGTCATAATATTTCTGGTGAAGCCTGGATCATCAGCAGTCCTCATAAATTATATTGTAAAAATATGCTAAAAGCTTAGAAAACAATGGGAAGGAATGTTTCAAGCCAAATGTTGCAAGGAAGATATTTTGGAGCTCATTTCATGTCATAATTTTGCTTCCTTTGCCTCTTCTTATAAAACAAAGTTAATAGTTCTTTATTGGGAAAAGCCTGTAATTGGGAACATCGATGACTCTAAAAGGGTCAGACTTTAACAAGAGTTACATTATTCTTTAATGTATCTTTGCACTCCACAAGCTTCCCCACAAACACAATATTTTCATGTTTTAGCCACTGTTGTAATGTTTTAGATCTTGGATTCTTGATCAGCTCTTGGTGATAGGAAGGGTAACATTGCAAACTGTCTTGCCACAGAGTATTTTCTGTTTTCTTTTTTTCTTTTCTTTTTGTGCCTTCCATACTCCACGCCTGCCATCCCTGGCCTGCGCTGCCCCCAAATATTTTCTTTTTATCCTACAGAACCTGTGATAATTGGCAATATAAACTGTCCATTTTCAGACCTTCTTTTTATGTTCTCAGTTCTCAGATGAGACAGTATTCAAATCACTAAATCACTGTCATTCATTTCAGTCTGCTTGCAAGCTCCATCATGATTTCCTACAAAATGATAATAATCTGTTGAGGAGATTAAAATGAGTTCATGACGTTATATAACCATTAACTGATAGAAACCTTCTTTGTGTTTGATTTTTTTATCCCTCCTTCTATTGTATTTTGGACATTGATTTTTTAGTAGCACTTCTTTCAGAATATGAATAAGTTCAAGGAACCTAAGAGAAATATAAATATGATAGCTTTTCTGTTTATTAACAAATTTAATATGTGATTGGGTTGTGAGTAAAATAAAATGACTCTGAGGTCTCTATAATGATACTAAATGTCATTTTCTCTTCCTTTTTTTCTTTTTTGGCCCATAGATTGGTTCATATAGTAGTATAAAAGAAATAGATATGTTGAGATGACTGGAATTATAAAACATTGAAGCTTCAAAACACCATAAATATTATCCATTCCACACCCTCATTTGAAAAAAAAAATAGACACCTCAAGACATGCTCAAATGGAAAGAGTATCTCTTCTAATGTTAGAGTAGAGCCCTAAATAGCATTTAGAGAACAGGAGCAAAAGCATCTCTCAAGATGTAGCCTTGTTCTTTGATTTGAGAATATTTGGGGAAAAAATACGTTAAAGCCAACCCATTGTTCTACTTCAGAAACAAATGCAAAATGCTTTAAGGAGTTTGGTTCATGCCCCAATTAGCCAAACTATTCAGCTATGGGAGAACAGTTGAGGATCAAAACTGCTTTGGGCCATGATGAATAATGAGTGAGTGAATGGGCTAATTAATAACACCATGACAGTGTAAGTCACTTCACTGGAGCTTAAATTTTGGATGCCAGGAGCTGCAGAAAAGTGATTAATATTCACCATATAAGGTCAATAAAATTTATTTTTAATATTAGAAAATCCAATTTTACACTTTATAAGCAGAGAAGGAAGTTAAGATTAGAGAAGTTTATAATAACAAGGAAACAATTACAATGCAATTTATATACTCTGATAGGAAAAATAATGGATCTCATTATTACAGAAGGAAGTTCAAAAGGATATTTTTTTATTTCACACATAAAATATTTAAAAATTAAAGTGACATGGCAAAACCATATGTTCTACACAATTGTTAAGAATAATTTATCAAGTTTGAGACACATTTATAGGTTTAAATTTTATATGTGGCTGTATGTTTAAGGTTTAATTCCTTTAATAGAAATATAATACTTGACATTAAACAAAAGTTCTGTTTATTAAGCACTTAAACAGTAATTATTTTTGTCTTCTCATTTTCTTTTCATATCTCCTCAATTTCTTAGACTACTTATTCATCAAGATCAATAAGCACATATTACAGAATTTTATCCTTACCCCCTAGCATAGATATGTTCAAGGTTATGTTTAAGGAAGTTTCTCAAAGCCTCTCCTACAGCTTTAGATTTTCCCTCTTCCATTCCCAATGAATATGTCTTCATCTATTTTTGTTTTTCTATCTCTCCCTTTCTCATATTACATCAGTTAAAAAGCCAAACACAAAAATAGCAAAAATGAATCCTAGAAAAATATATAACACTGTAGAGCTGAAAATACAGATGAAAATCATATATTTAATTAATCCAGTTGGTATATTGGCATCACAAAAATTAAGTCTCATCTTCTTTAAGCAACATTTCAGTTTTTCATTGTTACATAAACCTCACAGAATCTGTTTCTCTGTCTTAGTTAACAAAGTAAAAATTAGGTAGCCATTAGGAGGTGAACAATGGGCCTTTCATCACCAAAGCCTAACTGACCATGAATACTTTAATACCTAAATGATTAAAGTACACCATAAGGAATATACATCTATTTTCAAATGTATTTTTCTAAAAACAGAATTATTGGGGTGCCTGGGTGGCTCAGTTTTTTAAGTGTCCAACTCTTGATTTCGGCTGAAGTGGTGATATCACATTGGTGAGTTCAAGCCCCCTTTGGGATCCACACTGACAGCACAGAGCCTGCTTGGGATTCTCTCTCTCCCTCTCTCTCTACCCCTCCAGTGCTCATGCCTTCTCTCTCTCTCTCTCTCTCTCTCAAAATAAATAAATAAATTTTAAAAAAATAAATAAAAACAGAATTATTAAAAGTAGTTATTTTGGTAATTATTAAAAATAGCTGTCTTCTTGAAATGCATAGCACTTACCATTTGAATCATTCAGTAACTATGCATTGAGGGTCATGTATGTAATAGGCACTGAATATAATTTTTCAAATTCTGTAATCTTTTTATAATATCTCTACTTTTTATATCTTCTTTCTTCAATTAAAATATAGAAGAATCTCATTTCTTTTCCAAAATCTATCCTTCTAGCAGTGACTTTGATCTCATCACTTCTTGTTTTATGCCAGAACTTAATCTGTAAATTATTACTTCACATTTTTTACTTCTAATCCTTCCTTTTCAAGTAGGTGCATCCTTTATGTTCTTAAAGCTTTCCAATGGATGCAAGTTTTACCAGTTACTTAGTATTGTTACACTTACAGAATTGAAAGAACTAAGCAATAATTCAAGTGTCAAATTGTGAGTGAAATTTGCATTGCAAAGCTAGTATTTCTCATCAGTTTGGATAATGATCCAGTGTTTTTTGTTTGTTTTATGATTACTGGTTTATTTTGGTGATAAATGATGGAGGAAGTATAAAGACATAATTGGATACAGACTGATCCATAAAACTCTTTTTGTTTTGACTGGGAGCATCCTTAGCATTGTTCTTTTAATGTTAGAAGACAACATGGTATCTGTAAAAGTGTCCTAAATTCTATAAATGAGACGGCTTCTGTTTCTCTGAAATATTATAATCCCAATAGGCTCCCTGTCTCAAAAGATCCTTTTTCTGACCACATCTTTATTGCTATAATAATAAAATATTTGTATTTTACCACTTTTTTCAGACTTATTTGGTTGTATTTAACATGTAATGTTGTATAAGTTTAGGGTGTAGTGTGATGATTTATACAAGTATATATCACGTGTTCACCACAATAAGATAAATTAACACATCATTCACCTCACTTCATTACCATATTGTTTTTGTTTTGGTGAACATTTAAAATTTATTCCCAGAGTACCTGGGTGTCTCAGTTGGTTATGTGTTGGACTCCTGATTTCAGCTCAGGTCATGATCTCACAGTCATGAGACTCAGCCCTGTGTTAGGCTCTGCAATGAGCATGGAGCCTGCTTAAGATTCTCTTTTTCCCTCTCTCTGTCCCTCCACTGCTTTCTCTCTCTCTAGAATAAAAAATTAAAATTTTTTAAAATTTATTCTCATAACTACTGTCAACACAGTACTGTTAACTTTTACCTGGACCTTACTCTTCTTCTTCTTCTTTTTCTTTTCTTTTCTTTTCTTTTCTTTTCTTTTCTTTTCTTTTCTTTTTTTAATTTAGGAGAGAGAGAGAGAGAGGACACGTGCATGTGAGTGGGTTGGGGGCAGGCAAAAGGAGAAAGAGAGAGAATCTTAAGCAGGCTCGCTCAGCACCAAGCCCAATGTGGGCCTTGATCCCATAACCCTGAGATCATGACCTGAACCAAAATCAAGAGTTGGACTTTCAATCGACTGAGCCACCCAGGTGCCCCTCAAACTTACTCTTATAACACAAAGTTTGTACACTTTGACCAACATCTACCCATTTCTCTCATGCCCTAGTTCCTGACAACATGTTCCATTCTCTGCTTCTATGAGTTTGACTGGTTAGAGTCCACATATAAGTGAGATAATACTGTATTTATCTTTCTCTGTCTGACTTACTTCACTTAGTGTAATGCCTTCAACATCCATCCATGTTGATGCAAACAGAAAGATTTCCTTCTTTCTCATGAATGAATAATATTCCATTGGATGGATGGATGGATGATAGATAGATAGGTAGATAGATAGATACATTAGGTATATTGAGGCATATACTTGTAGGTATAATCACTTCTTCTTAATTCATTCTTCTGTCAGTGGACACTTAGGTTCTTCCCCTATCTTGGCTATTGTGGATAAAGCTGTAATGAACATAGGATCACAGATATCTTTTTGATATTGTTTCTCTTTCCTTCAGATTTATACCCAGAAGTTGCATTGCTGAATCATATGGTAGTTCTATTTTTAATTTCTTAAAGAACCTCCATGCTGTTTCTATAGTGACTACAACAATTTACATTTCCACCAACATTGCACAACAGTACCTTTTTATCCACATGCTTACCAACATTTGTTATTTCTTGCCTTTTGGATAATACCTATTCTAAGTGGTGTGAGATGGTATCTCATTGTGGTTTTGGTTTGCATGTCCCTGATGTTGGTGATGTTGAGTGTTTTTTTTATATACTTGCTAGACATTTGTATGCCTTTTTTGTAAAAATGTCTTTTCAGTTTCTTTACCCATTTTTAATCAAATTTTTTGTATTGAGTTGTATGAGTTCCTTATTTATTTTATATATAAACCCCTTCGAATATACATAATTTGCAAATATTTCTCCCATTTTCTTTTTGCTCATTGTTTCTTATGCTGTGCATAAACTTTTTTTATTTTGATATAGTCCTATTTGTTGATTTTTGCTGTTATTGCTTCTACTTTTGGTATTTTATCCAAAAAATCTTTGCCAGCACCAATGCCAAAGAGCTTTTTCCATATTTTTAATTCTAATACTTTTATAGTTTCCTTTCTTACATTTAAGTCTTTAATCCATTTTGAGTTATTTTTTTGTGAATGATACAAGATAGGAGCCTAATTTTATTCTTTTGCTTATAAATATATAGTTTTTGCAACATCATCCATTGAAGAAACTGTCCTTTCCACACTGAGTATTCTTGACTCCCCTGTCAAATATTAGTTGAACATATGTGTGAGTGTTTATTTCTAGGATCTCTAAAATTAGCTCAAAATGAATCATAGATATAAATAGAAAACAAACCACCATAAAAATTTTAGATAAGGAGATAGGATAAATTCATCATGCTCTAGAATTTGGTGAGGAATTCTTAGACATAGCACCACAAATATAATACATAAAAGAAACTGATATATTAAATTTTATCAAAATTAAAAACCTTTATTTACTCTGAGAGACTCTGTTAAGAGGGTGAAAGGCAATCTACAGCCTGGGAGAAATTATTTGCAAACCAATTATTTGTCAAAAGACTTGGATCTAGAACATATAAAGAGGTCTCAAAACTTAATAGCAAAAAAGCAAACATTAAAATTAGAATACGAGCCAAAGACACGAATAGACATTTCACCAAAGAGGATGTACAAGTTTCTGCTAGTATCCCAAAGTAGAGCATTCCTATACAATCTTTCATAAGCCAAGATGGTGTAAAGTGAAGAAGCAACCACTATTTCAGAAAAGCAAAAATCCTTTTTGGATTTTTATCAATTAGCAAAAATAGGTACTAATGTCGGTCGTTTAGAAAAGTGAAGTGGCATAATGAACTTTCAGATAGTGGGGGAAACCTGTACTGATATCAAATAAACACATGAAAAGAGATTCAAGATGTAAACATTAGGGAAATGCAAATTAAAACCATAATGAGATATCATTATACAATTATTAGAATAGTCATTTTTTTTCAAAAAGTCACAGTACCAAATGTGAGAATTCAGAAAAACTGTAATTCTCATACATTGCTGGTGAGATTGTAAGAGAATATTTCTACCTGGGAAAATAATGGGAAATGTTTTAAATGGAATTAACATACCTACTACACAACCCAGCATTCTTACTCGTGGGTCTTAATTCCAGTCAAGTGAAAACATGTTGTAACTTTGAATATCTATATTAATTTGTAATATCTTAAAAGTAGACATTACTATTGTAGCTCAATGACATTTTAATTACTAAGTAACACAGTAACTACTTTGTTTCTACTTTCCCCAATTCTTCCATTTTTTGGGTTGATGCAAAGGAGAGTAAGATAACTATCACCTTACAGATCATGACTGTACTGTAGGTTAGGAACCAAAAATATGAATCTGACAATATACATAGGAAAGGAAGAGTCTCCCTCTCCCCAGCTTCTGAGAGAAAAAAGGTAACCATTGCTTCTAATGTAGACAAATTCTCCTTGGGATCAAAAGGGGAAAGATCATTTTTTCTTCCCCTTTTGACTGTAAATAAATGTTTCCACGGTGAAAATAAAACAAGAGTCATCTAGTTTATAATCTGTACAATGTATCCATGGCTCATCCTGCTTTGAAATGCAAACATTTACTGCTGGAGAGTTTAATTTCTTATCTATCAGAAACTTCCAAGACTTCTTTGACCCATATCTTAGTAAAATCTGTTTGTAAAGCCCTAACCAAGCAAAACAAAAAGGTTTTTTTCTCTACGATACCACATGTATGTCCACACAAAAACTCATACACCAATATTTATAACAGATTTCTTTGTAATAGCCAAAACCTGGAAATAAGCCAATGGGCAACTGTTTAAGCAAACTGTTTAATACTACTTAGCAATAAAAAGGAGTATACTATTGGCACACTCAATGAGTTGGATGGATCTTGAAAGAATTATTCTGTGAAAAGAGCCAATATTGAAAGATTGCATACTGTGCGATTCCATTTATATAACATTCTTAATGTGACAACATTTGGGGGATGAATTGTTACCAGACTAAAGTTTGTACTTTCTTTGATGAGTTGAGACTACACCAGGTGGAGTTGCCTCACCAAGTCATGTTTACTTGTACAAATAAGGAGACCACGGAGAATAATTTCCAAAGCCATCACTACCCAAACAGAGGGAAGCAAGCTCCTTTTATTAGCGCTTGGGGTGAATATTCAGAAGGGTATTTTAGCATTAAAATGAGACTGAAGTAACTGTTGGACATTTCTGGTACTTTCTGATTTATCTGCACATCTGCACAAGGTGTTATCCTCAGAAGTTTCTTCTTCTGTTCTAGCAATTTGTTCCTTAGTTTTTGTCTCATTAAATATATATATATAGTATAATTTAACACATATATATTGTATATATTTTAACACATAATTGTATATGTGTATATATTGTATATTTTAATATATTGTATATTTTTAAAAACACACACACATATATATATAATATAATTATATATATTATAAGGTCACCTCCATTTTGCCTTTTGGACTGCAAAGCCTACAATATTTGCTATCTGGTCCTTTACAATAAGAGTTTACCTACCACCTGACTAGCCCTTCCATTTGAATATTCTGTAATGTCACCTATTTCTTTTAAGGTTTTCTGGGTGGGGGGTGGGGGGGTAGAAAGATGGGAAATTTTTTTCTTCTAATTTGTTTACCCATGAAGAATCTCCAACTTTTCTGCCTTAAATTATAAGCCTGGGGTTAAAATTCTAGTAGCCAAAAATAAAGTTAGACTGAAGGATCTCACCATGCAATATGAAAGCTTTCATGTAAACACTTATACTTTTGCCCCTAATTTCCCAGAATTCTAAGTTTATTTTTACCAATTATCCCTAAAGAATAATTTTCTGACCTCTTGAGAGGATAGGTTGTGTGGTACGAAACATGAAGCTCAATGAATCTGCAGCAGAGATAGTAAAGATTTTAGCTGCATCTTTCACAGACTCTCATGCTATGATTGATTTCGTAACAACACTTTATCCAAACCTTTTAAGGTTCTTAGTGTCACTAGTTGCTGAACTTTTTTGGGGCTTCTGAAGAAAGAAACAACCTTCTTCTTTTCTTTTTTCATTTTTAAGTTTATTTATTTATTTTGAGAAAGAGAGAGAAAATGCAAGTGGGGTATGGGCAGAGAGAGCAAGAAAGAGAATCCCAAGCAAGCTCTGCACTGTCAGTGCAAAGCCCAATGCAGAGCTCTAACTCATGAACCATGAGATCATGACCTGAGCCAAAGTTGGATGCTTAACTGACTGAGCCACCCAGGCACCCCTCAGTCTTTTTCTTGATACTGCCTTCTGTGGGCACTGTATTTGGAGCATTTTTCACCCTGATAAATAGCCAGTTATCAAATACCTATCTGTTTTCCATTTACAAAACATATTGACATTTTTTATCTATTCTCATTCCCTCCATGCCTCGTGTGTGTGTGTGTGTGTGTGTGTGTGTGTGTCCATGAGGCTTTATATAATTTTTATTTATTTCCACATTTTAGTGAAATTTGAAGACAGATTGGGTATATTTTTGTGATTAATTTTCCAAGTTTAAGGAAAAGTCAGTTTCCTTATATTTAAAATAGCTAAATATGTAGAGATGACTATTTCAACTATTAAAATGTTTTTTTTTCCCAGTGAATTAAAGCATTTCATCAAAGTGATTTCAAAGAATAACCAAATGTTTTGTGCTTTGCAACTAATGTTAAACAAATGAGCCTAAATGTCAAATGACATATAGATTCATGTTGTCAGTCCTGGAATAAAACTAAAAGTCTCACTGAAATAATTGTTACTGCTATCTAAAGTTCAGGAACCTGAAAAATTCACCAAATTTTAGATCTGCCCTTCTGAGTCCATTTTACAAGCACAATGAGAAAATAATATGGAATTATGTAAATCTTATATAATACTTATTCTACAAATAGAAGACATCATTTTGCTATAGTAGACTTTATTGCTTTTGGATTGATTACATGCAGATATAAAAAAAAAAAAAGACAGAAAATGGAGAATGGGAGTAGTAACTGAAGTGGAAATTCAATGCAGACTCACAAGGTTTTGCCAAATTTCCTTACACTGCTCCTACCCTGCTCAATGCCCTGGGGCTTTCTGCTGTCTAAGCCACTCCATGAAAATGCTAGAGTGCTTTGAAGTGTAACTGAATGCTCAATTAGGCACAGAATTGTCAGTTTCAAGCAGCAAGTTAGACCCATCTTACGGAAAAGAACTCTACAAAACCCATCTTCTGAGGCACTTTTTACAGTATCCTACCTATACACTGAATATACCACTCCATTGCTGTGGAAGAATTGTGCACAGTTGTAAAATCTGCCTCAAAGCACTGTTGTGGTATTAAATTTAAAGAGCAAAGGGACAATGAAGCCAAGTTAAAAAAAAAATTACAGCACAGGGATTTAAAGAAATCCTCGTCCCTGGCAAGCTTTTTTGATAGATTGTGTGGCAAGTTTTTGTACCCTAGAGCATAAATATGGAGATTTTAACCTCTACTAAAATAATATTAATCAATAATTGGATATTTTAAAATATTGAAATATCCCCCACTGAAATGAACTATTTTTAAAAGGGGTTAATTTTTAAAAAACCAAAAGTTAATTGCTGTGGAATGAATTTAAAATATCCCTATGAAAATATTATGTAGAATATAAGATTAGAGGAATTACAACATGGATTTAAGTCTCTGCTTTGCTATCTTAGACAAGGTATTCGATTTCTAAACATCAATGAATTTATCTATAAATTAGATATGATTTCACCTTAGAATATTACTGTTAGCATTAAAGATTCTATAATTAAAAATCCTAATTCAGTAGCTGGCAAATGGCTGACATTCAAAATATAATGAATATTATTTTCCTTTCCTGCACACTGTTATGTTGGTATTAATCCTCTCTTCAACTCTATCAAATCATCTATCCTTAAACTACAAAATCACCTAGTAACTAAGGCACTTAGTTTTTTACAAAGAGCTCTAATTTTGAAATCTAGTGTCTCAGTTCTATTTCCAGGAGAATGCTTCACAATTAGATTATCAATCTTACTTCCAATGCAAAAATGCAATACAGAGTTTTTCAGTGCAGTATGTATGTGGGAGACAACCACCCCCCTCAGTAAAGATTTTCTCTACATTCTTTAGATTACTGAATTACCACCTGTGGTTCCCCCAAAATAAAAAACAAAATGAATGTCTTTCTAGGCCTTCTGGATTAATATTGGAATATAGAGTAAGGCGCTTAATAAATTTCACAGTCTGTTCCTAACCTGTTTTTGCAGAACCAACAATACAATCTTGGACATCAACCAAATTTAGACCCTTTTCCTTTTGGGAATATCTTGAACATAATTCCTATAGTGCCTTTACTCATGACATCCCTTTGCTACAGATTCTTTATTTACCCAAATAACATCAATAAAATCAAGCTAATCTACATTGCATCTTGGTATTAATTCTGTTTTTCTCAACAGTATCAAAACCACCTTTAGAATTTAATTAACTGCATATCCTTGAGCCTCACTCAAGTCCAACTAAATCAGAATATCTGGGCTGGAACTCTATTTTTTTTTAATTTTTTAAAAATGTTTTTAATGTTTCTTTATTTTTGAGAGAGAGAGAGAAAAAAAGTGTGTGTGTGTGTGTGTGTGTGTGTGTGTGTGTGTGTGTGGAGAGGCACAGAGAGAGAGAGGGAGACACAGAATTCAAAGCAGGCTCTGAGCTACAAGCTGTTAGCACAGAGCCCGATGCAGGGCTCTAACCCAAGAGCCATGAGATTATGAACTGAGCCAAAGTCAAAGGCTTAACCAACTGAGCACCCAGTGGCCCAATTATTATTTTTTTTTAAGTTTTATTTATTTATGTTGAGAGAGAGAGTGAGCAAGCAAACATGAGTGGGGTAAGAGCAGAGAGAGGAGAGAGACAGAATCCCAAGCAGACTCTGTGCTGTCAGCACAGAGCCCAGTGTGGGGCTCAAAGTCACGAACCAGGAGATCATAACCTGAACCTATACCAAGAGTCTGTTGCTTAAATGACTGAGTTGCCCAGGCGCCCCCTGGCAGTGTATCATTAAGCAATCCTAAAGAATCTTGTGCACACTGACAATTGAGAACTAATGATAGAAATGGATGGATAGATAGATAAATAGATAGGTAGAGGCTGCTTTAACAACATATCACAAATTTGGTGGCTTAGAAACTTCAGAAATTTATTTTCTCACAGTTCTGCAGACCAGAAGTCTGAAATCAAGAACTTGGCAGAGTTGGTTCCTTCTGTAAGAGTATGTTCTGTGGCCCTCTCTTAGCTTCTCTTGGTTGCCAACAGTCCATGATGTTCTTTGGCTTGCAGCAGCACCCTCCATTCTCCATCTCCTTCATCACATCTGTTCTATTTGTATGGTTCTGTATCCAAGTTCTCCTCTTCTTTTAACATTAGTCATTGAATTAAGGATCAGCCTAATCCAATATGACCTTATTTTCACTCCATTGTATGTGCATAATCATATTTTCAAGTAAGGTCACATTCAGAGGTACTGGAGGGTAGGATTTCAACATATCTTTTTGAGGGGGAACAAAATTAAATCCTCAACATATACGTATATTCAATTATGTCATGCTGGGTTATGTGCCAAAAGCAAACTACCTCAAAATCTTATTGACTGAAAGCAATAAACGTTTATTACTCTTGCTATGCTCTATCATGGGACTCAGTCTGACAGAACCTCTAGATCTGGAGCATCATTAGTCACTATGCCAAGGGACAGCAAGCTGGCAAACCATATACTAGCTTTTAAAGCCTTTTTCTCAAAACTGACAAATGCTCTTCTGCTCACTTTCCATTGGCCAAAAAATCAAATTGCCACTTAAAATTTATAAAGATTCCTACGATAGATAGATGATAGATAGATAGATAGATAGATAGATAGATAGATAGATAGATATAGATATAGATATAGATATATAGATATTTTACTTAAAAAAATAAACAGGGACCCTGGGTCACTCAGTTAGTTAAACATCCAACTCTTAATTTTGGCTCAGGTCTTGATCTCAATTCATGAGATCAAGCTCTGCATCGGGGACTTGTACTGACAGCACAGAGCCTGCAGTGCTGTGGGATCCTTTCTCTCCCTCTCTCTCTGCCCCTCCCCACTCACATTCTCTGTCTCTGTCTCTCTCTCTCTCTCTCTCTCTCTCTCAAACATATAAATAAATAAATTACATTTTATTTTAAGTTGCTTTCAGGTATAGGAAAATAGGACCCTGCTACTACTACTTATACTTTGAATGTTTTTTTTTTTTTTTGAAGGAAGTATTTCAGTAAGGTTTCAATATATATTGTATCATTTGCTCTTCAAAACAAACCTAGGAGTTTGGTAATATTATAACCTATATTGCACAGATGAGAAAACTAATGCATATTCATAGTAACTTGCCAATGTTACGTAAGTAGCAATAGGCAGAAGCAATAATTCAAACTCAGATTTGCTTCCAGATTACAACTTCTAAAAAGTAGAGCATCTTGGGGCACCTGTGTGGCTCAGTCGGTTAAACATCCAACTTCAGTTTAGGTCATGATCTCACAGTTCATGAGTTCGAGCCCCACATCAGGCTCTCTGCTGTCAGCACAGAGCCCGCTTTATATCCTCTTCCCCCTATCTCTCTCTGTCCCTCTCCAGCTCCCTCTCTTTCAAAAATAAATAAACATGAAAAAAAAGTAGAGCATCTTGCCATTCATTTATTTTTTAATGGAATCAGGCTGTAGTATAAATAAATAAATACTGAAATGTAAATAATTGAAATACAACACCTCTTCTTTATCCATTCATCAGTCGATGGACATTCGGACTCTTTCCATAATCTGGCTATTGTTGTTAATGCTGCTATAAACATCAAGGTGCATGTATCCCTTCAAATCAGTATCATTTTTGGTAAATAACCAGTAGTGCAATTGCTAGATCATATCTTTGATATAATTTTAAAAGAATAAACAGAGTAGAGAAAAAAGCACTGTAGGTAAGGGACATTTGGGAATTTAGAATAGACACGGGCTAATTCAGATTTTAAAACTACGACTAGAGTAGTTTAAAGTATTCAGAGTATTAATACTTACCAGTTTTCAAAAATGAACTAAATTACTGCCAGGACTCATTGGCATGTTCTCTATTAAGTGTTAACAGAAGGTTAGCTAAGCAGTCTTTCTTCCTTCAAAGCTGATCTTGCATTTTATTCTCGTACGCCTCTAAACTACCAATATTGCTTGTCATTAAGTTAGTGTGTCATTTATGGAGTCTAGCATATGGTTAACCCAATCATAATTAAAGAAATGATTAAGCAGTAAGCCTGATAAAATTAAATCTCCATGAATACTTGTATAATTACAATCCCTAGTTTGTGAAAAGGTGTATATAAATTTGAAGTCATTAAGAGGAAATAATTAGATTACATTTGGAAACCATTACTCCATAAAGCAAAAGTAATGCAAAATATGCTGTCTGTAATTATTTTTGCAGTTATTCAGAAAAGAAAGTACAACTAAAAACAAATGTGCAAACTTACATGCAAAATTTTTCATACAAATGGTTTATCACTTACAGGTGTAAACAGTTTATTCATTATTTTTTCACCAATTTTTAGAGTTCTGAACTGTAGAAGAGGAAAAACATTTCCTTGATCCTCTGAAGTACTATAACTGAGGGACATGTGAGTTAAAACTAACAAACGACAGATTAATAAGAGAAAAGGCATACACATTTATTAACTTTTTTTTTAAAATTTTTTAACGTTTATTTATTTTTGAGACAGAGAGAGACAAAGCATGAATGGGGGAGGGTCAGAGAGAGGGAGACACAGAATCCGAAACAGGCTCCAGGCTCTGAGCTGCCAGCACAGAGCCCGACGCGGGACTCAAACTCACAGACCGCCAGATCATGACCTGAGCTGAAGTCGGCCACTCAACCGACTGAGCCACCCAGGCGCCCCTCACATTTATTAACTTTTAATAGGGAAAATGGACTGGGAAGGAGGCTACATTTAGGAGATCAAATGATTTTTAGGGAAGTTAAATGGGCTCTTAGGAGAGTTGACAGGAAATATAGTTTGTGACAATCTGTCTTGGTACTGGTGTGAAGTTTTTATCTCCTCTCCTGGGGAAGGAAGAGTCGTTCCCTGGGTGGTGGTGTTCCCAGAGAAGAGATTTAAGATAATTAATTTGTTGGGATTTTGGATTTTTTTTTTTTGAAAGGTCTCTTTTTAACCAGATAAGGGGAGGTTAGAGAAACTCTCTTGTATTTGTTGATTCTCAGATAATCATCATCTCAAATTAATTCTTATCCCAGAGTGGTGTCCTTTGGGTTATCGTATTGTCATCTTCTTCATTACCATATCACCAACGTAGTTATTTCCAAAAGTTATATTCTAGAAAATCTACTGTGTTCCACATGTCAGCTCACAAAACAATCCAGAAATGTCCCTAACTACCAAGAAGATCATTTTTCTACAGTATAAAATATTCAAATGTAAAACTCAAATTTTCACAAAGAGACAGTGCTGCTTAATATTTATCCATCACCTATCCCAAGGTTTCCATGTCTCCAAAGATGGAGTAAGGAAAGTGAGAAGCTGTAAAGAGAGCTTAAAAGTTACTTGACTGGTATTGTCATTTCATCTCAGATAGTTCCTTCTTGCATATGCCCCTCCCCTCAGTCACCAAGCATTTCTCAACCTTGTATTCCTATAAATAACCAAGAAAAATGTATGCAAATTATGGTCAGTACTTACTCATTTTTCAGTCACTTAGTATTCAGTAGTGACCACACTTTCTTGGCCTGCTGTCTGTTTTCTTTTTTAAGAGGCCCCTATGCCAAAGCAAGAGCTAAGACTTGACTTATAGTTTTGTGTGACTTGCAATTTGACTGAAAGGCTTGTAACTTTCTTCAGTCTGGTGAATGACCTTTAACATTTCTTTCCTTTCATTATGGTCTGTTTCTGAAGCTTATATTATGTTCTTTAATTTTTGATCTAATCTTTATATCTCAAAGCTTATCTCACATAATTTTTATGACAGCATTTCTCCATTAAATTCACTTAAGTGTGAAAAATAAAACATTTAAAAATTTGATAAAGACAAAACAACTAGGATTTAATGCTTTCTTTTACAGTAGGTACCCATAACCAGTATCCAAGCAAGATGTGAAATTTTGCCAATACCCGAGAAGCCTAATATTTACAAAGCTCTCTTCTCCCAAAAGTTATTATGGCTCTAACTGCATGCCACTCTTTGTTTTTCTCCATAATTGTATAAATTAAATATGGATATAAAATGAAGTAACACAGAAGCAATTTGTCTCAATTCTCTCACTCAGCATTATGAGTGAAAGAGTTATCCATATCACCATGTGTAGCTGTAATTTATTCCATTTCTTCACTGTATAATTTTCCATTCTTTGAGCACAGCAAAATTGATTTCTTCATTTTTCTGTTGATGGGCAATGAGCTTCTATTTATTACTGTCTTTTTAAATATCTTTCAGCAATATTTTATAGTTTTCATACAAGACTTTCATCTCCTCAGTTAATTCCTAAGTATTAATTCTTTTGATGCTATTATAAATTGAATTGATTTTGTAATTTTGTTTTCATATTGTTCATTGTTACTGTACAGAACTACAACTGATTTTTGTGGGCTGACTTTTTATCCTGCTGCTTTGCAAAATTCATTTATTAATTCAAACATTTTGAGGGGGGATTTTTAGAGTTTTTGATATATAAGATCACATCATCTATGAACACACATAATTTTACTTCTTTTTTTTTTTTTTTTCTAATTTAGATACCGTTTATTTCTTTATCTTCCCTCATTTCTCTGGCTAGAATCCCAGTACTATGTTAAATAGACGTGGTGAAAACAGACCTCTTTGCCTTGTTCCTGATCTCACAGGAAAAGCTTTTGGTATTTCAACATTAAATATGACATTTGTGGGATATATATGTATATATATATATATATATATGTATATATACGTGTATATATATATATATACATATATATACGTATATATATGGTTTCAATTATGTTGAGGATGTTTCCTTCTATTCTTAGGGGTTTTTTTAGTGTTTTTGTCATAAAAGGGTGTTGAATTTTGTCAAATGCTCTTTCTGCATCAAATTCAATAATCAATGTGGTTTTTGGGGTTTGTTTTCCTATTTTCCTGTTACATGTGGGTTTTTTTTTCTGTTACTGTGGTTTATTGCATTGACCATTTTTTGTATATTGGAGTATTCTTGCATTCCAGGAACAAATTTGCTTACTTATGGTATATAATTTTTTAATATGCTGCTGAATTTTGTTTGCTAGAATATTGTTGAGGATTTTGAAACCAATGTTCATAAAGGCTACTTATTGGTCTGTAGTTTTCTAGTAGTGTCATTGTTTGGCTTTGGTGTCAAGGTGATGTTAATCTCATATAATGAATTAGGAAGTGTTCCCTCCTTCTCAATTTTTAAATAAAGTGTGAAAAGGATTGGTATCAGTTCTTCTTTAGATGTATAGTGGAATTCACCAGTGAAACCATGAGATCCAAGACTTTTCTTTGTTGAGAGATTTTCTATTACTAATTCAGTCTCATTAGTGGTTACAGGTCTATTGATATTCTCTACTTCATTATTTAGTCTTAAGAAGTTTTATGTTTCTGGGAATTTGTCCATTTCATCTAGCTTGCCCAATTTTTTGGTATACAATTGGGTTTTTTGTTATTTTATTTTATTTTATTTTATTTTATTTTATTTTATTTTATTTTATTTTATTAAGGGAGAGTGTGAGCAGGGAATAGTCAGACGGAGAGAGAGAGAGAAACCACGCACTCTCCATGGTCAGTGTGGAGCCCAATGCGAGGCTCATTCCCATGACCTTGGGATCATGACCTGAGCCAAAATCAACCACCCGAGACTATCAACGCACCCCTGGTGTACAATTGTTAAAAGTACTAGCTTATCATCTTTTTTTTTTCTCTATAGATTCAGTACTAATAGTCCCATTTTCATTTCTGATATTAGTAATTTGAGTTTTCCTTTCTATCTTAATTCATATAGCTAAAAGTTTGTCAATTTTGTTGAACTTTTCAAATAACCAATTTTTGGTTTCATTGATTTTTTCTCTATTGTTTTTCTGTTATTTGCTTCATTTACCTCTATCTTAATCTCTATTTATTTATTTACTTTCTTACTTACTTATTTTCAACTAACTTAGAGTTTAGTTTGTTCTTTTTCTGGTTCCTTAAGTTATAACATTCAGTTTTTGATTTGAGATTTTGTCCTTTTTTTAAACCTAAGTACTTATAGGTAAAATTTCTTCCTTAGTACTTCTTTCACTGCATCCCACAAGTTTTAGTATATTGTATTTTCATCTTCATTAAATTCTAAATATTTTCCAGTTTCACATTTCTTCTTTGATCTATTGGTTGTTTAAGAGCATATTAATTTCCAAAAATTTGTGAAATTTCCCTCTATATTTGTTACTTTTTTTTTTAATTTCATCTCATTGTGGTCAGAGAAGATATCTTGTATCTTTTAAGGATATTGAGAGTTAGTTTGTGGCCAATTATATTATCTATCCTGGAAAATATCCCATATGTACTTCATAAGAATCTGTATGCTGTTGTTGGTTAGATCTAGTTAGTATATTGTGATCTAGTTGTTACATTGTGTTGTTTAAATTTTCTATTTTCTTACTTATCTTCTATTCGGCTGTTCTATCCATTAGTGAGGGTACTGAATTAAAGTCTCCAGCTATTATTTTAGATCTATTTTCTCCTTCAATTATGTCAGTTTTTGCTCCGTATACTTCTATGGTCTATTATTAGGTACATGTTACATATCCTTGCTGTATTGAACCTAATAATAATATAAAATGCCCTTCTTTGTCTCTCATAACTTTTGTTTGTTTGTGTGTTTTAAAGTATATTTTGTTTGCTATTAGAAGAGCTACTTCTGGTTACTATTTGTATGGAATATCTTTATTCACACTTTCACTTTCAATCTCTTTGTATGTCTGGATCTAAATGAGTCTTGTAAAAAAATAAATTAAAAAATAATTTAAATAAAATGTGTCTCTTGTAGATTGCATATAGTTGGATCACATGTTTTAATCCATTCTGCCAATCATGGTCTTTTGATTAGCAAGTTTAATCCATTTACTTTTAAAGTAATTACTGATAAGGAGAGATTAAATTTCATTATTTTGCTCTTTGTTTTCCATTAGCCTTATAGTATTTTTGTCCCTCAGTTCCTACATGACTATTTTTAGTGAAATATTTAAATTCCTTTCTAATTTCCTGTTGTGTATACTCTGCAGCTATTTTTTTTTTCTTGTGGTTATTATGTGGATACATTTAACATCCTTTTGTTATAACACTCCAATTGGAATTTATAGCAGCTTAATTTCAAAAATATACAAAATCTATTCCTTTACATCTCTCTCCCCATCCCTTTCAGTTGTTGATATCACCAAATTACATCTTTAGAAGTGTGTTGCAAAACATAAGTTAATAATTCTTTTCATGGTGCACCTGGCTGGCTCAGTTGATTAAGCATCTGACTCTTGGTTTCAGCCCAGGTCATGATATCACAGTTGGTGAATTTGAGCCCCATAGCAGGCTCCATGCTGACAGTGCAGAACCTGCTTAGGATTTTCTCTCTCCCTTTCTCTCTGCCCCTACCCCACTCCTCTCTCTCTCTCTCTCTCTCAAAAATAAATAAGCTTAAAATTTTTTAAAGTAATAATAATAATCTTTTCAATGCATTTATCTCTTAAATTATGTAGAAAACAAAAAGTGAGATTACAAATGCTGTTACAATGATACTATCTTTTATCATTACCCATGTATTTATCTTAACTGAAATCTTTATTTCTTCATACAGCTTCCAGTTGCTGCCTAAAATCTTTCTATTCTGTCATGGTGCTTGTCATTTGTGAAAGACAGACTCATCATTAAGGGTCGTTAGAGTGTTGAATTCCAAAAAAGTTCACACTTTCTTCTATAAGCACTTCCTTGCTCCTAACCTTTGTGCCCATTTACACATAGCTGGTGACTGTTGCCATATTTTTGGTAGCATAATTCCTAGTCATCTCTTAATATGATATTATTATGATTTTTTTTCCTTAAAAAGAATAGAAAGAAAATTCCATCTTCCATCTAGTAATCATGGTTGATTAAAAAGTTTGATTTTGAGGGACAATGTTTGTGTGTTTGTTTCTTTGTTTGTTTTTTAATGGTTTAGAAAAGCTTCTTTTAGCTTCACAAGTTGTTATTGGTAATGTTAGAATTATTTTCAAATTCCAGAAAATCTTTATCAAATTCACTTCACATGTACATACTTAAATATATTCTTTAATATTAGCACAGATTTCACACGCACACACACACACATACATTCACACAGGAATAATGGAAAATTTTATTTTATGCAATTCCTACCTAAAGGAAAGTGAAGGTGTGGTATACTTTTAAGGTTATTACTGTATAGAAGGTATATACCGTATTATTGAATTTATTCCTCACAGGAAAGAATTTCCATTTTTATTGTCCATTTGTGAATACTGAACTTTCTGCCTACAGTTTTTACACATGTCAGGATTGGAAACGAGCAACATAAGCTCTACCACTGCCCCAGCTTACCACCCAGAGAATTATAAGGCTGTAGTGCAGGTAGAAGAAACACAAGGGGATCCTGACTTTCTCCTAGGGTTGAGGAGCGGAGGAGAGAGCCAGAAGTCCAAAGCAGTTAGATTGTGTTTACATTTTCACCAGGACATGAAATCACACAAAGATTACTCAGATTTCTTTCTCTGTAACAGTTGTATGATATATCATGGCAGTCTTAAGTTCTTTAACTTCTTAAAAGAAACTCACATTTATTATCGATGAGTGTCTTATTTCATCTACCTCTTCCTAGCTTGTAGTAAATGTTTCATAATTAATAATAGCAATACTACCCAAGTTTGAAAATTCTATCTAGAACTATCTATCGAGTATATCTTTGCAAGAAGACAAGATTTCACAAGTTTTACAAAATCTTAAATCTAGCATTTTCCAGGTCATGTAATTCTAATAGGATATCAATGGCAAATATTTAAATTTAGCTGTCCTTGGTGAATCACACAATACATCTTGGTACTCTTGGATGTGCCGTGGTGGTCTTGATATGTTGTTTTGTTTCCTCTTGTTTGCTTTTGTCTTTGTACATGCTCTCTTTTTTTTTTTTAATGTCTATTTATTTTTGAGAGAGAGAGAGAGGCAGAGAGACAGAGACAAAGTGCAAGCGAGGGAGGGTCAGAGAGAGAGGGAGACACAGAATCCCAAGCAGGCTCCAGACTCTGAGCTGTCAGTGCAGCCATAAATGGGGCTCAAACTCTTGAACCCTGAGATCATGCCCTGAGCCATGGTCAGATGCTTAACCGACTGAGTCACCCAGGTGCCCCTGCACATGCTCATTTAAAAATAAAGTTTTCTAGTTAATAATACGTTGCTAAAATCCTTGCACATTTTGTGGTAAAAAAATATTTTTACTGTAGATACAGGCAAATGAAATCGACTTTTATTAATGCAAATGAAAAGCTTAGACATGATATTATGAATGTAATAAAAGAATAATAGAGTAATATCTCTCAATTATTTGAATTGTCTTATGAAGGTATTAAAAATGTTTCATTTCTTGATGGTATTTGAAAAGTCCATAATTTTCATCTTGGTTTTGTTTAAATCCCCACAATGAAACACAAATTTTAAATAAACCTTAAATGGTATCCAGTAGTTTTTATCTAAATTGCTGCTATTTCCTAAATAATTCTCAAAATGTATGTTGTTAGTGTTTTCATCTACTTTATTCTTAGGGACCTGCAGAACGAAACTACTATAAAATAACATAATTATCTGCACCTTCTATATCTATATCTATATCTATATCTATCTATATCTATATCTATATCTATATATCTAAATGTAATCTTCTATATCTTTGAAACTGACTTACAAAGACATTAAGGATACACAGGTCTTAAATACAAGAGTTGGAATGCAAACGTAGGTAGATATGCTTTACAATCCATAAAAAACTTTTAAGTATCACATTATGTTGCCAACAAGAATCCCAAATTTATGCTTCAGATATCCCTTTCTAATCCATCATTCCATCTTTTTTTGAATGAAATTGTAATGTTTTAAATATCAAAATATAAATTAAAATTAAAAATTTACTACAGCAATTTTTAAATATATTTTTATGTTATTTTTTGATGTATCTGAGTCTTAAGAGGAAACAAAACAAACTAAAGCTGTGATTTCAGGCCATTTGTGGTGAAAACTTGAATTTACAAATACCAGACTTTTTATGTATTCTAAGAAATTTATCGTGTTGCTGTTTTTCCTTTTGAGTTTTAATTGGTTAAAAACTATTCAACCATCCTAAACACAGGACCCAAGGTTGTGCAGTCTGTATTGACCTCATGAACAATTGCACAGTTCAGGTCCTGTTAGCCACAACAGGAAGTTGGCATCATTGGCTGTTTTCACAATTTCTTATTATATTATGTTAGCTTTATAACCTTAAGCTCTTGAGTTGTCTGATATCACAAACCTACCCAGTTGTCTAATTTCCCACTAAACAACTACATTTTCTACACTCGAGGGTTTTAAAAATTATGAGCTCACAATGAAAAATGATATTTGGCTCATTTGTTGGTAGATACAATAAAAACCCTTACTGAGGCAAAAATTTGAAACATTTTTCTCTCAAATCATGGAATAATAAACAGTTTAGCAAAATGCTTCAAAATTGTGCACCACAAATTTGAAAGATGAATCAAAGAAATGCCTTTTAAAACATCCAGTCTCCAGAACTTCTTAGTATATTAGGGAATATTCATTTCCAAAATTCATATAGAAAAAAAGATACATGATTGTTTAGATTTCCTTTCTTAGGGAAATGTGTGCATAGTCTGGGAGAATGGGATTATGTTAAAATAAGAAAACTACTAATTGCAAAACAGTCTTTAATATTCTAAGAAAAAGAGAATAACTTATTTCATTTGTGTATGTAAATGTGATAAATTCAGCATACAGTTATTTGATGCTGACTGAATCAGTCAGTTATTTGATACTGACTGAATCAGTCAGTACCTAATAACTATCCTCAAATAAAAAATAAGAACTCTAAAGATAGTAATAAGAGTTTTCATATCCAGACTTTCCCTTCCTTCACTCCAAATATTCTTCCTTCAAATTTCTCTGTTGCAGTCAGGAAGTGTATTTTTTTTTAATCATGTGCCTCAAGTTCAAGTCAACTTTATTGTGTGTAATTAAATATCTTCAGGATGATCAAGAGTTGGAAATATCTGGGCACATGTAAAATTTACATGATGATAAAATTTACACATGGGGTAACAGATTGATTTGGTAAGTTACTTCCATGGTTCTTGACCATGAATCTTGTATAAGTAGGAAGCTATTAATAGGTTAGTTTCTACGTAGTAAGTTAAATAACTCCTAGCTGAGGTTTCTGTTTTGAAGACTCCATTTTCCTATCTGCATAAAAGAACAAGAAGGGAAGAGAAGAGGAGAAAAAAGAAGAGAGAGAACTAAAATACTTACATCACTCCAATAGAATTATTCATATCTAGAATATTGGTGATAGCTTAATTACAAAAGTAAAAATAGTTCATTGTGCCTATAAACAACAGCAACAAAAGATCTTTGTACTATTGCCTTCTCCACTGAGATGCACTGGATGTTATAGTAGTTTCATGCTCCTGGGAGTTATTCTAAATGTTGGAAATAGAGCTGACAAAATTGGAAATGACTCAGATCATTTATGTATCTTAGTTATAGGCAATTAGTTGCTACAAAATTGTTCTGGTTCTTTGCTCTTAACAAAACCATAAATCTTCAGCAACTAGTGGGCCTTAATGCATGCCCTGTAACTTGTGTGAAAGCTTTTAATTCATATGCATATGTGTTATTCAGATGCATGAGGGAAACAATGAATAGAATGGGAAAATATGGAACTAAAACTTACTGCCATTTCATCTTTTCATACTCAAATTATAAAGCTCTTTAAAAGTGTATCATTTATTTGACTACTATCTCATAAAATGGACTGCTATCTCATAAAAGAGAAGAGGAAAAAAAGAATTTTTCAGACCACATTGGAAATAATCATACTTGGTCTACCAGTAAGAATATTTGGTACAAAAACTTGCTCTGATGCTATTTATGAAATGTGTTTCAATTCAACTGTGGCCTATTATTCTGCAAGTAGATGTGGATAACAGAGGTAGTTACGGCAAAGAAAGGCTGTATAAACAGTTGCAATTAGCGAAAGGGAGAGAATAAAAAAATAAGTGGGGAGAGAAGGGAATTCTCAAAAACTTTTGGAGGATCTGGTTGTTGAAAGCAGTATGCATTTTTAGTTTTTGGGAACTGATTATACATGCCTTAATCCAGGAAGACTGCATGGCTAATCATGAGTTTCCAGTATATACAGAAAAATTTTGGGCCACTGCTTTGTTTTGCTGTAAGTACAGGAGAGAGATACCAGATAACACTTTTCAGAGATAAATGACTTAGGTGATGTCTTTCTAACTTTTCCTACTCTTCAACATTCCCTAACTCACGATCACTATCCCAGCTGAAAAATTGAACATGGTAGTTTTTGCATTTCGGTAATAGATGTGTCTCACACCTTGTCAAGAGGTTTGAATATCTCCTTCAATATTCATTTATTCATTCAATTGTTGTTTCTTGAATCTTCTCTCTACTAGGTTCTTTTAGACACTAAGAATAGAGTGGTGAAAAACAGTTTATACTCCTAAGAAGACTAAAATGAGAAACTAAAGTTTTTGGCTATGGAAATATGAACCTTAAATTTTAATGGCATTTGTCTTTGCTTCTGTATATGATTGAAAGGGGTGTCGTAAACTTTCTAGAATCTGTGAACTAGAGAAAAGATCCCTTCGTTGTAATGTATTTGTACTCCTATGGTTGTCACACACCTTGAAATTAGTATCTTTGAAACTTGGGAATGGTTATAAACTGATACCATTGTAAGAGACCAGAAGACATTCGGCTCCTATGATGGGATAGGGGAAATAGGAATCTTGTCTTTGAAGATGATTGAGAGGAAAGAAAGTTAGACCAGGATTCAAGCCTGAAGAGTTCTAAAGCATATTGTCTAGGTTTTTAAAAATATTAACTCAGTCTTTCTTTTTATAAAATCTAAAATACTCATCATTTCAATTAGTGCAAAGTGACAACTGATTAATTGGTATTTGTCAACCATGTTTCAATTGTAATGAGATTTAATTAATTAATAGGCTAATAAACAGTGTCCAAACAATATGCAGGATGATGGATATCCTATAAAATTGGAGAAAATGGATTTGAAAGCAAAAACTGTAGTACAGTGGTAGCTAGGATTAAAAGGCTGAAATCTGACCAAGAGAGCAGAGAGTTCATAATACAGAGCAAAGTCATATTTTCTTGCATTACTTTTGTGTCATCACTTAAACATTACTGCCAAATAATCAGACATCACAGTTGTTACCCTGCACCAAGCTTTACTAATCATTATCAAATATACAAAGTAAGATCTCTAGCATGTGCAGCTGTAGTATTTTAGAAACCCTGAACTTGTCAGACACCAGCATGAGCCCTTCAGTTGCATATGTATTTACAATAAACAATAAGACATAAAAATATATACCCTACAAAAGCATTTCTAAATCACTAATCAGATAGGTACTTAAAAAATCCTCATTTGTCTCTTACTAAATTCTATCAGTGAACATTCTCAAGAGGATACGCTGAGGGTCGTGCTTGCTTTGTTACTCTTCTATTCCTAATATTGAAGAATAAAACACAATGATCTTGGTAACTCACAGGGTAATGTTATGAGAACAGCATATAACCATTTTCACATTGAGGTGATACAATGATTACACTGTATACAATGATGGGTAATAGGGTAAGGCAGTATTACTGGCCAAGTGACATTTTCTCATTATGGTTCATATGCTCCATTTTTTTTTAATTAAGGTAATTTGTTATCATTTTCAAGAATGCTAAACAAGTTTACATTAAATTGTATTTCCCAAACACATATAATCTAAAATATAATCACACACTTCTGTTTCTATAATTAATTTTCTATTGGTAAAGGTCATTAAATAATTTCAATAAGTTGAAAACCAAACCACAAAATTAACAAAGGCTGCGTCTACCATCTCATATTTTATAAAACATTTATAATTATATTTCTTTTTTGACACAATGCCTAACTGCAAGAGTTTAAAAACTAATAACTATTATATGAATCATTATCATATTAAATGCATATCAAACCTATTTGTCTCAAGACATGACAGCACATTTTGCATTACTGCACTATTGATTTACAACTTTTCTTATGATGTAAGACACTATTGACTTGGATTTTTGCCATAGCTATATATCAGTTTCTAATGCCATATCTTGGTCTTTTCCCAGAAATTCTTGAGTACATTCACAGTGAATGATTTAAAACCTTTTCAGTCTGTATCACCTGGGAGCCACAACATGTGCAAATTTTGACCTTTGAAGTTACTCTCCAATGACACGTTTTTAAACTGAAGACAAAGAAATAAGGAGAAATCACTTACTGGAACATTAAATTATCTTCAGTGTTTTGTAGTTTTTGTTCTTTTTAATAAAGTTTAATTTATGATTATTTACTTTCTCAAAGAAAGTGGGAATGAGACGTAAAAAGATATTGAATCTTACTTCTGGCAGACCACAAGAAGCAGGCATATAAAGAAGGAGGAGACAAAATAGCTCAGAAAGAGTTGCAGGCTCTCATGTTTCCAATTCTCTCATTCTCTTTTGGGCTCTTTAAATCAGGCGAAACCCCTACCACTCCACCATGACTTTTCTTGTCAAGGCCTCCAGTTATCTCCATTTTTGTTAGCTAACGAGTATTTTGATGGTCATTTTTCACTGGACCTGTCTATAGCATTTGAGGGAATTCAGTATTTTTGTTAAATGTTTACTTTTTTTTTTTTTTTTAATTTCAAGATGCCATGCACATCTGATTTTCCTCCTAGCTGGCTACTCCTTTTAAATCTCCTTTCCTAAATTATTATTTTAATTCCTTTATTTCATTTTATTTTATTTTATTTTATTTGAGAGAGAGAGTGTGTGTGTGAGAGCACAGGTGAGCAGGGGAGACGGGTAGAGGGAGAAAGTGAGAGAGAGAGAGAGAGAGAGAGAGAGAAAATCTTAAGCAAGCTCCAGGCTTAGCACAGAGTCCACTGAGAGAGAGAGAGAGAGAGAGAGAGAGAGAGAGAGAATCTTAAGCAAGCTCCACCCTGAGATCATGACCTGAGCCAAAATCAAGAGTTGGATGCTCCACCAACTGAACCACCCAGGCTCCCTTACTTTCCTAAATTCTTTCTCATCTCCCCATACTCCTTCTGTGAATGCTCATGAATCTTTCTTTGGACACCTCTCTTTTCAGTCACCCTTCACTCCCTTAGAAATATCATCAAGCCATATGGTTATAAATATGACCACTCTCAGATTTAAATTTCTAGCCTAAATAACTTCCCAGAGTGAAGACTGCTATATACCCATTCAAGATTTCCAATCGGAAATTTCATGAAATCCTCAAATTTCACATGTCTAAAATTGAGCTCAGTCAGCCTCAAGCCCACTACATCTGCTTCTCCCGTTGTCAGCCCAATATTTTCTATTTTCTTGGCCCTGCAACTTGGAATCATTTAATCTTCTTCTATTCTTCATTTAATCTCTCAGGAAATTGGCAGCTGTATCTTCAAACACATAAAAGATTTTGAACACTTCTTAATACCTCTTTTACTACCACAGCTCATACCACCAAAGTATGTTTAGATAATTGCAGCAATGTTTCAACTACTGTCACTACTTCCATTCTTGAAGCACTTCAGTCTATTTTCAAAACAGCAATAATACTATTAAAATAAGACCATATACAAGCTATACCCACTTATTCCCTGCCCAGAAATGTGTTCAGACATTTACATTTTTTCCCCCTGAGAGCTCATTCTTATTTGAAAAGTGGCAGAAGGATGAGAAGTTGAGATACATTTTAGACCAAGAAGACCCATCGTTGAATTTCAGGACCTCCTAACATCAGGAAATGATTGTTAAACTTCTAGGCATTGGGGATAAATCTCTGCTCTGAATTATCTCATCCTAGGTTGAACTAAAATGAAATTGGATTGATAATGTTCCCAAGATACTTGGTGAAAGCAAAATTAGATCATCCTTGCCCTCAATGAGCAGGGGAACAACATTATATTCTAAATATCAAAATTAAGTAAAAAACCACAATAATTAAAATAGTGTGGCATTGGCACAAGAATAGGCAAATAGAACAATGGAAAAGAATCAAGAATTCAGAGCAAATATTTGATTTAGGACAAAGGTGGCACCAGAATCCAATGGAGAAATGGACAATCTTTTCAATAAGTGATGTTCGGTTATTTAAATATTGATATGGGAAAACATGGAACTTGACTCTTACAGCACACATAAAAATCAATTCCAGGTGAATTTCTGATATATATGAAAGGTAAACTGAACTTCTCAGAAGCTGATATAGTAAGGTATACCTTAAATAGTATAAACACAAGTCAGTGTTTAAAGAGGGCACAGATACCATCAAAATAAAGGAAAATGTGATATTTTAAAATTACATATTCCTTTCACAAAAAATAGCACTTTCCTCAAGAGTGTGAAAACACAAACAGCACAAAGTAGGAAAACTACTTCCTAAATAATGTAAGTAACTCATTTTAGAATATGTAAAGTTCTTCTTGAAATCCATATGATAAAGGAAATGCAACAGAGAAATCGAGAAATAAACAGGAAGTTCCTAATAAAACTAGCAACATGATTACCATACATTTAGAAAAACACTTAAAAATAGTCCAAGGAAATAGAAATTAAATACACAAGTAGATAACACTACACACCTTCCAAAGAGGCTAAATTAAAAAAAAAAAAAAATGAGGCAAAAAAGAAAAAGAAAAAAAAATACAAAGAGTTAGCATAACATGAAAAAAATGACACTCCCATACATTGTTAATGAGAATGTAATTGTTACAACTTATTTTGAAACATGTTTGGAATTATCTACTAAACTTGAACATAAAAAGCAATTTTACTTCTAGGAATAGGTGTATCAGAAAGGCATTTACATATGTGCCATGAGACAAATATGAGTATATTTGTAAGAGCACTGTTAATAATAGGTGTAACTGGAAACAACCAAATAGTCTATCCACAGTAAAGCAGATTTTTTGAAAAGCAATTCATGAAATGGAGTAATAAAATGCAGTGAAATTGAAAAAAATTATAAGTACAAACAACTATATGAAAGACTTTCATGAGCATCATTTTAAACAAAAGCCATGGACAAAGAATTCATATTTATGATTCAATTTATAAAATGTTCAGAAACAGACAAACTTGATTTATGTTACTAAATTTAAGGTGAATTTTGAGGAAGAAAGAGAGCATGAGAATGTTGTTATATCTTGATTTAGGTGATATTTACATGAGTATATTCCCTTTGTAATCATTAATCAAACTATAAACATTTTAAAATATATATAAACATTGTAAAATATATAATTCAAAAATATTTAAAAATATAAAATCTTTATCTTATGCTACATTAATTCATCATAGGCTATCCTAGAATATTTGTAGGGAAAGAAAAAATGGTTGACAAATACAGTAATAAATATTCCAGAACTGCATAATGAGGACCTATTCCTACAACAGAACATGCAATAAAACATGCTATGGAAATAATGCAAGTATTATTAAATTTTGAGGAAGATAAATGAAAGTTATTTGAGAATGATTCATGGCTAAAGAGGTAAATAAACAAAAAATGTCTATTTTGGCATCACAGAATTTTCTAATAGTGTGATAAAGAATGCCCAAAGAGGAAATGATTTCTTGGTTTCAACTAAACAATTGAGCATAAAATTTTCTTGTCCGTATAGTCATTTAAACAAAATTTACCAATGAAATGAATAGCATGTTTATAATATATCTAGTAGTTTAAACACAGAACATAGAAAAATGAAGAAAGAATATATAAATTAAGAAAGAATCAAGACAAATAGACTAGTGTTTATTTGTATCCCTGTAGTTTGGTTTTACTAACTGAAAAAGTGTGAACTTGTACAATAGTTAAAAAGAGATTCGTCTGATGTAGTAAGAGAAAAACATTGCCAGTGGTCTATATTCCAGGAGTCTTTATGGACAAATGATTATTTTTATTCAGTGTTCATGTATAAGATATAAACCAATGAAAGAAAGACTACTAAACTATTTGTAAAAAAATAAAAACATACTGGTATCCTGAATTTCCTGATACTGAATCGTTACGGGTAAACGGATTAAATTAGAAAAACCCAAATTAGGAGCTTTACAAACTGTAGTACACCCAAATATTAAAGAATTCTGCAGCTGGTTAGGGCTTTTTTTTAAATATGCCTTGTTGGAAGATTTTAATTTAGACACACATAAATATGTTACATAAGTATAAAACAAAATGAAATTTTTAAAAAGAATTTTCTAAAAAGTAAAAAGTGAAATAAAATAAATACAACGATCTTTTGAGATTGGAAGAATCACACAGGAGGAATTATTTCAAGTAAGTTTAAGCTGTAGTGATTTCTGCAACTCTAGTGGGATGTGTTGTAAGGACAAAACTAATGTTTAAATGTGAACTGTTTTTGCTGTTCACGTTGCTGCTGATAGTATTTGTATTATCTTTCTGAAACCACTGTGTGTGCATCGTGCGATGAAGCCAGTGAGTTTTAATGTTTGTCATTGAGGACATTGTACACACACACACACACACACACACACACACACACACACACACTTCCTTGTTCTGACAATGAAAAGCCTTAGAAAAAAAGACCAAAACAGTAGGAATGTACACACTTTGCCCACATTAGTTTCCAAAAACCATTTCCTGGTAAAGGAACCAGGCCTCCTTGGTGTAATTTCAGCTTCCATATCTCAGTCAGTGATTGTTTAAGATGATCCTAGAGTATATTATTGTATCAGAAAGTAAATAGTCTCAAAAAATACTATGTCAAGTCTGAAGTACTTTTTAAGTCAACTTAAAGAGCCTCTCTACTGGCCACATTGTGGAAATTTGAGCATCAGTAGGAAAAACAACACTGAGAACTTTGATTTAAAAAAAAGTGAATGTGAATTGAGAATATCTGGTATTATAGTAGAAAAAAAATAATTTAAGAATACTGGATCTAAGGGTGCCTGGGTGGCTCAGTGGGTTAAGCCTTCAACTTCGGCTCAGGTCATGATCTCACGGTTTGTGAATTCGAGCCCTGTGTCGGGCTCTGTGCTGATAGCTCAGAGCCTGGAGCCTGCTTCTGATTCTGTGTCTCCCTCTCTCTCTGCTCCTCTGCTGCTGGCACTCTGTCTCTCTCTCTTTCTCTCAAAAATGAATAAACATTAAAATAAAAGAATACTGGATATAAATTTGACATACACACATGATTCCTGAAATAAATTTCATTGTATTTACCACACGTACTGATAGTAATAATGTAGTCTCTTAGAAATATAGTACTAGTGTCCAGCCTTCTTGGAAAGCAGCCATAAAACCAAATGGACTTGGACCATAATGTTGGGATATAAGGATCTTTTCAAGGATTTTTGCAGGCTGGTGCTGAGATGAGTGATACCAGAAAATGAATAGGCTATATACCCAAAAGTTTGGCAAAGCAATAATAGCATCAGTGAGATTAGGAATAGATACTGCCATATGAAATAAAATTAATCTACAAAATAATCTTCAGTCTATAATAATAAAAAAAACATAAATTAACATTAAACTCTTAAACATAGTCAAGTGGAGCCCTCATGTGGTTTTTCTTTATTAGAGAGAGAGCATACATGCGTGGGGGTGGGGGACAGGTAGAGGGAGAGGGAGAAAATCTTAAGCTGGGCATGAGTCTGATGTGGAGCTTGATCTCATGACCCTGAGATCATGGCCTGAGCCAAAATCAAGTCATACACTTAACTGACTGAGCCACCCAGGCAGTCCCTAAAAGCCTTCATGTAGTTTATCACAATTTATAAAATTAAAAATAGTAAATTTCAAACTTGTTTGTGAAGTACAAGTATCCTTATTATTGTTCACCTGGTGACATAAATGTTTCATTCCTAGTAAACTAAATTATCCTTAAGATAAAATAATTAAGCTAAAAATAATTAGGCCAGACATGTCTAATGAGCAGAATCTTGGGAGTAAACAGACCTATGGCAAGTAACTCCCAGTTCTGATGAACAGCCTTGTAGGGATGGAACAAACCCAATTTTTAATGGTTATAGTTATAGTTATAGTTTAACCACATAAAAGGGCTCAGCCATGCACATAAGGTGGGGCTATCACAGGGCACATCTTTCCAGCAAAGATGTTCTCTGGGATGCAGTTAAGCCCATGATGTTTATGAGGTGCCCAGTTGCAACTCCATCATTTTCTATGAACCCATGGAAAGTCCAAATCATTCCAAATCATACCTACTCTATAGTTAAATAACAGAACCATGAAAGTATTTTATCTTGGCACCATTGTAGACCAATTAAGGGGAGGGGTGTTCAAATAATTCCATGTTTGTTATCACCCAAAGAAAAGATCTTCTGCTTAAAAAAATCAGTTTAAGAAATGTAATTTTTTCTAACACCTCCACTGCTCCTAGCCAAATACAATATATCTCTCAACTGAATGATTGCTGTGACCTTCCAACCTGTCACCTTGCTCTCAACAATTTATTCTCAGTTTATGTAAATCTGATCATATCAGTCATCACAATCTTACAAAGGCTTCATGTTTTACTCAAAAGAAAAGGGAGAGTCCTTACAATTCCCTATAGGTCTTACATGATCCAATCCCCCAATATCTGTTTGATTTAATCTCCTACCAACCTCCCTCTTGCTCACTTTGCTTCAGCCACACTCTCTCTTTCTTATTCTTCAAACTCACCAGGCATTATTTGTCTCAGAAGTGTTCCATTTGTTGATTCTTCTCACCAGAATATTCCATCACCAAATATTAGTATGGCTTAAAATATCAGTTGAAGGAAGAAAATGGGTACAATTATCTCAAATCATATTTTTTAAATTTGATTTTCACATTTTCTTCTAGTAGGGGGCACTTGGGTGGCTCAGTCAGTTAAGCATCCGAGTTCAGCTCAGCTCATGATCTCATGGTCCGTGAGTTCAAGCTGCACGTCGGGCTCTGTGCTGAAAGCTCAGAGCCTGGAGCCTGCTTCACATTTTCTTCTAAATACTAGAATATCTTGGTGAGATACATGGAATTAAATTTATGTCATTACACAATTTAATTCAATAGCAAAATAAAATTCAGTCATAAATGAAAACTGGATATAAGAGGTTTTATTTCACATGATCATGGGTATTATTTTTGTCAGTAGTTCTTCTGGTTTTGATCTACAAAGGAAAAATACATATTGTTCTATTTTGTATCATTTTCTCGGGGTAGGAATTGGTTTTGTTTCTTTGGTAACTAAATAAAGGAAATTAATTAATCTATTTTATAAACAACTACATCCATGTTTCACTTTTGGAGAAAAAAAAATCTTGAAGAAATGATGCCCTGGGGTGCTTGGGTGGCTCAGTGGGTTAAGCCTCCAACTTCGGCTCAGGTCATGATCTCACGGTTTGTGAGTTCGAGCCCTGTGTGGGGGCTCTGTGCTGACAGCTCAGAGCCTGGAGCCTGTTTCTGAATCTGTGTCTCCCTCTCTCTGTGCCCCTCCCCCGCTCAAGCGCACTCTCTCTTTCAAAAATAAACTTAAAAATTAAAAGAAAAAAGAAATGATGCCCCTAAATAATCTATTGATTCTGTCAGTAACTTTTGAAAGTCTATAATACACATCTATCCAAAGTAGTTTTCAAACCCCTCTTGTCCATAGCCAGGACGGTCACCTTATTTTAAGACTGACTTTGTTAATTGCTCTTTGCATCGGCAAACTTTCCTGTACTCTGTTTACAGTCAAAGTACTATTTCCAAAGCTTCTAAGACAAAGTATGCTGATTCCTTATGGTATACAAGATTTTCCATGATCAGGCTAAACATATTTTGTAACCTGTCCTTGTATCACAGACTTTGGTCCAAAGTGTAAACTATTTACACTTTACTGAAATACTGTACTATCCATATTTCTCCCTCTGCAAGAAATGCCTTTCACTTGTTGTACTAATGAGCATCTGCAAACCCTGTGAAGCCAATCCAAAGCCTGTGTTTTTGGTTGTAACTCATACATTATTTTATTTACGTTGTTTTGATAATGTATTTTAACTTTTAATACATTTTAATAAGTATCCATCTCAATACTGTGATATGCTTGTTGGCAGTATGTTATACCATTTTTATATCTAGCTCTTATTGGAGCCTATTTCTTTGAAAGTTTAATTAAATTACCAATGGATCAGAACATTTGTGGATTCATTAGATTTTTAGAAAGTAATTTTCAGCATAAAATCAAAATTATTATATTTCTTGTTACTTTGTTTTGAAATGCTGTCAATTTTCTTTTCTTTACAATTTCTAAATGAGATTCTGACTTTCAGAGTTGACTTTTCTTTTAGAATTTCTGGATATGTCATCATACCTATGTCACTAAAAATTATTTCTTGAAATATACTTTCTTTTAGACTCGGTAAGTTGTTCAACTTTCCTATTGTGAATTGAAAATGAGCCAGGTATCTTTTTATACAACTTTCCTTACTTCCAATTCATCATCTAGTTCCTCCTTGTTGATACAGAGAAGTCCAGAATAAGTTTCCCTTCTTGATTCTTCATTGTAGTGAAAGCTGAAACTGCCAGTCAAGTCAAAATTTTATAAGATGCTCAGTTTTTAGCAGAATAAAAGTGCCGAAGGAAATTTGTCTTCTTTCCCTTCTATATGTAACTTCTGTTTCAACTTTACCATTTGTATTAATAAAACTCAAATCTTTCCCCATATGGTAAAATATGAACACACTAACACACACACACACACACACACACATACGATATACCTTGGTGTATTTTCTTTTCCTTCCTATTAACTTTTTAGGGTATTAATTCCACTCCCATATTGTTGTGTTTTTTTTGGGTTTTTTTTGTTTTTTTTATGAGGTTTTCTGAAAGCATTGCCCCAGTCCCTACTTAATCCTTGAAACCAAGGAAATGTATCAGCTTAGATTTGGAAAGGATATGAAAGTCTATTTTATTGGATACTTCTTTGTTTAAATATTCTATACAGCACTTCCAGTAAATGTTCATCAAACCTCAGCTTGAAAACTTCACATCTCTAAAGCAAGAGTTTTCTCTTAAGTAGAAGAGAAACTTAATCTTTAAAATAGCACAAAGACAAAATGAAAGTTTTGTTTCTTTTACTGATTGGCCTGAAGTTTACTCTTTGGGAAATAACAGCACATAGACTTCAATTTGCAAGTGAAAAGTCCTCTGAGTATTTGAGGGATTCTCTAATGATTCACTGAATTTGTCTCTTCATTTCTAGCAATTTTTAATGTTAAATAAATTTTAACATTTTAACAAAGGAAGCATATAAAATTAATTTACAAAATTTTGGATATTTTCAGTCCCATAAAAATAACTTGGTATGTTCAAATGGTTCAATTTCCTTGTAGGCAATGCTGTCTATAATCAGACCTAGTTTATTATCTTTAGATATATTGGATTATTTTGAAATCAAGAAGTTTTACTTATTTTTTAATGTTTCTACATCATTCCTGAATATCCTTATTTACCTGCCATACCTAATGTTCTTAAAGTTTTTTCATTGGAAGTATTCTTTTCTGAAAATTTTTGTCTTCTGGCCCTTTAGTTTGTTTTATTTTATTAAATTCTACTGTAAAATTACAAAACTAAAACAACATACAATCACCATAACAAATGAAACAGTACGAAATATATAAAGAACGAATAATCATCATCACCTATTCCCTTCCCTGCCCCACTATTCATTGCCTGAAGAAAGCAACATTGACAAGATTATGGGCAACTTCTACAGTTCCCTCCATGTGGATAGAAATATTATGCATATCATATACATACCACAAGGCTGTTTTATTGTTTCTGCTCTGGTAATTATTTACCAGACCATTTATGTTAATCTACATATTTGTCTTTTAACAACGTATTGTATTCTTCCCTGTATGTCAATAGATAACCTCAGTTATTCTAATTCCCACAGTTGTATAATATTCTGTTACCTTTAACCCACTGTCTACTTAAATATGGCTTTAGATGTTGTGCGTTTTCAGGTATTTTGTCACTTTTGTGCTGAATGATGGTAATTTAATACTGCTTTAATTTACTTTTCAGATAAAACCTCATAGACAGTTGTATACGATTTTCTGCCTACCCTTTCTTCCTTCTTCTGAGATAAACTGTTTCCCTTTTCATGAACTCATGATTTGCCTATCAAAATCATTGATTGCTAAAAGCCAATCTTATTCAGTTTAACCAAATAGAACAGGTGGTGGTGTTAGAAGTATCTAGATTTGGGGGCACCACTCAGTTGTAAGTGTCCAACTTCAGCTTAGATCATGATCTCATGGTTCATGGGTTCAAGCCCCACATCAGGCTCTGTGCTGACAGCTCAGAGCCTGGAGCCTTCTTCAGATTCTGTGTCTTCCTCTCTCTCTGCCTTGCTCTCTCTCTCTCTCTCATTCTCTCAAAAGTAAATAAACATTAAAAAAAACTTTTTTCAAGAAGTATTTAGATTGAATCTTTGATGTATTAGCTGGAGGAACCTGTGTTACTGATTTTCAGGTTTATTTCACTTCAAAGAATATACCACTAAAAACACTATACATTGCAATATGGTGAGAATAAATACTGCAAAGCCCTAAGCAAATCCCTGTCAGGTAGCAGAGGAAGTAAAAGTTCTCTTCAAAGAAAAAAAAATCCTTTCTAATTCATGACTTTAGAAAGTAGAGATGAAAAGACCATCTCTGTCTATATTAGCTGCATCGTGATATAGGAGATTCCAAAGCCAGTGAAAAATATAACATGGCAGTGCCTGGCTGGCACAATATGATTACTTTATATGTAATTACATGTGTTCTGGCTATATAACAATGAAAGTCCACTTTCATTCTCATACATAACAGTGAAAGTCCAAGGTAGAGGTAGTCATGATTGGGTGCCTTTTAGCAAAAGGCACACAACTTGATCTTAGAATAACTTGGCTTAAGTCCCGGGTAGGTAAAACTTCAAGGGATGAGTCCACCTCAGTTATAAAGTGGAGCAACTTTACCTTCCTTGTGGCTCGACTGAAAGAAATAAACCTGATCATATATATGGATGGATATGCCTATAACTATGTCTTAGGTGTAATAAACTTGTAATATATAATAGTGGGGCTAGTGGAGTCTCTATCGAGTCATTCAGCAAGCATATATCATGCACCCACTGTATGTCTGGCATTACTTGTGGCCATGTAAACTCAAATAGATCACTTAAATAAAATTCCTTTTCTTGTGGAATTCATAGAAGGGAAAAATTATAGCTGAGTGATTGTTAAAGAGTTCGGTGGATAACTCATGACAGAAAAGTGAGCACAAAGATGGATGTGAGAAAACATGGCATATAGAATAAGAACAACACATTGGATATGACCCGATGAAAGAGAATGTTAAAGTATGCAAATCCATAGATACAGTAAGTAGATTAGTGGTGCCCTAGGGCTGAAGTGGTGGGAGGATGGGAACCATTGCTAAAAGATGGATGTGAGAAAACATGGCATATAGAATAAGAACAACACATTGGATATGACCCGATGAAAGAGAATGTTAAAGTATGCAAATCCATAGATACAGTAAGTAGATTAGTGGTGCCCTAGGGCTGAAGTGGTGGGAGGATGGGAACCATTGCTAAAACATATAAGATTTCTTCTTGGGGTGATGAAAACATTTTGAAATTAGATAGTGGTGCTAGTTTAACAATCTGTGAATATAGTAAAACAAAGACCTGAATTGTGCACTTTAAAAAGACAAATTTTTTGATATGTGAAGTATATCTCAATTTTTAAAAATGTGAGGAAAAAAGGAGAATATTACAAAAGTAACTGGATATAGGATTGGTAAATAGGTTGGCGTTAGGTGGTTCTGTTATGCCCAGAATTCGTGATCCCCAAAGACCACCAGGGAGCCGAGTCCGATGCAAAAGCAAAAGAGCCTTTATTCGAGCTAGCTCGAGCTCAATCCCCTACCTGCACCGACGCAGTGGTGAGATACCAGGGAGAAAGAGCGAGTTTCAAAAGCACAAAGGTTTTATTGGGGCCCAGGGGCAGTTGGTGAGGTAATGGCTGTGGCCTCGGCCGATTGGCTGGGGAAGGGTCGGAGTCCTGTTACACAGGTCGCTGGGCGTGTTTTGATCAGGAAGTTTGAACGGGTGAGCGGGAGGTTACTCAAGGGGAGGAGGCGTGGTCTAGGTGAAGGACACAGAACAAGATGGAGTCGGCCGGGGTAGGCCCGCCCTTTCAGTTCAAATTTTTGCTGCCACTTATGAACCCCATCAGTGATCTTCAAATACCAATCACTATGTATCTTTTCTAGAGTAGTAACATAATTCTTCATACTACACATTCTTCAGCATTTGGCAAATCTCTCATAGTAACATTCTGATTTAGTTCAGTAATTGCCTCTTGAGCCAAATCTAACTTTACCGTTTAATAAAACAGTATTTTGTTCCATCTAGATGCCACTAATCTGTTTACTCAATTTCCTTTTTTAACTTCCTAAGTGAATACTAGATTCATGTTGTAATATTTCCCAGCTTTTCTTTTTTAGGAAGAAATGTTTTCTTCCCTGATTAGTAGAAACAAGGATTTGCATTATTTATTGGGAGCAAAAGTGTTAGGAACACCTAACAAAGACTCAGAATTTTCCCAATGGTTTTATGATTCTCTTTCAGTTACTCAATGGCTATAAATATACTAGTTATAGAAAGACTTCTGTAGAATATAAAAATAACCAAAGTAGCCTACATATCATTAATGTGAATGAGAAACACACTAAAAATATCCCAAGTCCAACAAAAGTCCAAGAAAAGTGAATATTCACTCATTTTTTTATCCTTTCTGATATTTAGAAATAAATTAAGAACAAATATGGTAAGAATAAAAGCCATTTAAACATGTGAAACCCCTGATAAAAATAAAAAATTGAGCCAGTTATCAGGACAATTTAAGCTTAAAAAGTAATTTTCTTGAGTTACTTGGCTATCTCAAGCAAATGAACCTTTAAGTTCAATTTTTACAAACTGGCATTAATTCTTCTTGGTATTTTGCACAAAGCCAGAAAAGCCTGTATTTCCCTTCTTGCTGAAATAAAAATGTATACTGAAGAGAAAGCTAAATCTATACTGTTTCATGAGATCTATATGAGTGTCTACACAATTTGGTTGAATCTTCCCTATCAAAGCAAAACAAAAGTTATTTTAAGAAGTTCTGCACATTAACATATGTTTCATAATGTAACTCTTTTCCAATTCCTTGATTATGTGTTTTATACCTAACATCAAATGTGATCTTGCTTTGAAACTCCAGGGAATAGTCTAATCGAACAAAATAAGAAGATTTTTACTCATTTCTCAGCAAGAAAAGTGATTTTCAGAGACTAAAAATCAGGAGTGGGTAATGATAAAAGGAATGTCTTCCCCTCACCCCTCTTCCTTCAAAAAATTGACATTTTAATAAGCCAGTGCTTTTGAAGACTATGCAGCTAGAATTATCAACATATATGATGTATAATCATGCTGCTTTGCTTCTTATATTTTTAATAAATTTAGTTTTCTTGCAGGTGCTTAAAAATGCACTTCAAAAATTTTAGATGCACCCAAAACCCCTGTCCTTCTCAGATAATTTAATCTAATTTTAATTTAAAACACATCTTATAAATAAGACTTTTCATCTTGAAGGAGCTAAGTATCTATTTGTGCATGGCATTATTCGGCATGGCAACCTATTTATTCCTCCATAACTGGACTTAGAACTCTTCCTTCATTTCCAGGGTACTAAGAAATACTGTAGAGGAGGAAAACTTTTCCCTCTTAGGTTATTTGGCTGGTCTAATAATTAAATTGACATAAGTCAGATTGACAGGAGAGAAACAAATATAATGAATAATGAAAAAAATATTTTTCATCATAAAAATAAAAATGGTAAAATTGATGTTTCAGAATACAGTTTCCAGAAGAGTTTTGCTTTAAAATCCCAAACTTAAGTTTTTAAGTGTGTCTAAGGCAAATACATATTACTCAATATATTGCTCTGATGCTTTATCATCTATATACCAAAATCATTATTTTTAGAGAAAAAACTGACATTTTAGGCGATATGTGAGAATAATCTAAACTCGAAAGAAAAGTAGTGGTGGTGTGATTTGATGTGGGATTTGGGGACGAACGGTCAAGAAAGAATTCTTGAGACGTTTTCAGTGCAAAAGAAGTTGGTTTTATCAGAGCACTGGGACAGGACCCATGGGCAGAAAGAGCTGCCCTGGGATTGTGAGGAGCCATTTATTATATAATTTCAAATTGGGAGGGATAGAGACAAAGGAAGTTTCCAAAAGGATTTTCATATGTTAAAGAAGACTTCTAGGATCCTGGAGGCCCAGCTATTGTCAAGCTAACGTTGTTTTTTCCTCTAGCCAGGCATTAACATTAAGACAGTAGGGAGCTCCTGGAAGAATGTCATCATACTAATGAAGTTTTGGGGTGATGGAGGGGTTCAGAGCTAATGGCCAAGAAAGAATGCTTGAAGACATCTTTGGTGCAAAAAAGGTGATTTTATTAAAGCAGGGGGACAGGATCCGTGGGCAGAAAGAGCTGCACTGGGGTTGTGAAGAGTCACTGATTATATACCTTCAGGTTGGGAGGCGTTTAGGGACAGCTTATGTCTCTAAGGAATCTTGGAAGCAAGGTTTCCAGGACCTTGGGGGGCTTGCTGTTGCTAGGGAAATGTCATTTATTAATGTTTAGTAAAACCTCAGTCATGAGACCCTTCGGATATATCTCAGGGGCCATATGCTTAGAGTATAATTGCCAACATATACTTGGGGGTTATAGATAAAGGAGGTTTGCAAAGGAATTTTTATGTGCTTGGGGACATTTCACAGGATCCTGGGATGTCAGGATAATGTTAAGCCAAGATTCCCTTTGCCTCCAGCAAAGTCCATCATCAAGGCAGCTTGAGCTCCTAGAGGAAGGTCCCTCTGTCTGTTTCAAGTGTTAGAGAAACTGGCCTAGATCACCAGGCAGAAGAACCAAGCGGCACTTGGAGAACTTGGAAGGAAGGAGGTTTATTTTACACCGGTGGGCTCAGAGGAGATCATTCTCCAGACATCTGAGCCCCGAATGCAGGTGGGAAGGGTAATTTATAGCGTCATCTTCCGCATTTTTGGTGGCTTTTGCGCATGTGCAAACAGGGCAGGAAGAACCCGGAAGAGGAGTCTCTAAGCTAGGAACTAGAGCTTGTTTTAGTCACGTCGGCCATCTTATGGTGCAGAACTTTACTTATTTTCCCAACAGTAGTAATTTGGAGCCTGAGGCAAGCAAGTTGGGAACAAGAATCTGGAAGGGAAGTCTTCAGGCAGGGACTGAAATTCCCTCATCAGTCCTGTTGGCCATTATATAACAGATTTTTCCCTAACACAAGGACTTGTGGGCTCTAGACAGTAAGGGAATTTAATTTTTCATTTTCCTTTGTTTGCCACATCACCATAGCAAACACTTAAACCCCTTGTATCTTGATGAGGGTGATATTAGGGCTTCAGGAAACAGAGTCTATAGGTTTCTGGAAATTAGGCTGGGAATAAAATTGCCTTTTTCTTTCAGTTTAGTAAGTTATGTGTAAACTGAAGGAGACCCCTATCCTGCATGACCGTGATCTCTGTCAGTCAACCATTTGCTTTCTTTCCTTTCCCCTGTTCTTGGGCAGCCAGGAGTGTCTGAGGAGTATCACACATATCCCACCTTGGGGGCTGGGGGTGCAGTTAGTCTGTACTTTGCCCTCAGCTTGCCGCCATGCTGCTCCCTCAATACTCTGCTGGTCTCAAGTATTTGTCAATGGGCTGTAAGTTATAAGGAAATTTAATCTTATCTACATTTCTCTTGACTTTGTTGTCCACATAAGTGGAATAATACTTTTTAAAATACATTTATTTATATCACCATCATTATCAAAAGGATTCAAGGCGGTAGATATATGTATATTAATTTTTATTACTAAAATATCATTATCATTGTCAATGTTACACATTTGTATTCACAATTTAGGTATAGCTTGCTTATTTTTGGTGAGTTTTTTTTGAGAAAAAATATAAGTTTTTAGGAGAGGTTTTCCCTGTATACTTTACTCTTTCTAATAGGAATCGTAATGGCTAGAATTGTGAATGACAGAAAGAAGAGGCAAAGAGAGGAGACAGAGGCAGCATTTTACCAGATTGTTCTCTCATTGAGGGTATAAATACAAAGCCCTGTCACATGACTAAGATCACACATGACGGGGAACAGATTTGCCACCCCCATAATATGTCTCCTTGGCTAAGGATTATTTTGAGTAAAGGCAGTCAAAACTCAGAAGATTCAGGAAAAGCTCTTTACCTCCAACTGAACAGCCTAAATATATAAGGGGGCCCATAGCAGGAAGAGAGCTATAGAGAAGTCTTTTACCTGGGGAACTTATCTGCATAGCAGGGCAAGTTTGTTTTCCAAACATCTCTCGCCTTCAGTGAGTGGCCTTTCTCCCCCTTGTTTCCCTAGATCCCTGGTTGTTATATAATCCTCAACTCCCTGGCTGCCCTTTGGGTCTCATATTTTTGGGGGCTCCTATAGAGCCCGTGTTAATCTGCATTATATCAATTTAATTATTAGACCAGCCAAAGAACATAGAAGGGAAGAAAGAGAAATTTTTCTGGCCCCTTGCATGAGCACCCATGCACACAGACACACAAACACACACACCTATATTTCTAATTAATTTTCTGCTGGAGTTACAAGTTTTTTCCATACATTCCACTTTGGTATTATTCAGCTCCCTGGTGTCCTTCCAAAGATTTCCCTTTCTTAGAAACCTGGTTTTCACTGCCTCATTGTTTACAAGGCATTCAAACTTTCCAGCTCTTTTCTACTCCTTCTTGCTTTTCTGGCTTTCATTTATAAGTAAATAGGAGGCCTTGAAAGCCTCCCTGCTGGGCAATGCTAACTTTAGAAAGTGACTTTCTAATGAGTGAGAGACTGTCCTTTAGGAAATTTCAGTTCTTCCCCCTCTTCCCCCCCTCCATGAGTCACCTTCTTTAGCATTCTTTCATATTTTAGAGATGCCTTTGTCTGGGAGCTCATTTAGAGCAGGGTAGCCAAGTGGAAAGGGCTTGAGCTGAAAGTCAATGAAATGAGGTTTCTGCCCTGGCTCTCGCTTTGCATACACACTCACTCTGTGGCCTGAACTTTCCTGTATTAGTTAGAGAACTAAAATCTCTTTTATTTCCACCCCTTGTCTCCCACCCACTCTTACCCTCTCTGTGTTTTTTCTATTTTGCTTTTCAAAAAGGTTTAAAGGATAGATTACATGTTGGGGCTAAAGGCAGGCCACCACAAGATGGTCTAGCAGTTTGGCATGAAGATTATTCTCAGCTGAATTCAATCTAGACCTTAGGGGCTCAAGAGAATCTTTTAACTTCCCTTAACTACATAAAAGGATGTAACTTAAGTGTCTTTCCTAGAATAAGGATTATTTACAGAGATACATTTTACCTGAATGACTATCTGTGTGGCAGGACAAACATCTAATTATCCAACATCTGTTCTTCTTATCATCCTATGAAGTACATTCTTTTCCTCTGAAGTCTGAGACCCCATCACCCTCTTTGTTCAGGATGACATGTGTACCTCATGTTGCCTTACTGCCTTTGGAACTTACATGTCTGTGTGAATTTCCTGTGCATATGGTTCTAAATTTGATTTTCTCCTTTTAATCTGTCTCACATCAATTTTATTCTTAGTTCAGCGAGGACCCTTGAAAGGGACAGGGACTATCGTTCCCTGATACTTACTATACAGAAACCTTTGTATAAGCAGAGATATTCCTAGCTAAACAGTGACATATCAATGTATTGCAAAGAATAAGTCCTTCTGTGGTAGAGATAGAGCCCCTTCCTAAGGAATATGGTGGAGGCCTTCTCAGAACAAAGAAAGGCAATGTGGCCCAATCAACTCCTATACACATATGCATATGCATAGCTCTGACAGACTCTGTAACTTGGACTGTTTCCAATCAGTATATATGTGTCACCATATATGGGAAACAAAGAAATAGAAATTACATAAAAGGCTACACACCACTGTGCTCCAGGCTCAGTCTTCTGGGGTCTTAGCCCACTTAGCCCTTGGTAGCACAATAAAGCTGCTGCCTGGAAAGAAAGGCCTCAGTGTCCCATCCCTCTGCACAAGAATCCTGCTACACTTCTGTTCAGTATATAATAGTAAGTAAATGTGAAGGAATATGAAAAAGGAAATAGAATTTAACTCGTGGTCTGCTATGCCCCAGGTGTTATGCCAGACACCCTACCTACATTATTTCATTTATTCTTTACCACTAAATTGTTATATGAGTATGCATAATCCCAATTATAGAGATAAGAAATATGCCTAGAAATTTTAATGATCTTTGTTCATTAAGTTTGTTGATTTAGGAGGGAAGGATTAAACACTAGTGTTGGTTACAATCTGGAAGGAGGGAAGAATGGTAACTGCTTAATAGGTACAAGGTTTCTTGGGGCAGTGAAAATGTTTGGGAAACTAGACCCAGGTGGTAGTTGTATAACATGGTGAAAGTATGAAATGCCTCTGAATTGTTCGCTTGAAAATGATTAATTTTCATGTGAATTTCACCTCAATAAAGAAAAAGTGTTTAAAAAAGTTATGTTAAGATCATTTTGCCCTGGGGCACCTGGGTGGCTCAGTCAGTTAAGCATTTCCAGGTTTCAGCTCAGATCATTGATGAGGTTTTGGGGTGATGGTGGGGTTCATGGGGTCCAGAGCCGACAGCCAAGAAAGAATTCTTGAAGACATCTTTGGTATAAAAAGGTGATTTTATTAAAGCACAGGGACAGGGCCTGTGGGCAGAAAGAGTTGCCCAGACCCTGTGGAGAGACTGGTTATGTATTTGGGAGTTGGGGGAGATAAAGTTCAGGGGAAGTTTCCAATGAGATTTTCATATGCTTAAGAAGACTCACAGAATACTGGAGACCTAGCTATTGTCAGTCTAAGGTTGTTTTTCCCTCTAGCAAATCATTAGCATTAAGATAGTAGGGAGTTCCAGGAGAAAAGTTTACTCTGCCTGCCTCCAGTATTTGTCAATGGGCTACAGGTTATAAGGAAATTTAATCCGCCCTTTCCTTCTGGCCTTTGTTCCCCGTATCACTATAGAGGGGTGATGTTGGAGTCTGTAGTTTTCTGGAGATTAGGCTATTGATAAGACTGCCTTTTGCTTGTAATTTACTAAGATATTTGTAAACTAATGGAGACTCCTCCTGCAGGACTGTGATCTCTATTACTTTACCGTTTGTTTTTCCCCTTTCCTTAGTTCTTGGGCAGCCTGGGAGTGACCGAGTAATAGTATGACAGGAGAAGATAGGAGTCAGTAGGCAGAGAGGGAAAGACTAGGACCTGAGGTCCCTGGGTGGGGAAAAACATCTATTTTGGAACAATTCTGGGAGTGTCAGACCACAGCACATCCCCTCAGGCATAAATTTCCTCTTAAGAATGTAACAGGCCCCACCTACTTCCCCTCAGGTTTCCCTCAGGAATTTAACAAAAGACCTGACTAAAAGTAAGTAGTAGACCATAAAATGTATGACCCACAATGATTGACGTGGCCATAGACCACCCCTCATACAATGGAAATGAGCCAGTCAGGAAGGACAACCCAGCACCTAGAGTTACCAAGCCAGTAAGGGTAGGACCCGAGAAGAACAAGGGGGAAGGAAAGGGGAAAGGCAACAGAACCTTGTAAAACTTTCGAATGTCCTCTCTCTATAGAGCTTTCATACTATTCTTACTTTCTAATCTTATACTCTAATAAATTTTGCCTGCTGCTCATTTTGTGTAAGTCTTCTTTCTTCTAAGTGGTGAGACAATGAATCCGGGTTTTGAGGTAAAAAATCCTGCAATAAAACCCCAATCTGGAACTCCAGAGGCCAGGCAGATAGTGGAGAATAGTCACACTACTCTGCCAGTGGACTGTGACTGCTCAACCCTGAACAAGCTGAAAAGACCATTTGTCTATTTTCCCCAAGCCCTAAATTGAGTCTTGAATCTTGATCCAAAACATACCTGGGAGAAAAAAGAAAAAGGCAGGCAGGAAGAGAAAAAAGATTCCTCTGCTTTGTTTGTCCCTTTGTTTTTATGTTTATTTTCAAGAGACAGTGTATTTCAAATAAACTGACATGGTTTAAAGCACTACTCAGAATTTACAAATGATAAAACTTGGGAACAAATTATTTAACACAACTAATATAAAATGGGGATACCAGAAACGCTTTCTTGATAAGGATTTTTAAAAATTAAATGGCATAATGTTGGGGCATCTGGGTGGCTCAATCTGTTAAGCGGCTGACTTTGGCTCAGGTCATGATCTCACAGCTCATGAGTTTGAGCCCCACATCAGGCTCTGTGCTGTCAGCTTGGAGCCTGGAGCCTGGAGCCTGGAGCCTGCTTCAGATTCTGTGTCCCCCTCGCTCTCTCCCCCTCCTCCACTCACACTCTGTCTCCTTCTCTCTCTCAAAAATAAATAAGCATTTAAAGAATTAAATGGCATCATGCATGTTTGTGCATGTTAATAACTTTAACACAATAATTATCAGCAAACGGCAGGGACAGAAGGAATGGTGGAAACTTACCAAGAAGATCCATTACTCTTCTTAGGAATACAGAAAGAGAGACAGAGAGCTTCAAATTTCCACCCTTGGAGTTCATGGTAGCACAGTGTATTTCTTTCTTCTTTCTTAAGCTGTCACCTCAATGCATTTACTTATGCAGATTATTACCTTCCTAACTGGGAACACAGGAGTTGATTTTGTTACTTGTGTTCATTTACAGAGCAATCACCGTTTGTTTGTTTTTTTTCTTTCCTATTTGACTTATATTTCCTTTTTTTTCAAACTGCTTCAGTTGAGCCACCCCCAAAACAACTTACATTAACAGTTCTGTGTGTTTGTTTCCTTAGTTTTCTCTGTGCCAGTATAATCCTACCATACACCACACGTGTGTTTATATAAGTAGAAGTTTTTTTGTCATTATTCTTCATATGTTTGCATCATTCTGTTTTTTTTTTTCATTTAACTATATCTTGTAGAAATCTATGCACATTAACTTAATCCATTTTATGGCTGCACCATTTTTTCGAATTTAAATATATCCTACTTTATTCAATCATTCTTCTCTTTATGGGCATTCATCTTAGTTTCAATTTTTATGCTACACAAAATAACTCTACAACAAATGTCCCTGTACATGCCAATAAATCTGACTGTGTTTTTTTTGTTTTTTTGTTTTTTTTTTTCTATAATACATCTGTGATTGAAATTTCTGGGTCAAAGTATATATGTTTTATAAGCTGTAAGTATACTTCCACATGGAAAACAAACATTAAAAAGTAGGAAAAACTAATTTTCATAAACTATATCTGTATTTTTATTTTTTCAGGTTTCGAACCTTATAATTATTTGTCTTTTTTTGTAAATTCCAATAATTGTGTATTTGGATCCTGTATTTTAGGCAGCTATACAATATAGCATACCAGACATTTCAGTGAATTATACTTTATAGTTTCTGATATACATACATGATTACAAATCACAATAAAAATACAAATATTCTAATCTGGATTGTCTATAGATTTGGCAACAGAGAAACAAAATCTTCCAAGGAAAAGCAATAGAATTTAGGGTTTGGAGAAGGAACAGCTAGACTAAAAATACTTTTTACTTTCTATTACTTAGTTTTATTCCATATCTACTCTCTATTTGCTTGGGATATTTGTACAATGTATCCATTGCATTTGCATAAATGTTATGTGTTAAATATTATATCATGGATTTTTTGGGAAAAATACGTGAGGGATTTTATTTTTTAATCAAGAAGCCTAAAAATTCTAAAAAAAGTAGAGAGTCAGAGTTACTTGACTAGTTAGAAATGATTTCTTCAGCTTATAACAATGCTGACAGAGAAGACAGCGTTGAAAAGTGAAGGAAACATTGACATGAAGAGGAAAGAGAGGAGGTTTGGATGATGGAAAGAATCATCAGTGTTCTGGGGAGTTATAGGCTCACTGCCTCATACCTGATAATGAGTGGCGACTGTGGTATGTGTTGACCAGCATCCAAATGACAAATTGCATAAAACTAATGAAAATCAAAGAAGTTCCATCTTCTAAGATATGCAGGGTACTGTCAAAATAAAATTTAGGAATATATTGACAGTGTACTGATGAGATAATTTAAAAAGAATTATTTTTGCTAGGTCACTTCCATTATCATTGGAATTGGTAGTAAATATCTAACAATTCTTCCTTTGAAACAATATTCTTCCTGTCATTTAGATCTCATGAATATCTCCAAGGACTGGTTCATTCCAGCTTTGGTGGGGGGATATATTTTGTAATTTCTTTCACAGTTTTCACTCACAAATGGGAAATTTGGGACTAATGGATTTGCTGAGCTCTTTGCTTTCTGTTGATAGAATGTGAGTCTATCTATTAGTTAAATAATGTAACATGGCCATGTTTATCTTGAAGATGGTATTAAGCAAATAGAATTTAAAACAAAAACTATAAATTAAATTATCAGATAAATTCCAGCTGCACATCAAACCACTACAAAACATATATTTAAATAGTTCATTTGTTTGATTGTACTTACCCATTTAAAAAGTGTTGATTACACATGTGCTCCATTATAACAGTCTCTTCCTCAAATGGCAAGAAATGGGTCATAAGGTTATTCAGTATGCATATATCTACAGCATGCTCAATGTAAGCTATAGTTGGTTAGTTTGGCTTGTGAAAATAAATATAATTAGAATGCCAGTTGAACATATGTTATCAAACCAATGGAGAAGTTTATGAAACTGTATCAGAGATTATTTTAAAGACACCTTTAAATAATATAAAATGGTTGACTCTAGTTTGTCCTGTCACAGACAAATACAGACCTATTTTCAACAAATACTACTGTATTACATTCAGAAAAATAAATGATGAAGAATGAGAGCTCTTTAGAAGTGGACAAAGAATTAAGAACTATAGGTAAAATGATGCATTAAAGCAAATACTTTCATATCTGATAACATGAGGATCAGAAGTTCATCATTTTCCAGATAGCTTAAAAAAGACCTTTATCTGACACAGAGTTGCCTAACCTAGTTGCCATTTGGGATTCCAGAGATCCCCCTTCTCCCAGCTAGACAGGCTAATGTTCTAGCTCAATTTCCCCAGAAACTTGTATCTGTTCTCTAATTCACCATAGTTTCTAAGTTTCATCAGACATCTCCAATAAACAGATGTACTTCCTGGAGCTAAGAAAAAAATCTGTTTATCTCACAAATGACAGACTTTCTCTTTTGCCTACTTGCCCCAAAAGAAAAATCCACAGTGAGAAAGGAAAGAAAACTCATTTCTGGAAAGAAAACTCATTTCTGGAAAGAAAACTCATTTCCATGTTCAGTGAACTCTATGGCCCTGTCATGCATTTTCTTGGGATTAAAGGAAGACTCGAGGAACACACACACACACACACACTGATAATTGGTCTTGTGAGTTTACTACTTTCCCAATAAGAAAAGAAGAATTTGCAACCCATGACATGTGGGATTTACCCACATGTCCAGTGGCATATCTGGTGGCAGCCCAAAAGGTAGTCATTTGGCACAAAATGGGAAGACAATAGAAAGTTAACATCCAATGTCATTTTACATTAAACATTATATTTAATCTGAAATGTTTAAATGAATATTCATTTATTAAATTTTTTATGTTTTACATATTGCCACCAGTCTAACACAACGTTCAGGATTTCTACTTTTTTCTTATTTTTTAAGAAAAAGAAGGAACTTAAAGACGTTTATGAAATGATGTAACTGCTGAATTTTCTTCTTTTACTGTTACTATAGTCTTACTAAGCATCAAGTAATAGCATTTTTAGTGACTAAAATCCATTGTTTTTTCTTATATTTGACTTTGCTTTTAGAGAGCAACTTCTTTTCTTTCCTATTCTAATTTTACCAGTTTCTATAATGCTTAATAAAGTGTAAATTAGTCATAACTAGGTGTAATAACATACAATTTTGTGAACAAACAAGTGACTTTTAGTGTTCAGTTGTGCATGAAAAGAAGGTGCATGGGAATATAAGTTAGAAGCACGAGTGTGTCATGAGTGGTCAGTATGTTTTACAAAGGAAAATAAAGTTTCAGATATTTTACTAAGTAGGTAAAGCAGAGGCAGTTAAGAGAGTTCTTGTATTTTGAATTAAAATAAGTATAAATAATTTATTTTTAATCTATGTAATATTCATCTAAGCTTATAAATGTTAAAATACAGATCAATAGATACAGACATTATTGTACAATAGCTTGCTCAAAAGTAATCAATAATCTATTATTTTAAAAACCCCATGGTATCTTTCAAATATCATTCTTTACAGAAGTGAAATTCTGTGCAGCATTTCATAAGCTTACTTTTATCCTTCCTCTTGAAATATTTATCATTTATTATATTCCATGAAATTGTAATCTTGCATTCTTCTGAGGCTCTTCCTATTTCTCATGCCTCTACTTGTAAGTATCTGACTGTAATTCATACTTATCATCCTCCCAGCTTCTCTTAATGTGGCATTCCTGAAAGTACTTTCTCTTTTAACATGTTGTTTTTTTAATATTTATACTAATTATGAATAGTCACCCAATGTGATGATGGGGCTTCAACCACATTCCCAAACCCATTTCTGCATTACCAAATCTTCATTAGTTCTGTAAACTCAAAGCTTTATTAGTATACCAAACACTGAATATCTTCTGTCTCCTGGCTCACAGGTTTCCATCATGATGTGTTTCCTTCTAAATAAAACTGAGTATGCAATATCATTTTCATTATAAATTCAGTGGACCTTTCAGGCCTTAACTACTACTGTGTCACTTAATTTGACCTATCTTCAGTTTACCTAAACAGAAGAACTTGTTAATTCCAGTATTCTCTTTATTTTCATGTTTCCACACTACTTACCTCTCTCCACTTCAGAAAAGTCTGAACATTGTCAATGCTTCAAGGTTCAGAGAAAATATCATACTAGCAATGAAATGTTTCTGATGACCCAAGAACAAATGTCTCTCCATTTCTCAGATTCTCTAGATTCTAAACTGTATCTAACTTTTGTCATTTCATAATGTTGTCGTATTCAGCATACACTTAGAGATTAGTCAAACCCTCTTTTATTTTGATTTTACATTTGTATACATTTGTGTTTTGAGAACATAATATATGCTAGGTCTGTAATAAGAATTTTATTGATATATGTTTTCCTGCATTGACTGTCTCACTAGCCTCTAAACTTCTAGAATAAAAGAAAAGCTATCGTTCATCTTAAATCTTCCATAGTACCTGGTACAATGTCTTCCTAAACTAGAAGCTTAACTACTGTCTTTTAGAATACATGATCAAAGGGGCACCTGGGTGGCTCAGTCAGTTAAGCATCTGACTTCAGCTCAGGTCATGATCCGATGATTTGTAGGTTTGTGGCTTTGAGCCCTGCGTTGGGCTCTGGACTGACAGCTCAGAGCTTGGAGCCTGGAGCCTGCTTCACATTCTGTCCCCCTCTCTCTGCCCCTCCCCACTCATGTTGTATCTCTGTCTCTCCCCCCCAAAAAAAAAGTTAGAATACATGACTGAAAGTGATATATATCAGATTTATAAGATCAGATGATTTGATTACAACTTCATTGTTTAATTACTCTTTAGTTTATAAATTATGCATTTATAAGAGCAGTAACCTGTACTTCCATAGTCTTAAAATTCCCACGTATTAACAAGATCCTATATATTCATCATTAATAGGTTGTTTTTACTTTTTTTATTTCCAGAAATAGCTTATTCAGAAAGATATTGCTCATTTGTTCCATGTATATCATCGTGGTATGTAAATTTATATTAGATACATCTTTTTCTCAGTCTTTTTTATATTTTCCAACTATTATATTGAAAAACTGAGAGTATTAGCCACAAAAGTAACTCATAAAACTGTTGTCCTTATTTTTAAAAATTATCTATGTAATTGTGTGGAAAGTACTGATAATGAGATCCTGTTCCAATTAAGATGATATAGAATTTACTCTGTCAGCTATATTCACAACAGGAACACTTCAAGTCTGTTTAAGTACTAATTACTTCACAGAAAGATTTTAGAATTTTAAAAACAAAAAAAAAAAGAAATCCTAGATTATTTTTGTGCCTTGATTATAGACTTCAACAGAAAACAAAATATCTGGAATCAAAGGTAAATGTTCTTTATCATAAAAAATGTGTTTGCATTGCCATCCTCTGAGACCCAGGGATGCTGTAACCTGGCTTGCCAACAGAAAAGAGTCAAGCATTATTAGTCACCTGAAAATGGGAGGGACTGAGATCTGATACTCAGGAAAGTACAGAGAGAAGAGATTTGTAACCATAACAATCCAAAAGGAAAAAAGGTGAGAGGCAGATATATATCCTTGTCCAGAATCTAAATGAAGTCTAAGACAAAAAGAAATAAGCGATGGGAGACTGACTGATCGCCAAATGTGACAAGCAAGAAGGACAAGGTCATGGAGACAATATCAGACATTCAGTTGCATAATCACCTGGGAGAACTTGCAGAACATACAGTCTGTGGATTGCTAAGTTAAAATTATGAAAAATAAAATGAAAATATTGATGGTCAATTGGTATGTCTCAGTAACAGGGCTGTCCTAATTCACAGTGAAAAAGAGTCAGAACTGATTCAAATACATGGGTCACAGTTGAGGCTGTAGGTGGAAATTATGTACGTACAACAGGAATACTAGAGGGATACAAGGTGGGAAAAGCCCTCCTTTCACAACATTTCAAAAGATAATAATTGGTCACTTGCCAGTTTATCTTTTCATTCTTTCCTCTACCTGTTTTCACTTTTATATAAAACTAAAAGGAAAACTTCATGCCAGTTATGGTAAACTAGGTTCTTTGGAGAAGACAGTGTCTATGTTGAGAACAGCTAGGATCTCTGGAACACTTAACACACACACACACCCCTCTTTGGAGGTTTAAGAAAATAAAATGTCAGTGAAGAATTGAAGGATCAAAGCATAAGACAGGAGAAAGCTTCAAAGAGGTGAGCCTGAAATTTGGTCCTCTTTCCACACTTTTCCTCAAAGTTAGGCCCCACTTAAGCAGCATCAGCATCACAGGCTTATCTGTTAGTAATGCAAATCCGAAGCTACCCCCAGACCTAAAGAATCAAAGACTTTGTTAGTATAGTCTAGTGATCTGTGTTTTTTTTTTTAATTTTTTTTTAATGTTTATTTATTTTTGTGAGAGAAAGAGAGACAGACCATGAGCAGGGAGGGGTAGAGAGAGAGAGAGAGGGAGACACAGAATCTGAAACAGGCTCCAGGATCCGAGCTGACAGCAAAAAGCCTGATGTGGGGCTCAAACTCACAAACCCTGGATCATGACCTGAGCCGAAGTCAGATGCTTAATCGACTGAGCCACCAAGCACCCCTAGTGATCTACATTTTAGCAAGAACTCTGGGTAATACTGATGTCTACTAATGTTTGTGAATCACTATCCAGGAAGGATTTAGTAATTACAAAAGTAGTAGTTTAGAATGCCTTTGGTCACGGTGTAGGGGGAATAATTAGAGTTCTAAGCCAAAGAAGAATTATACATCTACAGATAAGATATAGGAACCATTGTTTTTTTGGTTTTTTTTTTTTATGACATTAAGGTAGAAAAATATTTGTTACATTGGAAAAATAGCACTAATCATAAAAAAATGAGAAGTTGGACCACTTTAAACTGTGTATCTTATATTCATCAAAAGACCCTACTAAGTAAAAAAAAAAAAATGAATCACAGGGGAAGAAGACTTTTGTATAACACATAATTAATAAATGAATCACATTTGGAACATGTATTTTTAAAAACACTGCTATTCATCAACATAAAATAGACAATCTAAAAGAAAAATGGAAATGAGAATTCCTAGAAAAATTATAAGGCAAGATGGAGACTCCAGTGTCCCAAGAAACTGAGAACAGTTCAGAATTACTGGAGTTCAGTATAAGGAATAGTGTTGTTGCTAGAGATGCAAATGGAGAGGAAAGTAATAGCCTGGAGAGGTACTACTATAAGTAGGGGATATAGTAGGTGAACTATAAGGAGTCAGATAATTAATAGGCAGATCATTTCAAGGGCTGTGGTCTTAATTCATGTTAAAGATGATGGAGCTCCCTAATGTGGAAATGGTAATTGGAAAGAAGGATGGCATGTAGATTTGTGTGTGTGTGTGTGTGTGTGTGTGTGTGTGTGTACACATTCATACATGTATAGGTCTTGGTGGATATTTGAATGTGAGGAGTGATGAACAAGGAGGAAGCAAATTTAAAACCAATTTCTTGACTTCGTCAGTAAGGAAATGATAATGCCATTCTCCAAGATAATAAATCAAAATAAAAAAAGCTTTATTGTTTTTTCTATCTTTTTACTATTTTTGTTTTTTGTTTTTGTTTTGTTTTGTTTTATTTTGCTTGTTTGTTTCATAGAGGATAAAACTGGTGAATTTCCTCTTGAATGTGGAATCTATATTAGCTTTCTTTTGCTGATGTAACAAATTACCACAGACTTAGTGGCTTATAATAAGGAAAAATGTACTATCTTACAGTTTTGTAGGTCAGAAGTCCAATACAGTTTTCGCTAGGCTAAAATTGAGATATCAGTAGAGCTGTATTCCTTTCTAAAAGCTCTAAAGGAGATACTATTTCTTTGCCTTTTCAGGTGCTAGAAGCCATCTGCATTTCTCATCTGTGTTTTTCCCCCCATTTACAGAACACCAATAGCATTAATCTGATCTTATTTCCATCATCATATCATTTTCTGATTACAGGTGGGAAATGTTACCTGTTGTGAAGACTCATTGGTTTGATTGGGCACACCTGGATAATCTAGGCTACTATCCTCCTCTCAAGGTTCATAATGTTGATTATATTTGCAAAGATTCTTTGCCTTGTAAGACCATGTATTTACACTTTCCAGGGATCAGGGCTTGGGCATTTGGTGGTGGGGGTGGGGGGTGGGCATTATTCTGCCTGCCACCATATCTTTTATGTGCTGCTGGAAGTAAACTAGAGATAACTTGGATGCATGAATCTTGTATACAGGATTATGATCTGAGCTGAAGATATTTATTTAAGAATCAACAGTGTAGAGATTCTTATTATAGCCATAAGAGTGGTGATATTACTCAGAAAGACGATATAAAGTTAAAAGTAACCAAAGTAAAACTCTGAAGAAGAGCAACATTTGTGTGAAAAAAACACCAAAGTGTCAGTCAGAGGCAGACTCGAGGAGTATGCTATTCCAGAAGCCAAGAAAAATGTGGTAGTCAATGATCCCAAGTTCTTGGAAGTTAAGAAAAGAAATGAGAAATAGCTGTAGGAATGCTTAGTTACTTTGGTAAGTAGATACTTTATAAAGTCAAAAGGCAAATTTAGCTTGTCACAAACTAGAGAGAAAGGAATTGGTAGGGAAGTGTGTCTGGTCGTCTGAAGCTTTGTGCCAGTAAAAAGGAAGACAGGTAGATGGATAAACTGGTGGGGGGGGGGGGTGAGGGGAGGAATTGAGATTGATAGCTTGTGTCTTTAAAATCCTAATAATAAATGTAATAAACCACTAAATATGGAGACGTTGAAAGTATTAGAGAAAGATTCAGTGTGTGAGGAGATTACTGCCAGAGGAGAGAAGTTAAAAAAAACAGAAAGACAGATGTTGGCTGGGCATGGACAAGAGCAAGAATTTTCTTCTGATGTGAGCAGAGGTGAAAAGGACAAAAGATGATCGCCACACAGGTCTGAGTGGCTAGTGACTTTATGTGAGGAAATGCAGATAAGGTGATTAGCAGAGACTGAATGGGAAGTGATAGGAAGTGAAATTTGAGAACAAGGCAGATTCAAATTAGCTGCCATGGAGCTCTGGAGAATGAGCAAGGCTGGAAAACTGCCAGCCTTCTGAGAAACACTCCTGGCTCAGCTGAGGTCATGCACCAGCAGTGACCAGCAGATATGTAATGTAATTTACATCTCAGAGTAACCACGTTAAAAAATAAAAAGAAACAGTTGAATTGATTGTTTTCCTTCTGTTTTCCAACTTTTTTAGTGAAAATTGAGTGATTTTAAACAACTTAAAACTTTGCTTTTTGGGGCGCCTGGGTGGCTCAGTCGGTTGAGTGTCCGACTTCGGCTCAGGTCACGATCTCGCGGTCCGTGAGTTCGAGCCCCGCGTCGGGCTCTGGGCTGATAGCCCAGAGCCTGGCGCCTGCTTCGGATTCTGTGTCTCCCTCTCTCTCTGCTCCTCCCCCGTTCATGCTCTGTCTCTCTCTGTCTCAAAAATAAATAAACGTTAAAAAAAAGTAAAAAAAAAAAAAAAACTTTGCTTTTTATGAACTGTATTTAATAATAACAGCAATAGCAACAACAATAGCAGCAGCAATAATAACAGTGGCTAAAAGTTACAAAGCATTTGCCACATGCCAACTCATGTAAGCACACTATAGATATAAGCTTTTTATTTTTATTTTTTAACTGTTTATTTTTGAGAGAGAGAATGAGAGCACACAGAGAAGGGCAGAGAGAGAGAGAGAGAGAGAGAGACAAAGGATCTGAAGCAGGCTCTGTGCAGTCAGCTCAGAGCCTGACATGGGGCTCGAACCCACTGATCAAACAGTGAGATCATGACCTGAGCTGAAGTCTGAGGCTTAACTGACTGAGCCTCCCAGGTCCCCTTCGATACAGGAGTTTTTTAAATCTTTACAGCAGCCCTATGTAGTGGATGCTATATTTATCCCATTTACAGATCAGTAAATTACAAAGACAGAGCAGTAAATTAGAGTAAATAAATAACCCAAATTTACAAAGCAAGTATGTAACAGACTGGGATTCACACCCAGGTAACATGCCTCTAGAGTCTATGCTCTTAAACATCTCCTTGTATCACCACACCAGTCTTGTTCTTTTTTTCTTCTATCTAGTAGTATTCACTATGGCTTTTAACTTGATTGCACTGTTTGTCAAACTTCCCTTAGCAGTAGCCTGTACAAAATTGAGGAAAAATGCTGGGATAATTGCATTCTATTGAATAAATAAAACCTCTTAGTGTGTGGCTACTGATGGTCATAATTTGAAATACATGAACAGCCCCTTGATTGCCTTTAATCACTTGTTTGGGCAAGTAGCACTGAAGCCTCACGGTGTTCTGAGGGTTTGTCTACCCTTGGGATGAAGGGTATCTTAATAGGGCAAATGATGCTAAAGAAAGTAAGAAAGGATGGGGCCTGGTTCTGATCAAATAGGTCCTGTTCTTTGTAGAATCCATTTCTAGACAACTCCCATCAATTCCTACTATACTACACACTAGACAGCTTAAACATTGCTGAACTCTGGAATGGGTTTGGAGAAGTTGGGTTCACCAAATAACTGTGCAACTGTTTCTGGTACCATATATTTGGAGATTGTAAGTTTTGTTTTGACAGGAGTAGGGGTTTTATTCCCATGACTTGGTATCTGTAATAATTAATTAATTCCCAGGTTATAGATGGTTATTGAAGCACCTGGATGGCTCAGTCGGTTAAGTGTCCTACTTCAGCTTCAGGTCGTGATCTCATGGTTCATGGGTTCAAGCTCCACATTGGGCTCCGTGTTGACAGTGTGGAGTCTGCCTGGGATTCTCTCTCTTTTCCCCTCTCTCTGCCCCAACCCCACTTGTGTTTCTCTCTCTTTCAAAAATAAATAAATAAACTTAAAAAAAAAAAGATAGATGGTTATTGACACAAGTAACAGTGGACTTCAGGGGCATTTGTTGGAAATATTGAAAGTTCCAGAACCCAGACCAAGTTGTCCAGAAAGTAGTGAGAATCTCTTAGAATGAGAGTCTTCTTCTGGAATCAGTATGTCAAAATCAAGGAATTTTTAATCCTGTTCAGAATTTCCTAGCAACTCTTAGATCTCCATAGGATGGAAACTAACATAATGATTTCACAAATTACTAAATCAGTATTAGTGTTCAGTGGGTTCCAGTTACTGAAATGAAACCTAGATATTTTGAGAGAGCAAAACAAAATTTTAAGTGTATCAATCTGGTATCACTATGTAACAAAATACCCCAACATGCAGTGGCTTAAAACAAATTCATTTTGTATTATTCATCTATATGCATGCCAGTTCACAGGGAGCTGATCTAGGTTGCGCTTACCTGTGTTTATCTTTGATGATGATTCGGCTCTATCCTCTTAGAAGCAGTAGGTTTTCCAAGTGTATTATCTTTTCCTAAGTATATTATTCTCTAGCAGAATCACTGGAAGCTTAAGTCCAAGGCTCAGAAGGACTCTTGTTTAATCAAAGCAAAATGGCCCAAACCAAGGCTAAGTCATGGGGAAATACAAGGTGAGGGGAAATACATGATTTGAGATGAGTCCATGGCATGAAAGCAGATGATGATAGAGATGAAAAATTGGGGCCTGCAGCTCAATCACCAATTCTTGTAAACTTGCAAAATCTAAGAATAATATATCTGCCCCCCCAAACAAAAGAAAAGAAAAGAAAAGAAGAATGAACTAATGAGTTCAATTTTGAAGTTCCAAGGGAACAAAACAAATATGAACTAAAGGATCATTTTACAATATAAGAGTTTAGGCATTGCAATAAATACAGGACACTTGTTAGTAGTTTTTTGAGTATACTTATTAAAAGTTCTGGTGCTTTGGAATTTGGAAACAATTGTGCCAAACTGGTTTCTGCCTAGAGATGGAAATGCCAAATCATCTTAAGGATATTCTCTATTCTGGGAGGAAAAAAAGGATAGCTTACTACTTATGTAAATGTGTAAGTGGAAGCAATCCTTGCCCTGAGGAATTGGTATAAAAAATCCTTTTGGATTTCCTAAGATCTAGCAATTTTTTTTTCCCTTTAGTATACAGAATTCTGAAGACAGTAGAAGTGCTGAGCCTATCTGGTTTAAGAATAATAACCTTCTATTTTTATTTACTTTTTTTGAGGAAATTCTCTACTGTTTTCCATAGTGGCTACCAATTTACATTTCCACTAACAGTGCACAAGGGTTCCCTTCTCCATATCCTTGCCAGCACTTGCTATCTCTTGTCTTTTGACAAAAGCCATTCTAACAGGTATGAAATGATATCTCACTGTGGTTTTGATTTGCATTTCCTTAATGATTAGTGATATTAAACATATTTTTCGTGTATGTGTTGGCCATCTGTATGTCTTCTTTGGAAAAATATTGATTCAGATCATCTGCCTATTTTTCAAATGGAATATTTGGGATTTTTTTTTTTTTTTTTTTTGCTATTGAGTTATATGAGTTTTCTCTGTATTTTAGACATTAACCCCTTATCAGATATGTAACTTGCAAATATTGTCTCCCATTCAGTTGGTTCAGCCATTTTGCTGATTATTTCTTTTTCTGTGCAGAAGCTTTTTAGTTTGATGTAGTCCCATTGATTTAGTGTTGTTTTCATTGGTTTTGCCTTTGGTGGCAAATCAAATTATTGCCATGATCAATGTCAAGGAGCTTACCGCCTATGTTTTCTTCTGAGACTTTTATGGTTTCAGGTCTTACACTCAAATCTTTAACCAATTTTAAGTTAATATAATATTATAGTACAAGATAATGGTTTTATTTCTTTGTTTTTTTGTTTGTTTTTTGCTTGTTGTCCAGTTTCCCCAATACCATTTATTGATGAGACTGATCTTTCCCATTGTACGATCTAGTAGTAATTCCATTTCTGGGTTTTTATCTGAAGAAAATAACTTGAAAGATTTATGCACTTCTATGCATACTGCAACATTATTTACAGTATTCAAGATATGGAAACAAACTAAGTGTCCATTGACAGGTGAATGGATAAAGAAATGATGAAAGGATAAAGAAAATGTGGTGTGTGTATACTAAATATTATTTAACCTAAAAAGAAAAAAATTTTACTTTTGTGGCATGGATGGACCTCAAGGGCATTATGCTAAATGAAATAAGTCAGACAGAGAAGGACAGCTACCACACGATCTTACTTATATGTGGTATCTGAAAACTCAACAACAAAAAAAAAACACCAAAAAACAAGCTCATTGATACAGAGAACATATTGGTGGTTCCCAGAGGTAGGGGTAGGGGGCGTGCAGGGTGCGCTAAATGGGTGAAGTGAGTCAAAGGTACAAACACTGTAAGAGAGTAAGTCTTAAAAAGTTTTCATCACAAGAAAAAAAATATCTATGGTGGTGGATGTTAACTGTACTTATTGTGCTGATCATTCTACAATATATACAAATATTGAATCATTATGTTATACATGTGAAACAAATATAAGTATATAATTATACCTCATTTAAGAAAAAAGACATGAAAAGAAAAAATTTTCTTTATGAAAAATATAGTAAACTTCTCTATGTTGCATGAGACAGAAAAAATGTTATCATTTATTTAGGCCACTGGTTTATAGTTTTATTATTTTTATTTGCTTATGGCTGAATGAAATCTGAAGGAATGCACATTTCAACCTTTAATAAACTATGTCATTACTTATTTTTTGTATTTCTGTGTATGGGGCCTTGACAGACCTCCCTCTCTCCTCTCTCTAAGTTTTGAATTGATTGTTGATATCCACATTTTAATCATCACTGCATGGTTGCAGTGCAAATTTGTATAGATGTTGCCTGGTTTTCTTATTAAGAAATCTGTAGGAAAAATATAGCAGATGTACTGGTAATATAGTCAGAAACTGTTCCCTCAATATCAATGAACTTCTAAAGACTTTTTTTTTTGGCCCTTACTAGGCAAAGGTGTTAAAGTTTCAGGTGAAGTGTTTGGGCTTTATAAGACTCAAGGTTACATGGAACTTTGCAAAATTAGGCAGAAACTTACCTGCACCAGCAAAATTCCAGCACCACCAACCCAACTTCTTGAGAAAACTGACTTAAAAAACTATGTCATGGGATATTTACCTGCTTAATTTTTTATTAACATTTTTGCTGACATTGCATCCTGCTGGGGAAATATAATTTAAAAAGATGTTCTCCCAACCCACAAAACTTTTCCAGAAAGGTAGTAGAAGAAGAAAACAATTTTATTACTGAATAAACATTAAAACCAGGATGTGATACATATCACAGGTAATCTGCTAAGAGATTGAAAAGACAGAAAGGAATCTCATCGCCTTATAAAACTGCTTTTAGTCCATTTGAGCTACTATAAGAAGGACACCGTAGATTGAGTGGCTTTTATAAGCAACAGAAATTTATTTCTCACTGTTGGAGACTGCAAGTCTGAAATCATAATGCTAGCATGGTCAGACTCTAGTGAGAGTCCTCTTCTGGTTGCAGGCTGCTGACTTTTCAATGTATCTTCACATGGCAGAGAGAAGCCAAGTTCAAAGAAGAGAAGAGAAGCAAGTTCTATCATGACTTTTAAAAAAAATTTTTTTTTAATGTTTTTATTTATTTTTGAGGGAGAGAGAGAGGGACAGAGCACAAGCAGGGGAGGGGCAGAGACAGAAGGAGACTCAGAATCCAAAACAGACTGCAGGCTCTGAGCTGTCAGCACCAGAACCTGATGCAGGGCTTGAACTCCTGAACTGTGAGATCATGACCTGAGCCAAAGTCAGACACTTAACTAACTGAGCCATCCAGGTACCCTGCCCTGCCTCTCATGACTTTTATAATGCAACTAACCCCATTCATGAGGGCTCCATCCTTATTTAATCCTAATCCTAATTACCAGCCTAAGACACCTTGTCCTAATACCATCAAATTGGGGGTAGAACGATTTCAATATATGAATTTGGGGGGTACACAAAATTTGGTCCATAACAGTTGCCAAGCAGATACAGCCCTTTACACACATGTTCTTTTTTTTTTTTAAGTTTATTTTACTTATTTTGAGGGAGACAGAACCTGGGAAGGGTATGGGCAGAGAGAGATAGAGATGAGAGAGAGAGAGAGAGAGAGAGAGAGAGAATCCCAAGCAGGCTCCATGCTGTCAGCACAGAGCCACATGCAGGGCTCAATCTCATAAACCATGAGATTACCATGAGATTATGATCTGGGCTAAAACTAAGAGTTGGGCACCCCTAAAAAATGGTGAGGACAAAAGTTTGGAGAATATGTACACTTTTTTTTTTAATTTATTTTTAAAGAGAGAGAGGATGAGTGGGGAGAAGGGCAGAGGGTAAGAGAGAGAATTTTAAGCAGGTTCCACACTCATCACAGAGCCTGAGGCAGGGCTCAATCCCACAACCCTAGGATTATTACCTGAGTGAAATCAAGAGTCAGATGCTCAACCAACTGAGCCACCCAGGCACCCCTACACACGTGTTCTTAAGATAAGCAATCACTAGTCCTTATGTAAGAAAATTTAACAGTACCATTTGTCACACATTGTTCATCCCAACTTTACCTGATAATTGGGTTGACCATCTGCATTTGCCAATAAGCTGTATCCGGAGGAAAAGCAAACTTCCTATATTTTTATTACAGAAGGTAGTTTTGCAACTTAGAGCAAGGTGCCCACAGGAAGTTAGCCACTAATCCCTGGTGTGTTTGTAATAGTAGCCTCACCAGACTAAGACAGCTTTATAAGGGCATGAGATGTTTTTAGATTGCCTGTGATGTATATCCCATTCCGATTTAATGCTTATTCAATAGTAAAACTGTTTTCTTTCTCTACTATCTTTGCAGAGAAGTTTTCTGGGTTGGGAGAAGATTTTTTTTTAATTATATTTCCTCAACAGAATTCCTGTTTGACAGGAATTTTGCCACTGGCTCTTATCTTCATTTCTTTCACAAGGAAAGAACCCAAGAGAACGATCTATTTCTGTTTTGCAGTGTACAACAAGGGTGAAATATTGGAGAGCCTTGCTCAGTATGCAATTAATCTCAGCCTAATTTACAGAAATCTTGAGGGAACACAGAACAGAAGAGTCACCCTGCTCGAGTGATGTTTCAAAAATTATAAAATGGGGAACAGTTTCTGCCAAGGAATTAAAAATTATGGAACCCAGTTTATTTTCTATCTTACGAAGGACAGGTGTGGCTGTATCTATTAGGGTCCTAAGGTGGGAAGACAATGGAGCAGAGAAAACAAAGCAATTTGCAGAAATAAACTATCATGAGGAGAACACAGGTGGGAAACTAATGCCATCACTAGTAGGTCAAACAACCTGCTATAAGACGTAAGTGGAGTTTGAACAAAGTGTAGTAGTTAACCACTCAGGCAATGAGAGCACCTACTTTTTTTTTTCAAAAAAATTTTTAATGCTTATTTATTTTTGAGAGAAATAGAGAGACAGAGCTTGAGCAGGGAAGGGGCAGAGACAGAGGGAGACACAGAATCTGAAGCAGGCTCCAGGCTCTGATCTGTCAGCACAGAGCTCAACGCAGGAGTCAAGCCCATAAACCGCGTGATCATCGCCTGAGCTGGTCAGGCGCCCCAAGAGCAACTACCTTTAACCCATTAAAGAGTGAGAAAGAAGACAGTGAGGGGTCAATCACAGCTCACAAATGAAGAAGATGATACTCACCCTTGGCTCAGGATCTCAATTCTTATCTCAATCCTAGAGATATAAATTATCCAGAATTAAATTTAAAATAAGATATGTTATGTCCCCAAGCAATGGGAGAAAGGACCACTGTCACAGGCAAGGGTTTGAGATATATATTCTTAATACCCAGACCAAGATGGCAAGGTATTTGGAAAAATGTCTTAAGTTTACTCATTGGACACTTGTTGAACCTAGAGAAAGTATTATCTATGCAAGCCTTGGGCTCCTTTCTAGATGGGATTTCTATTCTAGGGAAAAAAAATTGTGCACCAAAGTAAATTGTATACCCTCTTGAGGTGGGAGAAATACCTCTTTCAGCACACAAAATTTTACTGGGAAAATGAATGCTGGGAGATGATAATTCATTAACCTTTTCTCTGTTTTGGTAACTTCCCACCCACAATTGCTTTAGACACACTGCAATACTCGCCATTAGGTCAGATTATTCCATTTCTTTAGAGTTAAGTTTTTCCAATAGAAGTCTAAATGGGAAAAAAAAGTCACTTTTGATATTTCATCTTTGTTATAATATCTCTATTTCTGTTTGCCTAGCAGCTTTTTTATTTTAAATTGCTTGAAATTACAGTATTTCAACAATAATAACATTTGAAAACCATACTTTTTATTTATACAAGCTGGGTGATTTTGGTTTCAAAAATATGAAAGCAGAAGAAGTCAAAACATAAAGTTTATTCACTCATTCATTTAGTCATTTATCTGTACATGTATTGAAGAGAGGATTTTATGAGACTCTTTTCTGTGCCAGACTCAGAAATAAATACTGGAGATATAGCAGTACAGTGAATAAACTAGAAAGGTGTTGGCCTTTAGGATCTGATACCCTAGTTCAAGCAAAAGGAGAAGCTGATACTCTTCTCTGAGAAAGCTGGACCTACATAAAGGAGGAGGGAATAGGCATCAGGACTCTCCGTGGAGAGAGAATTGCCAGTAAAAGAAACAGCAAACCCTGAGATAGGAACACATGGTAGGTGTGTAGGGCAGCAACAAGCTCAGAGTGGGTAGACTGGAGGAAGCAATGGGGAAGAGTAGCAGCAAGGAGATCAGAGAGGTAACAGAAAACCTGGATTATTTTTAGGCACTTGAGTACTATTTACAGATTTGACTTTATCTTTAATGAATGGAAATAGATGGAAAGACAGGTGAATGAGTTGAGATGAAATTGGCATGATCCATTACATGATTTTAAATTACCACATGGGCTGCTCTGTTGAGAATAGACTTTTCTGGGGCTCCTGGGTGGCTAATTCAGTTGAGCATCTGACTCTGGATTTCGGCTCAGGTCATGATCTCAGGGTAATGGGATTTGGCCCTGCTTCAGGCTGAATGTGGAGCCTGCTTAAGATTCTCTCAGGGCACCTGGGTGGCTCAGTCAGTTAAGTGTCCAACTTCCACTCAGGTCATGATCTCACCGTTTGTTGGAGGTTCATGTCAGGCTCTGTGCTGACAGCTCTGAGACTGGAGCCTGCTTCTGATTCTGTGTCTCCCTCTCTTCTCTGCCCCCCCCCCCAATAAACATTAAAAATTAAAAAAAAAAGATTCTCTCTCTCTCTCTCTCTCCCTTTGCTCCTCTCTCCCATTCCCACTCTCTCTAAAAAAAAAAAAAAAAAAAGACTTTCCAAGCTTGAGTACAGAGGGAAGCAAGGAGCCTATCAGAGAATGAAGTAGTAATACAGTGCTGTTGTTGTTTTATCTAACATGCTTAAAAAATAATGGGGCGCCTGGGTGTCTCAGTCAGTTAAGCATCTGACTTTGGTTCAGGTCATGGTCTCCCTGTCCGTGAGTTCGAGTCCCGCGTCAGGCTCTGTGCTGACAGCTCAGAGCCTGGAGCCTGTTTCAGATTCTGTGTCTCCCTCTCTCTGACCCTCCCCCGTTCATGCTCTGTCTCTCTCTGTCTCAAAAATAAACGTTAAAAAAAATTTTTTTAAATAATAAAAAAATAAAAAATAGTAGTAGTATAACAGTAGTCAATTGTCCCAAGACAATTTATTTAAAATAAATTGTCCTCTAAAAAATCGTGTAAAATTCCAATAATATCATGTATTAAGTGTCTATTTTTTTCTTAGATAAACTTCTAACTGTTCTTTTTACATCAATCTTTTTCTCAACTGCTACTGTAGGAGTATAGTAATGTTTCATTTACTACTTAGTTGACTGTTATACTATATACAGTATCTGAAAGGGTTAGTCATAATTCATTGCTATTTCATTTCCATATCTTTCTTTTTTTAAATAAAAAAATTGTAGTGGAATTTAGTTACAAATTTACATTCTTTCAAGTTTCGAAGTTTTTAGGACGTCATAATGAATCCTAAAATGAATGTGGATTTTTTTTCTTTTTCTTTATTAATATGGATTGGACGAATGTGGGACTATCTAATTTTTCATTGATTTAGAAATTTTATTTTCTACTTGGACACCATAGTATTCCAAAATATCCTTAATTTTAAGTAACACGCTCTGGAGATTATATATTGTATATTAGTATACATATATATAGGTATTGTAAAAGGTTCAAAATAGCCAAAGTAAAACCAATGAATCACTAAAGTAGTAATTAGTAAACATTTATTATGCATACACCGAAAAGACAGTTTGCAAACCAGAAGCATTTAAACCAGAACATGGAACGAGGCCCAGGGGTATATTGTTATAAAGCAGTTGTATAGTAAGAAACCAGTGAGCAGTTGATTCTTCACAGTGATTGGTTACAATATTATAATGCTGAGTGGTTATCTCATATCAGCCTTGGGAAACAGTTCAAATTTTGCTTACCATTTCCAGAGGCACAAGCAAGAAATGATCCAGGTCAAGTTAGCCTTGCAAAATAAGCTAAATTAAGCCTTTCCTGCATGACTAAACTGTTCTCTCTCCTCAGGGAAACCTTATTTCTGTCTGTCCTTGATTTTAACAGTGTACAGAATACAAAGATATTATGTGGCATACATTGCATTTTATATTCAACATCATTTAAATATATATGCAGTTAGATATATAATAGATATTCTAATAACAGTATATTATAAATATATAAATATATGCATTCTAATGCAATTGCATGTATATCATCTAGTGCAATTATATGTGTGTTATATAATATGCAGTAGTCTCTTGCATCATTTTCTTTAGTTTGTGACATTTAATGTAATAATGAATATTCTGTTTTATCTTCATTTACTATTTACTCCCAAAATAGCTTTTAGTTTTCAATTTGTTTTGTTTTTTTTTCTCTACTTCAGGACCACCACCTATCTATGTTTGATTTTGATTCTTTGATTTCTTTCTTTTTTCTTTTTCTTTCATTCTTTCTTCCTTTTCTTCTTTCTTTCTTTCTTTCATTTCTTTTTTTTCATTCTTTCTTTCTTTTATTTATTTAAAATTACTTTTACTATTATAAAAATTTACTTTCCATTCTTAGCAATTTTCATCATGTCAATAATTTAGTTTTTAGGTATGTCTACTCGGAACCCTGATGTATCCATCTTTTTAATTGTTCATTTATTATTATAATTGTTATTATATTATTTTATTATAATCTCTTGAATGGTGCTATTTGATAATCAGTTCCTTTGTTTATGCATGTAATTGTGTGTACTCTCCTATTTCATTCCTTATTTATTGTTCTTTCCCATTTCTTTATCTTGCCTTATTATCTTGCCTTTATTCTGTGTCTGTACTGCTGTCTGCCAGAATTTGTATCTGTCAAAAATCATTTTGTCTAACACTGTTCTTTTCTTGGGACTGGCCAGAAGTCCTGTCCCTAAAAACTTTTGTTAATGTTAGCAATCACTTTCCTAACATCAAGAAGTCAATAAAAAGATTATTCTAGATATTAGATTTATAGGATTATTTTCAAGGAGTTTTTATAAGCTATAGCTAATATAATTTTTCGTAGAAAATTATAAGCATTGCATGACGCAATTATCCATTTAACTAGTTAGGATCAATGTTTGTAGCTAAATCTGAGAATATTTAAGACTAGTTATAATGTATACTTTCCACTCTTGTCATTACTTTTGTGTATGTTCCAGATGCAAGAGCTAAAATTAAGTGGCAAAACACACAGTTATCTTGCACTATTTTTTTTAAATGTTTTATTTATTTTTGAAAGAATGTGAGTGGGGGGGAGGAAGAGAGAGGAGGACAGAGGACTAGAAGTGGGCTCTGTGCTGACAGCAGCAAGACCAATGAAGGGCTTGAACTGTGAGATCATGACCTGAGCTGAAGTCGGACACTTGACCAACTGAGGCACCCAGGCACCCTGTAGTACTATTTATGAAGCATTATTTTTTTTTAATTTTTTTTAACATTTATTTATTTTTGAGAGACAGAGAAAGAAAGAGAGAGGCAAAAAGAGGTAGACAGAGGATCCGAAGCAGGCTCCACACTGTGAGCACAGAGCCCGATGCAGGGCCTAAACCCATGAACTGCAAGATCATGACCTGAGCCGAAATCAAGAGTCGGCTGCCCAACCAACTGAGCCACTCAGGCGCTTCTATGAAGTATTAATTTAAAGTGTAAAGATAAATAAACTTTACCTTCTAATCTCTACAGTTACACAATAGACTAGGTGAAAAACCCATATTATCTACTCAAAATGGAAATGATTTTTCCCCCGATCTGCTCTCCATGGCAAACTATAACAAAAGAAACATAGACATTGGAATTTTCTAGGATCCATGAACTCTAGAGCAGTGTTTATTACAGATACAGTGTTTTTCTTCTATGAAGCTCTTTGAGCGTATACCATGAACGAGGTGTGCTTGTAAGTATTAAGAATTTTTGTCATTGAACAAAATCAACAGAAACCCCCATTCTTTTAGAGCTTCTATTCTTAGGGTAGAGAATGCACAAAATGGATAATTAAGTGTAAATACGTTAATCGATTTAAAAAGTCAAGATAAAACTAAAGGAGTAGAGAAGTATAAAATGTTAAGAGAGTTGTAATTTTAGAGATTCATGAGACCAGTTAGGGAGCTGTATTATTTTTATTGTTAATAAATTACCCAAATATAGCTAGTTAACAACAACAACAACAAAATCACATTCATTATCTCACAGTTTCCAAGGGTTAGAAATCCAGGCAAGTCTTAACCAAATCTTTCTCTTCACAGGGCTTCAATTAAAATTTTAGCCAGGCTATGTTCTCATCTGAAGCTCATGATTCTCTTCCAAGCTTTGCAGGTTATTGGAAAAATCTATTTTCTTCTGATTATAAGACACAGGTCAACTAGATTCTGCTCTCACCTCCTAGAAGACTCCCAAAGTTCCTTGCCACAAGATCCTCTCAAAACATAGCAGCTTATTTCAAGGTTATGAGGGGAATCTGATTTCTATCTCTGACTTCTAAGACTTCTTTGTAAAACTTTGTCTGATTAAGCCAGGCCCACCAGGATGCTCTCCATCTGAATAATTCAATTTATTAGAGACCTTACTTACATCTCCCAAATCTTTTCACATTTGCCTATGATGTAACATAATAATAGGAGAGATTATAGGGTTTTATCAGCAAACTGAGTTATTTCATTATTTAGTCATGTTCTGTTGTTTAGCAGCAAATTAGGGGTTCTTTCCCAAACAAGGAGAAGGTATCTTACAAAGGCATGGGTCATTGGATGGTCATGTGAAAAGCAATTGCAAAATCCCTGATGAGAGAGGATGATGTGGACTAGGGTAGTGGCAGTGATGGTGGTAAAGAGTAGTCAGGCAGAGATTTGCTGTCAGTCTCAATATGTAGAGTAAGAGAGGGAGAGGACAAAAAGGATGATGCTATATATATTTTCCCCCAAGCAACCAAAAGAATGGAATCACTTTTGACTTTCTTTTTTTTTTTTTTAAATGTTTATTTATTTTTGAGACAGAGAGAGACAGAGCATGAACGGGGGAGGGGCAGAGAGAGAGGGAAACACAGAATTGGAAGCAGGCTCCAGGCTCTAAGCCATTAGCCCAGAGCCCGATGCGGGGCTTGAACTCACGGACCGCAAGATCGTGACCTGAGCTGAAGTCGGACGCTTAACCGACTGAGCCACCCAGGCGCCCCTCACTTTTGACTTTCAATAGAAATACTTAAGAAAGAGCCCCTTAGGTTGGATAATACTGGACAAATATCAAAATGTTTATTTAGTACATATTGAACATAAAATGCTTGTTAGACATTGAAAAGAAAATGGCAAGAAACCACTTGCATATTTGAGTATCCAGAGAGGAGGTCTAAGCAGGAGATAATGATTTGGCAATCATTACCTTGGACAGGGTATTTAAGGCCATGAGACTATGGAAACTCTAGGGAAAGAGTGGAGATTCAAAACCCCCATTGTTAAAGGAGGGAGCCTTGGGGCTCTACAGACTTTCTAGGTTGGTAAAATGAGGAGGAACAACCAAAAAGTCTTTTAAAAATGGGCATAGAGATGAGAGTAAATGCATGAGGGAATGGTATCTTGGAAGCTAAGTGAAGAATTTGTTTTGAGGAGAAAAAAAACAAATACTTCAATGCTACTGCCACATCAAATAAGATTAGGACTCAGAGTGACCATTTTGTGTAACAAAGTGTGTCTTTTGTGATCATTTAAAGAGCACTTTACAGAGATAGCAGTAATAGAAACCTGGTTGGAGTTGATTCAAGACAGAAGTGGGGACATAATTTGGAGACAGTAAGTACAGAAAACTATTTCAGGAAAATTGGCTCTAAAGATAAGGAGATAAGTTGGTTTGTGTTGTTGGAACACTGAGAACAACACAGCTTTTTGCTTGTAGGTTTGTTTAACAAAATAGAAGAAATAACAGCATGTTCATATATTCTGTGGAATGATCCATTGAAGGGAATACTAGATGATATACGTGAGAGATTGGACAATTGCTAGAGTCTTGTTCTTCAGTTACATAAGAGTGGGAAACCAGGTCAGGTATACAAACACAGGGGTTGGCTTATCTAGGATCAGGGAAGGTCCATGAATAATAAAAGAAGACAAGGTGGATCATATGATCCTGATTTAACTTCAGACAGGTCAGCATGGTTATGTGTTTTTTCTCAGCCATGTTAGCAGTGCTGGTAAAGGTATACAGGAAACAAATAGTTGAATATAATGTTTTTATTTTGCCAAGTTGGGTAAAAAAAAAAAAAAGCAAAACCAAGAAACTGAGAGTTGTGCAAAGGAGTAATTAGAGAAATCACAATAATAACGATAATAGATGGTAGAGCTTGCTAGGGAAATTAACTTAATTTCAAATTCTAGGAGAAAAATCTTTAGGTAGTAACAGATAGACCCTCACTTCAAGTTCCAGTAAGAATGGGTGAAAAATAAGAATCAAGGAGGCATCTAAAGAGGTCAATCAGGACAAAAGACGTAGATTCAGAAGATGGAACAGGAGAGATTCACAAAGTAAAAATATGAAGGACTGGAATTTTCATCTTTCAGAAAACCCATAGGCAAATTTGGAGGCATCAATATAATCAAGCAAATTCAAACATCTATAACAATTGAAATATTAAAGGTGCAATGATGTGCTATGGGAGTAAAGGGTAAAATGAAATTACTTGTGGAGTGGAAGAATCGTGGGGGAGATGTATTTTGAGTTGGGTCTTAAAGAAGTTAGAGCAATGCTGAAAGGCAAATCAGACCAAAGATAGATATATAATATATAATATATAATATATAATATATAATATATAATATATAATATATAATAATAGATATCTATATCTATCTCTATATATCAGTATCTATATCAGTATCTGTATCAACTATATCTCTATCTATGGAAGTATCATTTTCTGCTAAGCCAAACAGAGTGCCAATTCAGGCCTGATTTTGTTAAGGATTTTATTGTTAAAGAAAATAAGGTAAACCTATAATTACCACTATGAATTAAAACATTCAGTTTTGACATGCTGCATTTACTGGTCATCATTATGAGGTCAAAAACAATAAAATATATGTTTTATGTTAAGATGTGCATTTTTAATCTATAATTATTACATGTACTCATATTCATCAGAATGGCTCAATTATGCCATAAAAACAAACTTTGGATTTCTGTGTAACTTAAAACAACCAAGGTCTGTTTACTCTCAAGAAAAGTCCACTGCAGGTCTAAGCCATTTTTGAGGGAAGCTAAGTGTTGTGTTTCTACATCACCCATTGCTTCCACAATTAACAAAAGGAGGGAAGCAGACTGGCAGTTTGAGCACCAATAATTAAAAGCTTCCACCTGGAAGTGAAACACACATCTTCTGATTATACATCTCTACCCAGTGGAGGTCGGACAACCGTGTCTAACTTGAAGAGGGTGAAGGAATGCAAGTCTCTTGTGTTCTTTGAAACAGAAAATAGATAGTGGTGATTTGTAGATGTGACTAACTGAACATCACTGAGGTATTTCTTTTATTCTTGCTTTATTATGACTCAGAGATTTATAACAGTGTTCTAAATACTCAGACCAAATGATTATTTTTTCCAAATTATGGCAATATAGTTCAAAGCTATGATCTTGAAAATTTTTGTGCATGTTTTCTGAAATCTGTTGTTAAACCTCTTGGTAAGGCAAAATGGGCATATTAAAAGTCATACTAACCAAGATGATACACTTCGAAAAAATTTAAGAATGATTTGTGACCTCACTTAACTAAATTTCACATACTCATATATTCTTCAGAAGACTAAGCCTAATTCATTCTTAATTTACTGAAAATTAAAATATTTTTTTGTGGTTTGATGATGCCATTTTCAATCTAGCAATAAAAACAAAAGGCTGTGGATTCACCATGGAATATAGATATTTGAAAACATTAATGTTTTTTCCTCCATTAAGAGTTTTCTCTTCCCAACCTTTCTCAGCTATTAATTTTGTTCTGCCAAAATCATTTAGAAAGAGACAGAAGCATGAAGGAGGAATTATGGAATGCAATTGTGTTTCTAGCTCTCTTCAATATTATGAATAATTTGGGAAAAAAAAGACATTTTCTTTGTTAGAATAAACACTGACAGATGGTACATTGCATTTTTTTTCAAAGAAGTGTTTTGGTATACATGTCATTGGAATAAATCTGTGCAGATTAACTGAAGCTCGGGAAGCATTTAAAATGCCCTGTTTGTGTCTAGCACAGTGCCATGGATGCTCAGTAACTGATAGCTGATGATGGCAAAGACAGTCTGAGCATGGCTACTTAATAGCTCTTCATACTGAGAGTAGATGTGACTTTTTAAAATAGTACATATATTATCTACATTGAAAATGTATTTATTCCCTTTATATCATCAATAGAGAATTATAAATCAGACTATGTCTGCATAAGACTAATCATCCAGATATAAAGTGAAAGATCCCATCGCTTATCCAGGCACTTAAAGACACTGGGTATTTCTAGTGCATTTAGGGGAAATTATACAGATGTAAGTCAGACAAACATGGAGATGAATCCCAATTCTGACTTTAATCGTGGTATCTGATAGCATGTTCCTTCACATCCTTGCACTTCCAGTCTCTTTGAAGTCCCAGCTTTTAGTTGTTTGCTTTAGGTTTCAATGAAATGAAATAGCTAAACTACTATCAGTTCATGAATGTTGAGTTTGTTCTTTTAGAAAAACTTAGCTTTGGAGTGCTGGGTGGCTCAGTTGGTTAAGCTTCCGACTATTGATTTTGGCTCAGGTCATTATCTCATGGTTCCTGAGATTGAGTCCTATCAGCACAGAGCCCACTTGGGATTCTCTGTCTCCCTCTCTCTCTCTGCTCCTCCCCCACTGGTGTTCTCTCTCTCTCTCTCTCTCTCTCTCTCTCTCTCTCTCTCTCTCAAAATAAATAAATAAAACTTAAAAAAAAATGTCAGCATTGGAGAGCCTGGGTGGCTTAGTCGGTGAAGCATCTGACTTCAGCTCAGGTCATGATCTCATGGTTCGTGGGTTTGAGCCCCATGTCTGGCTCCTTGCTGACAGCTCAGAGTCTAAGCCTGCTTCAAATTCTGTGTCTCCCTCTCTCTCTGCCCCTCCCCCCCCAAAAAAAATAAACAGTAAAAAAACCTTTTTTTAAAGTCAGCATTTTATAAAAAAGGAACATTAAAATAAAAATGAACATAAATGATCATGAATAATGCTAAAATATATTATTTAATTTTTGCATAGTGATTTTTACAGTTCTAAATATTGTAGAACTGCCCATGGGTCCTGGTGACATGTTTATGTGAAAAGAAAGATTGATTGTGTTTAAATGGGCAAATACTGTAAAATTATCTACCTGTCTAGGGGAGTTTGTGTGTGGGAAGGGGTAGAAAAGTCATATACATTTTTCAAAGAATTATGTGTAAATACTCATTTTTCTTGACATAAATTTAATAATAAAGCATATAGTAATTAAATAACCAACAAAGAGGAAGATAAATATCATCATGATGATATAATTTTAATAACAGTATCTGGCATAAGAAATCATTAAAATTTTTTTGCCATTGAAAAAAGAAAAAAACAGTAAAACATGCTAAATCTGGTTCACAACTCTAATATTAAATTAACAGTATAAACAATCAGATCTAACAGACAAATTGATAGTGTGTAGTGTTAACTCCCCTAACCTCAACATGGGAAATTTTAAATGAGTATTGTGAGGCTCTTTAATAGCTCTGGTGAACAGTAATTATAAATATACCATCATCTCCAGTCTCAACAGAGGAATTGCCCAAGTTCTTTTGCAGGGTTGAGATGCTTTACATAGAAATTCTGGCATCTTTTGGATCCACCACTGAAAAGATGGTTTGACTCTATCTTTGTTCACAGCTTAGTGTTTTCACTGATACTATACCTTGAGCTTCCCAGATAATTCACTAAGAACATGTATTGAAATGTGGCCATATTATAAAATTTCTCATTTAGATGTGTGCCTTGTTATGATGAGCATTTGCTAGAGATGCTACTCTTTTAAAATTGTCAACTTGGAGTCAGCAAGTTTTATTTTCAGAAGATTTATTTAAAAGCAGCTCTCAGAGCCTTCCCAATTGGCCTGGAAAAAAAGGAAATTATATCTTAGTGTCTAGACAGACATTACCATCAAAAATATCTTGGAATGCAAAGCTCAGGAAACTTGGGGAAAACTTCATAAGAAACAGGGATCTTCCTGAGAGAAAAGGGATTTAGATGCTGAACTTTTTAAATAGATCGAGAAATACACCAAGATCCCCCTAAGGAGAACTCAGTAGTTAAAATCTAATATTAACATGGCACTTCCTGTGTATAGGCACTGTTGTAAGTTTTTTTTAATTTTATAAACTCATTTAATATTTATAAAAACACGATGAGGATTGTCACCATTCTCATTTTAGAGCTAAGGACAATGGGACAGGGAGAGTTTAAGTAACTTGCCCAAGATCACACAGCTAACAAGGGAAAGACTCAATAGCTTAAGCAACCTGCCACCGGGGGCTGAGCTCTCATCCATTACATCAGACTTGAAATTGGATAACCTGATTTCAACTGTTAAGACCTTTATGACTGTAGGTGATATTTGGTTCTACCCTAACCTATAGGTAGGCTAGATAGGTAGGTACCTGAAAGCAGTCCTCACCTGCTTCCACATGCTCACCTACTCATCCTGAAGAATTTTAGATGATATAAATATATGATAGAGTTGAAACTTTCCAGACAAATGAGAGGTATTTCAAACAGACAACATATCCTTGGCAGATAATATTTTAATAACAATAGGATCAGTGGCTACAACAACAACAAAATACTAATGGCTGAAAAAGATACTATAATAATCTATCAGACATTTAGGACCAGAATTCATCACTTTGATGTGAATACAAATGTTCGTGAACTATTTGGGGAAAGGGGAAACTTGAGAAAAGAGGTATTTTCTGTTTATTTGAAAATTATTCCATAAGGACAATTTTCTATGGTATTGACATTTTGGTAATGATTAGAATAGTTCTTTACCAATCATGACATGTACCTATTCCCTTAGAAAATGGATAAAATGTTTTCTCCTAAGTTTTTTGAGTTTTCTATGGGGAATTTATCTTAGATGGGACACGTATTCTGCCTTATTTTTCTTCTTAAAGTTTTCTCTGAATCGTACAAACTTCTTATTGAATTCAGGTTATTATTTTTTCATTAGGATTACATGTGTTTTGCAGTTTCTTGGAATTCAGGTATTTAGCGAAACGGCTATTTTGAATTCTACATTTTCTTAAACAGAAGATATAGCCTGGATTTTCTTTCCTTTCCTTTCCTTTCCTTTTCTTTTCTTTCCTTTCTTTTCCTTTTCTTCTTTTCTTTTGTCTTCTTTTCTGTTTTTATTTTTATTTATTTTTTATATGAAAATTGTTGTCAGGTTGGTTTCCATACAACACCCAGTGCTCATCCCAACAGGTGCCCTCCTCAATGCCAACCACACACTTTCCCCTCCCTCCCACCCCCCATCAACCCTCAGTTTATTCTCAGTATTTAAGAGTCTCTTATGGTTTGCCTCCTTCCCTCTCTGTAACTTTTTTTCCCCTTCCCCTCCCCCATTGTCTTCTGTTGAGTTTCTCAGGATCCACATATGAGTGAAAACATATGGTATCTCTTTCTCTGCCTGACTTATTTCACTTAGCATAACACTCTCCAGTTCCATCCACATTGCTACAAATGGCCATATTTCATTCTTTCTCATTGCCAAGTAGTATTCCATTGTATGTATAAAGCACATCTTCTTTATCTGTTTGTCAGTTGATGGACATTTAGGCTCTTTCCATAATTTGGCTATTGTTGAAAGTGCTGCTATAAACATTGGGGTACAAGTGCCCCTATGCATCAGCACTCCTATATCCCTGGGGTAAATTCCTAGCAGTGCTCTAGCTGGGTCATAGGGTAGATCTATTTTTAATTTTTTGAGGAACCTCCACACTATTTTCCAGAGTGGCTACACGAGTTTGCATTCCCACCAACAGTGCAAGAGGGTTCCCGTTTCTCCACATCCTCGCCAGCATCTATAGTCTCCTGATTTGTTCATTTTAAGCCACTGACTGGCAGGAGATGGTATCTGAGTGTGGTTTTGATTTCTATTTCCCTGATGAGGAGCGATGCTGAGCATCTTTTCATGTGCCTGTTGGCCATCTGGATGTCTTCTTTAGAAAAATGTCTATTCATGTCTTGTGCCCATTTCTTCACTGGATTATTTGTTTTTCGGGTGTGGAGTTTGGTGAATTCTTTATAGATATGGATACCAGCCCTTTGCCTGATATGTCATTTGCAAATATCTTTCCCATTCCATCAGTTGCCTTTTAGTTTTGTTGATTAGTTCCTTTGCAGTGCAGAAGGTTTTTATCTTCAAGAGGTCCCAGTAGCTCATTTTTGCCTTTAATTCCCTTGCCTTTGGAGATGTGTCGAGTAAGAAATTGCTGTGGCTGAGGTCAGAGAGGTTTTTTCCTGCTTTCTCCTCTAAGGTTTTGATGGTTTCCTGTCTCACATTCAGGTCCTTCATCCATTTGAGTTTATTTTTGTGAATGGTGTAAGAAAGTGGTCTAGTTTCATTCTTCTGCATGTTGCTGTCCAGTTCTCCCAGCACCATTTGTTAAAGAGACTGTCTTTTTTCCATTGGATGCTCTTTCCTGCTTTGTCAAAGATTAGTTGGCCATACATTTGTGGGTCTGATTCTGGAGTCTCTATTCTATTCCATTGGTCTATGTGTCTGTTTTTGTGCCAATCTCAATTCTTTTATACTTATGAAAGGCTGTTTTGTGACCCAGTATATGATCTATCTTGGAGAATGTTCCATGGGCACTTGAGAAGAAAGTATATTCTGTTGCTTTGAGATACAGAGTTCTAAATATATCTGTCAAGTCCATCTGATCCAATATATCATTCAGGGCCCTTGTTTCTTTATTTATTCTCTGTCTAGCTGTTCTATCCATTGTTGTAAGTGGAGTATTAAAGTATCCTGCAATTACCACATTCTTATCAATAAGGTCGCTTGTGTTTGTGATTAATTGTTTTATGTATTTGGGGGCTTCCAAATTCGATGCATAGACATTTAAAATTGTTAGCTCTTCCTGATGGATAGACCATATAATTATTACATAATGCCCTTCTTCATCTCTTGTTAAAGCCTTTAATTTAAAGTCTACTTTATCTAAGTATGGCTACTCCAGCTTTCCTTTCACTTCCAGCAGCATGATAGATAGTTCTCCATTCCCAAACTGTCAATCTGAAGGTGTCCTCAGGTCTAAAATGAGTCTCTTGTAGATAACAAATAGATGGATCTTTTTTTTTTTTTTTATCCATTCTGATACCCTATGTCTTTTGGTTTGAGCATTTAGTCCATTTACATTCAGTGTTATTATTGAAAGATATGGGTTTAGAGTCATTGTGATATCTGTAGGTTTCATGCTTGTAGTGGTGTCTCTGGTACTTTGTGGTCCTTGCAACATTTCACTCACAGAGTCCCCCTTAGGATCTCTTGTAAGGCTGGTTTAGTGGTGATGAATTCCTTCAGTTTTGTTTTTTTGGGAAAACCTGTATCTCTCCTATTCTGAATGACAGACTTGCTAGGTAAAGGATTCTTGGCTGCATATTTTTTCTGCTCATCACATATCCTACTATTCCTTTCTGGCCATCCAAGTTTCAGTAGATAGGTCTGCTACTATATTTATGTGTCTACCTTTGTATGTTAAGGCCTGTTTATGCCTAGCTGCTTTCAGAATTCTCTCTTTATCCTGTATTTTGCCAGTTTCACTATGATATGTCATGCAGAAGATCTATTCAAGTTACGTCTCAATGGAGTTCTCTGTGCCTCTTGGATTTCAATGCCTGTTTCCTTCCCCAGATCAGGGAAGTTCTCAGCTATGATTTGTTCAAGTACATCTCCAGCCCCCCTCTCTCTCTCTTCTTCTTCTGGAATTCTTATGATACGGATACTGTTCTGTTTGATTACATCACTTAGTTCTCTAATTCTCCCCTCATACTCCTGGATTTTTTTTTTATCTCTTTTTCTCAGCTTCCTCTCTTTGCATAATTTTATCTTCTAATTCACCTGTTCTCTCCTCTGCCTCTTCAATCCGCGCTAAGGCCTCTTCCATTTTATTTTTTACCTCATTTATAGCATTTTTTAATTCATCATGACTATTTTTTAGTCCCTTGATCTCTGTAGCAATAGATTCTCTGCTGTCCTCTATGCTTTTTTTTCAAGCCCATCGATTAATTTTATGACTGTTATTCTAAATTCTTGTTCTGTTATATTGCTTAAATCGGTTTTGATCAATTCATTAGCTGTTGCTACTTCCTGGAATTTCTTTTGAGGAGAATTCTTCTGTTTCATCATTTTGGCTAGTTTTCTGTGCCTTATGCATTGTAAAAGCTTGTTATGTCCTCTGCACCTGCGAGTACTGCTATATTAAAGGAGGGTCATACACTGTCCAGGGTCTGGCCCTTCAGGAGGTGTTTTTTTGGGGATTTTTACTTGCTCTCTGTTGTTGTAACATTAGTTATTTTATTACCCTACTCATAGTAATATTTTGGACCCTCCACCAGGTGTGCTTTGATTTGTTCCTTGGAGTAGCCCTGTAAAGGAAAACAGATAGACAAACAGGAGACAAAAAACATTAAAACACACAAACAAATAACACAAACAAAAAACTAAAACTAAAAACAAAAAACCCCAAAGTACCGACTATAAGTAAAGAAGAGGGTGGAGGCTGTGCTGATGAAAGAGCACATACAAAGAGAGAAACGACAGGAGCAGTGGGAGGGGTGTGGCGGGGGGGGGGGGGGGGCCGCGGGGAATAAACATTGATTAGGCAGAGAGACTAAAAGGCTTAATCCAGAGAGAGGGAAAGGAAAATAAAGAAAGAGGTGGGGAAAACGAAACGAAGATAAAGTTACCCAGACGGAGAAACTATATGGCTTGATTATTCCAGAGAGAGACAAAGGAGTGTAAAGAAGAAGTGTAGAACAGGTATCAAGACAATGGGTTAAATATGTCTGTTTAGACAGACCAATAACCTGTTTAGACATCCTAGGGGAGGGAAGAGATAAGGAGGAGAAATGGGGGGGGGGGCAAAAATATATCTATATATCCAGAATTGACCTAGAGTTAATCCAGGCAATGCTGCGTGGCTTGTTGGGAGTAGCTCTCCGAAGGGTATGTGCCCCTGGAGTGGATAAGCAGTTATCCAGTGCAAGGGGGCGTGGTTTGGCTTAATCTGGATCCCCCTCCACTATGGGCCCCGGGAGTGATCCCTGAGGCCCCGCCTTGGTGGTGGTGGTTGGGGGGGTAGTAATGGTGATTCCCCAGTCTCTTCTCTGTGGAGCCGGACACAGTGGACTCAGTTTGAGTCGTCCTCACTAGGTTGTGGGCACAGAGGGAGCTGTCCTTCTCACTCCACCAACTCCCCTGACCCTGTGCTTGGCTAGGATTCAAAGTCCTGCTCTGTAGGCTCTGCTCTGGCACTGGGGAGGTGCCTCTCAGTGCGGCGATATGTGGCCCCAGCTGGCTTTGTGCCACAGCACTTCAGGAAGGACCGCCTTCTCCTACTGTAGACTGAGCTGCCACCCTGGCCGAGAGCCACCGGGGTGGTGGACACAGGCAGCCTTTGTCTTTTCCCACACCACTCCAGGGAAATAGTGGCCTTTTCTTCCTGCGGACTGTTCCCTTGGGCCAGCCACTGCACCCGGGGTGGGGGGTGGGGGGGCACTGCGCCTGGGGGTGGAGGACTCAGGCAGGTTCTGTACTATCATATGCAGCCCTCCACGGAGGGAACTACTTTCTCCAGCTGCGGACTGAGTCCCTGACCTACCACCGCACCCAGGCCTGGCTCCCCTCCTCCCCAGGTGCACAAACAGGGAGCCAGCTCCAGTCCGAAGAAAACCCCATAGTTAGAGATCAGATCCCTCTCAGTCTCAGTCCGATGTCTTTCTCCTGTCCAGATATGGTCATGCACTTCCCTGGCTGCTCTTTCTCTTCCCTTTGTCCCTCCATAGCAGGGTGTCCCCCCCACTCTGTGCCCACGTGACCTGGTTTTATCTCCCCCAGTTCACAGTTACCAACCTATCTTTTTTCCAGCTTTTCCATTTTCTTCCTAGTACATTTTGTCTCTTTTCCTCCCAGGCTCTGGTGTTCAAAGTACTTTGGCTTCTACACTTCAATGTTTGAGAGTCTCAGGAAGTATGGTTTCCCCCTACTTCCCCACCATGTTGGCCCCTCTGGAATCTCTTCTTTTCTGTTTTGAGAGAGAGAGAGAGTGCAAATGGGGGAAAGGGTCAGAGGGAGAGAGAGAGAATCTCAAGCAGGCTCCACACTCAGTGCAGAGCCAGATGCAGGGCTCAATCCCAGTACCTTGGGACAATGACTTGAGTCAAAATCAAGGTCAGACACTCAACCAACAAAGCCACCCAAATGCTCCTGTTCCCTGGATTTTATAGTTGGATTCAGACATGTTGGTGGTGCTGTTGAAAGCTCACTATTTGATTCTTAATGGAATTAAAGATTGGAGCTTTGGCCTGGCCAGGGCTACCTCTTTTTCCCCTTTGCTGTTGGGAAGTTCCTGGAGTAGAGTATTTGTCAGTTGAAGGAATTCCCAGTCCTCATACCGCTTGTGTCATCTCAAGCTTCAGGCTAGAAATGAGGTCAGAGATGCAGTCTCTCTTTACTTTTGTTTCAAGAAAAAGGTCAAGGCCAAGAATGAGATAAGAATACAAAGAATGGTGTTCTTTTCTTCCAGTTGTAAGGCCTTGAGTTACATAAGAAATTTGCTTAAATATTATTTCCCATATCAGTTATTTTAATTTTTTTCAATGAAACATTGGGAGAGGACTTGGGTCTTTCATTCACACTCCATCTTCCTTGGAATCCCACAATTCTTGATACTTTTTTATTTATCCCCAGTACATTCATACTAACTTATGAACTTTCTCAAATCACAGCAGAGAACAAACAGCAAGCTGAAAGGGGCAGACCTTTGAGAAGCAGAATTGAAACCTGAAAGCATTAGGAAGCCAGAGTATAACTAATGTACTTTAATTAATGAAAATAATGGCCCTGTGGTACTGACAAAATGCTAAATTATGTGTGATGGCTTTTTGTTTAAGCAAAAAACATTGTGAACAATACCTTTTAGATATATTTTAGTAAAAAATATTAAGAATCATGTACTCTTATTAGTGTAACTTTATTTTGGAAATATCCTAATATGGAACATATGTTGCTTGCCAAATATGGACTAAATTAGCTATTGCTCTATACCCTATGTAGTATTATTCTGTTATCTGTGCTTATATCTTTCTCTCCTTTAACTTGACTGTGTGATCCTAAGAGTAAAGATGATATAAATCACATGCCTTTTTAGACAAGGTTAAACGGAATGCTGGACACTAATTGAAAGTTTTATTGCCTGTATAATTTGAAAGGACAGCAAGGAAGTAATGGTACTGCAATTCATGATATGTGAACAATTTATCTTTTTTTACTATTATGAAAATGAAATGAAGTTGAACAAAATTATTTTCATAGTTAATGTTGAAATAGGTAATTTGAATATTCCACTAAGTTGAGACAAATGTTTTATTTTGAGACTATTTTTAAAGAAACAAAAATGAAACACTTCTTTAATCAATCAAAAAGATTAATAAAAAGGAGGAAAAAAATGGAAAAAGTAAGCTGAAATGAGGCCAACCAAGCAGGAAGAAATGAATCAAAACCTATCAACAATCTCAATCACTGTAAATGTGCCCGAACTCGCCAATTACAAAACAAAGATTATGAGACTGGGTTATTAAAAATAAACTAACAAAAAAAAACAGATATAGCTGTATCTTGTTCAATAGAGATTGAGCTAAATATGACACAGAAGATTTGGAAACAAAAATTGGAAAAAGATATACCCCCAAAACTCACAAAACAAAACAAAAGCTAGCATTGCTATTTTAAAATGACACTAAATGGGCTTTACTCATTTGACAAGTACTAGACATAGTCTCTCAATGAATAAGGAGTTACGAAACACCCTTTTGCTGTGCAATAACTAGATCCTAATACTATAGATTCTCTGATTCATTGCTCATTTAAAAATAGATAGGAGATCTCTTTATTAATTCCTCACTGCAAAATACAAACAGAAACAAAGAAGGGGGCACACAAATAAATAACGGCTCAATCAGGACTCGGAGGCAGATGGACATTAGGATAGCGGGGAGTAGTGCCTCTGTACCAAAAGCCCAGAGCACATACCTGAGTCTGAACTACAAAGGTCAGTGACCAGGAGTGCAGAAGGAGCCAGGAAAGAGCAATGAAGAATCAGCGAATTGGACCACAATCATCAGAAGACACATAGTCCTAAGAGTAGGTGTGGGGATGTTTTCCAATGGAGGAAAAACAAGGAAAGAAGGACGAATCTGAGTATGTTTAATTTGACATAAAACTGAAGGAAGGCTTGAAATGGTCCTGGAATCAGAACAACCAAATTAACTTTCAACCAATGAAGAAATGTAACCTCCTTGAATGGAAGTTTTCTCAGCCATCATACAGGATTTCCACAGATTAAAATCAAGCATCCCCCAATGACAAATATTACTAAAAATAAAAGAAAGCAAGGTACTCTGAGAGATAGGACAAATAAACTACAGTCCTAGAATGTTAAGATGTGTAGAGTAAGATAAGCTATACTAAGTTACATTTGAAACATAAACTTACTATTTGTTAATATTGCTTTTCATTTGTCACACCTAAGTCAGCAGAAAGCTCTGCTCCACACAGGCAGGTACTTAAGCTCTCTTTGTTCCTATGTTATAACCCCCTAGGTTTTTGCAACAGGGAAAAACAGGGACTAGAAAATTGGGTATGGGATCTGCAGTATCTCAGTCCAGACACAATTCATGACACTTCTGCTTATATTTTATTGACCGAAAACTAGTCATAGGATCCTATATAAATTAAAGGTACTGAGAATTGTATGGAAGCAAATAGCATATTGATTAGCATCAATGCCCCTGTCACAATTGAACAAGTTTATATTGTCACACAGAGAATACAACCTAAGTATTAAAATGTTGAAATGAAAAGCCTAGTGGGAAATGAGTAAATGACATATTAGTCCTAGTTTTAAATGAGTGAATTAGAAGATATAATAAAATATGTACCCACCTAATAAAGTCAAATAAAATAATTAAAGCAAGAAAGAAACTACAAGAAAAGAAATAGACCTATCCATCATATTGGGAAGTTTCAACATGCCACTATAAATTATTGTTAGGTCAAACTGGCTTTAAAGACGTCAATTATAGCATAGAAGATTTGAAAATAACCAACTTTAATACGCATTCAACTATTAGTGAGTCCATGATATTTTCAAGCGTCCACATGTGACTTAGAGCAATTGATCATTTTTTAGGCCATAAAATATATCTTATAATCTGCAAATACAGATGTTACATTAACTAATCTTTCCAGCAATTATGTAAGGAATGCAATATCTTTTCAATAAATCTATTTTCTAAGTTATACAGTATTCTCATGTTGTTATCATTAGTTTAGTAAAACTAATTTACTACTTTACTGGTTTTCAAGTGAAGATTTTATATTAGAACAGTTTATACCTGGTAAATATTTGAGAAGAGAGTTCAGAGAAATCCCAGTTTCCCCTATTATTAACATCTTATATTAGTTAGCTACATTTACAGAAATTATTAATATGTTATTATCAGCAAAAGTCCATGCTTTATTCAGAGTTCCATAATTTTTACTTAATATCCTTTTGCTGTTCCAAAGTCCCATCAAGGATATCATATCACACTTAGTAATCATGTTCCCTCAGGTACCTCTTGGCTATGACAGTTTCTCAGTCTTTCCTTTTTTGACAGTTTTGAAAAGAACTAGTCAGGTATTTTGTAGAATATCCCTCAATTGAGATTTGTCTGATGTTTTCCTCATAATTAAGCAGGTTTATATGTTTTGAGGAAGAAAACAGATGTAAAATGTAATTTCCATCACATCATTTCAAGGGTCCATAATATCAACAGGAATTATAATCGATGTTAGCTTTGATTTTCCATTTGAGGTAGTTTGCCAGGTTTCCCAACACCTAAGTTGCTATTTTTCCTCCCTATCCATATTACACACTTTGGAAGAAAAGCACTAAAGGCATAATCCATAAAAGAAAAGATTGATAGGCTGGATTTTATTAAAATAAAAAAAAACTTGTGATATGTGAAAAACCATATCAAGAGAATGAAAAAATAAGCTACAGACTGGGAGAAAATATTTGCAAAAGACATCTCTGATAAGGATTTTTTCCCCAAAATGTATAAAACCTCTTGAAACTCAATAGTATAAAAACAAAGAACCACACGTTAAACACCTATACAGACACCTCACCAAAGAATGTATCTAGATGTCAAATAAGCATATGAAAAGATGCTTTACATCTTGTGTCATCAAAGAAATGAAAGTTAAACAAAAATGAAATACCACAACACACCTTTTAGAATGTCCAAAATCTGAATCACTGACAACACCAAGTCCTGGCAAGTGTGTGGAACAACAGGAACACTTCCTCATTGCTCCTGGGAATGCAAAATGGGACAGCCACTTTAGAAGAGAGTTTGGTGGTTTATTTTAAAATTAAACATACTCTTACCATGGGATCCAGCAAACGTGCTCCTTGATATTTACCAAATATATTTGAAAACATGCCTACACAAATACCCGCACATGGATGTTTATAGCAATTTTATTTGTAACTGCTAAAACTTGATCTGCAACCAACGTATCCCTCAGTAGTTTAAAGGATAATAAACTGTAGTACATTCAGACAACGGAATATTATTCAGCACTAAAAAATATGAGCTATCAAGCCATGAAAAGACATGGGTAACTGTAAATGCATATTACTAAATTAAAGAACCCAATCTGAACAGGCTACATCCTGCATGATTCCATTCATGTGATATCCTGGAAAAAGCAAAATTACAGAGACAGTTAAAAGATCAGAGATTGCCAGGAGTTTAGGGGCAGGAAAGGGATGAATAGGCTAAGCAGAGAACATTTTTATGGCAGTGATAGTATGCTGTGTGGTACTCTAATGATGGACATATGTCATTAAACATTTGTCCGTATCTATAGAATGTACAACACCAAGAGTGAGCCATGATATTAATCATGGACTTTGTGTGATTGTCATGTGTCATTGTTTGTTCTTCAACTGTAACAAATTTACCAGTCTGGTGGAGGATGTTGATAATGGGGGAAGCTATGAATGTGTGGGGGCAAGAGGTAAATAGGACATCTTTTAACTTTCCCCTCTAGTTTGCTGTGAACCTAAAACTGCTCTGAAAAACAAAGTCTTGATAAGATAAAGAAAAGAAAAGAAGAGGAAAGGAAAGGAGAGGAGAGGAGAAAGAAAAGGAGAGAAAAGGAGAGAAAAGGGAAGGGAAGGGAAGGGAAAGGAGAAGAGAAGAGAAGAGAAGAGAAGAGAAGAGAAGAGAAGAGAAGAGAAGAGAAGAGAAGAGAAAGGAGAAATAATTTTAAGAACACACATCTGATCAAGGACTTTTATCCAGAATATTCATCAATTTAAAATTCAACAACCAAACAAGCAAATAATGCAGTTTAAAACATGCAGAATATCTAAACAGATGCTTCTCCAAAGAAGATACACAGATAGCAATTAAGCATATGAAGAGTTATTCAACATAATTTTTTATTAAGGAATTTCAAATTTAAACAAAGATGAGCTGCTACTACAAACCTACTAGAATTGCTAAAATCAAAACAAAAGAGCAGACAATACCAATTCTGGCAAGAATGTGGAGCAACCAGAATTCTCATTCTTTGTTGGTGTGAACATAAAATACACCAACTTAGAATACTTTGTGGCAGTTTCTTATAAAGCTAAACATGGCGTTACAATATAACCCAGCAATTGTGCTTATAGATAGAACCTCAATTGATTTGAAAATTTATGGCCACACGAAAACATGATCACAAATGTTTATAACAGCTTTATACTAACTGTATATTTTTATATTTATAAACATATTTATACTAAATATAAATACAGAAGTATAAATATTTAGATGATTTTTATTTTATATATAAAACATAAATGTAATTTTATTTATTATTTTAAAATACATATCACTATTAGATTATTTTTATTTCAAGTAGGAAAGAGTTATTGGTTGGAATCTGGTTGCATTTACTAAAATAAGAATACTTGAGATACGTAGTTTTTATTTTATTTTGCTTATTTCAGTTTGTTGTTTGAGAGCTGGGTTGGGAGGATGATGAGTTCATTATAGTTTCATTTTTGAGAAGTGAACTAATTTACACCATCACATGAAGTTGCCCAATAGGCTGTTGAGTATTTACATCTGTAAGTCAGGAGAGATGTCTGAACTGGTGGTATTTGGGTTTGAAGTTCAACCAAGTTGGTTTGTTGGGAATGGTTGTATGTACTGACCTTTTATGACTTGGGTGTCATGCAACCTACAAGTGGCTGAAAAATATATTCTGAGCATATCAGGGTAGGGAATATTGACTTCAATGAATCAGGGCTGCCTATTCGGACAAAAATCAGTACTTCTATAAAGAAATAGATTGTGTTTACAAGTACAAAATTAAGTTGCTTAAATGCAAAATTTGCTTAAATAACTTAGGCCTCTTATCCCAACTTTGTTTATATGATGGATTTTTGAAAAATTTTCCTTTGTTTTTCAAAAAAATTTTTAGTACTTTCTATGTTGCTAGCATCATGCTTGCTTGGCGCCCACTCTCAAATTATATGAAGTGGCGATTATATTAAGTTGTGATCTAAACTAATTTTTATAATAAGACAATAAGTAACTTGAGTGAAAAATCATTTATGTAATATTTTTTCTTTCTTACAGAAGCTAACATATCCTTTCACATTGTAAGATACAAGAATTGTTTATATTGGTTTTGAATATTAGCTGTATGTTGGAGGGGAGCATTGTCATTTATCTTATAGAAATTTAAACCTATATTGTTATTCTAACACTATATTCTGTATTCTAATACTCTGTGCATAGAGATTAAAGAAAACAACTAGGTCATGAAACAGTTAATGATTCTTTAAAATAATATGGAATTTCATAGTGGAACAGATAGAACAAATAGGCCTTTGAACTCCTAGTTACATTTTCTTTCCATAAAGCCCACTAATTCTCAATCCCTTTAAGGTACACATGATCTTCTGTGTAACTTGAAGGATATTTAATTTTTTATATATTGATAAAGAATACATCTTCCATTTTTAGCGGATGTTCAGAATTACCATTAATCTTTAAGAGAGCATCCTGCCCCACACATCACTATCCCTGTGGGGCTCTAAACAAGTAATATCTTTAAATAGAAATAATATTAGACAGATGTTTGCATGGACACTGGAGCTATAAATGTTTTAAATAAAATAATTTTTTTCATAAAAATTTAAAGTAAAAGCCAAGGCAAAAACATTCTTTAAAATTCTTTGAAATATTTTTGGAACGTGTCTGGCATCAACAAAGTTATAATTAACCACAAGAAATGTAGTGGTTTTTTTTTTTTTTTATTTTGGAGCCTGGTGGGATCAAATAAATTTACCAACTTATTTTACATACACATCACATTGAGTCCCTACTATGTGCACTGGGGACATATTGGATAGTCATTGTCCTCAAGGAATTTGAAAACTATGGAAGAAATATAAACAAGAAATTTTCATGAATTATGATAGATGCCATTAAAATATAGCTATTAATGGAGCACAAATAAAGGGGCATATTTCTGGCTTTAATTGTGTGTGTGTATATTTGTTCATCTCTTGGAGAGAAGCCTGGTAGCATTGCTCATTGAAGGCTTTTCAGAGGAGAAAAACTTAAGCCAGGACATCGAGATGACACATGAGATAGCCAAAGGAAGAACACTGTACAGACATTTCAGACAAATGACATTCAGACATTCAGACATTCAGATATTTCAGAATGAAAAATACAAAGATTGGAGTGAGAAAAGTGCATAACATCATCAGGAAATTGCAAGCAGTTGTTTCCTATTGCTAAATAAACTTGTTAGAGTCATTCAGTGGCTAATCCACTCACACTTATAGGATAACTCCGTATAATGAAAGTGAAATAGACCTAATATAAAAAGGTATTCAGTCGTCTTCCCTTTGGGTCACATATTCCTGGACCAAACGTACCAAAAATACTGACCATATTTGCTATTACAACTGGTTTGTAACACACTTAAACTTTCAATTACAATGAATAATAAATTGCTTAACTTGAAATAAGACATGACAAATATTTTGGGAAGAAGTTATCTATTAATTCTGTTCAAACATAGATGTCAGAGTATTGACTATCAGCATTCTTATGCAGCTTTTCATTAAGAAGACTATTGACACAGAAGAAAGCTTAGGTGATAATGATAGCAATAGATAGATAGATAGATAGATAGATAATAGAAAGAATTTTCATGTAATTTTTTATGAAGTCCTGAAAATGAAACCTTAAGAACAACTATAAAACAAATATACAAATGTAATATTTATTCATGGTAATAAAGCTACTATATTCACTGGATATAACAGGCTTGAGGAATGAGGTAAGTATCTTAATTTAGGAGTACTTCTTTTGGGAAGGAGGTATTTTAGTTCCTCAGGGTTTTGAATGGGAAGTTTATACTTTTTGATCACGAAGCATATGCCAAAAACACTCCTTTGTAATTTGCATTTATATATCTTTCATAACCTAAGAAACATAGAAGAGGAGAAAAGAACCTTAGGAAACCTAAGTAAACTTAATCTATTAGATCTTTAAAAGCAGTTGGGAAACAAAAAGCATGTAGTCCAAAGCATGTAGCATGCTTGGTTTTAACAAATATCACTATCAGCTATATTCTCATACAATGGCAGAAGTTTATAATGTAAATGTTCTTGTTGGTCTAGCTTACATTTGAAAAGTCAGTGCTAAGAATAATACATATAATATATGTTAGTGCAATAAAAATAAAATCAATGTAAAGGACATCATTTAAGTCACGTGATTATAAATGATTTTGTTCAGGGCATTTTTTTCCCCTCTCACAACTGAAATCTAAAGAATAGCTCGAGAAAATAGAGAGCAGTGTCCTTTCCCTTGCCACAGGACTCAACGACAAGGCCAGATGTTAAAAACTCATACAATTAGGCAGAGTAAAGGTCAGTTTTCCAGTCCCAAAAAATTACTATCCCTCAGACAATGAATACCAAGTCATAGCCCCAGAGAAGATCTAAACCAATATGACCGTTATAGGTAAAATGTACTTGAAAAGCACTTTAAACTAAATCTGGCACATATGTATATGTTAGATATTAGTATTATAATATTAATATTAGCATCATTAACATCATCATTATTATCAGTACTGTAGGTATTAATGGTACTCATTCCTGGCCACCAATACTTCTGCTTATGTAGCTGCTAGTACAAAACTTCCACTTGGTGTTGGACTGCCAAAACTGTTTTGTGCTTGATTGATGAACAATTTGAAGGAACTGAACCTGAAGAATTGGATGCAGATGATCCCAGATTGGAAGAGATACTGGCTTTTGCTGTTTGGGCCCTAAGTGATGACTTAGAGACCTTAGACTAGAATGCTATTTCAGAAACAGGTACTCTTGCATTATCTTTGTATTTTTTGATCAGAGAGAACCATCCTGATAATTTTTCTTCCTTTGTTCCTTTCTTTATCTCTCTTTCTTAGTTCATACAATGTCTATTTATATCTGTATCAAATCTGTATCATCTATCTATATCTATATCTATATCTATATCTATATCTATATCTATATATCTACCTGTATCTATATGTACAACCAACTCCTGCTTTGTCAGACTTGTAAAGCTATATAGTGCTCTACAATAGAATAAATTGATAAATAATATCTTTGTCCTTACTATGAAATTAAATTTTCATAAATTAATTCATACTTGTCTTAGAATGTGTTTTTTCTTAAAATATCTTAAATTTAAATGCATTTCTAATTAATAATTAAACAGCCTATGTTATATTAGTAATATAGAAACAATATGTGATCCCTTATTTATATATTTTTAAGACAACAAAGTTGCACACAATATGTGATTAGTCATCCATGAATGATTACACTTAGGGATGGGGTCTGGAAAGATGCTTCATTTTTCATGTGATATACTCTAAAAAACTCCCTAAATTATTAACTGTTTTTTTTTTCATATAGTTTATTTTTTCATAGCCATTATATACATAAAAGAGAAGTAATTTATGAAAGCATACATTTTATAACATTCTGACTATGTATGGACCTGAGTAGTTGAAAGTTACAAAGTTAAGCATCTATTTTTTAAGGGGGAAACTAGTATAATTTTATTTTTTGTAGGTTCCTTCCATTTGCTATTATCTTCCCTCTGGCCTAAAGTTATTCTTATTTATAAATAAAACTTCAGAAAAATGCCTCCTGGGTCATAGATTCCCTCTCAGCTAGCGATTTTCTGCCACGAAAAGCATGGAGTGGTCACTACCAGTTTAAGTAATTGAACTAATGTGTCTATTGAACTTGTAGCTAGGTAATTCAGTTTCTGCCTAATGACGCACAATCTGTCCAGTGCAACACTGAAAAGTGGAGAGCCCAATCCATAGTTTTAGCATGGGTCAAGATGAGATCTACAAATTTACCATACATCCTTTTTTTTTCACTCCAATTTTAAAAGAGGAACTAAAATCAAATGTGTCTTCTATTGCAGGTCTTATTCTACATTCTTATTCTGAAAAAAAAAAGTTTTAGCTGATAGGCTCTTCTACAATGTTAGGAAAATAATAGGGACTGCAATGGCATGTTATTTTCTGTTTATTTTATTTTAACTAATTCAGCAGACATTTGTTGAGTTTTGGAACATAATAGAGAGTAGATCCAGAGAGGTGCCTAGGTGGCTCGGTCAGTTGAGCACCTGACTCTGGATTTCGGCTCGAGTCATGATCTCACGGTTCATGAGATCAAGCCCCACGTTGGGTTCTGAGCTCACATCGTGGAGTCTGCTTGGGATTCTCTTTCCCTCTCACTCTGCCCCACTCTAAATTGCGTGTTCTCTCTCTCTCTCTCTCTCTCTCTCTCTCTCTCAAAAATAAATAAACATTAAAAAAAGTAGATCCAGGAATTGCAATCTATTGGTGTAGACACACATGCAAATAAATAAATGAATTGCTATCCAATATATAATAATAGCATCATTAGAGCAGACACTTTCAATGTGTCACCTGTATCCACTTGGACCTTATCACCTCAGAGAGGTCATTTTTTGCCTATGGTCTTTCTCAATCACTAATAAATTATCTGTTTACCAGAATGAAGTTCATGGAATTAATAAGCCCTGAAGATTGTAGAAATTGATGTAAAAATACCCCACTCTTTTTTCTTAGTTACAGTGGCCACTATGTGGGATTAAGATCCTGTTGTACGAAGGGATGACTTCGTTGATAACACATTTTTATCTGCTGCCTTCTTTCCTCTGTCCCATTTTCCATTCTCCTCAGTGTGTTTTCTGGTATCAACCAAATAAACTACTTGCAGTTAGAACTTGTTTGTTTGAGAAGGAAGCTGTGCTAAAATAATTGTCTAAGTATTATGGAACCATTGCATTTTAAATTAACCGTAGACAGTTTGATGTTTCATGGGGTTCTGAGATACAAGGAGAGAAAACTGGAATGGGCCAGATCATGATGAGCAAAATACTTGACCATGTGATCAGGCATTGCTGAAGATTTAAATCAGGGAAATTATTTATTTTCATGCACAGTTCATGAGAGAAACCTTAGTAGGTAGAGAGATTGGGCACACACGCACACACACACACACACACACACACACACACACAGAAACAGATTATTGCAAACATGAGTTAAAGGATTTCCTTTGCTCTGGAAGGAGAAAAAGTTTAGCCCTTAATATCCTCCTATGAAAAGATGCAGAGCATTGTCCCCTTAAAAAAACAAAAACCTGCATCGCACCTATTACATATTAGATATATGAGATGTGCTATGGACAGACTGATTCTTCAAACCCAGCCTTATCCTTTAAGAAACTTGCATTTTGATGAAAGAGATAAGATTTGCACAAATACATTTTCTGAAATGTGAAAAGTTGCATGTACTATGAAAAAAGTAAGATATCATATATTTTTTTAAATTTTTTAATGTTTCTTTATTTTTGAAAGAGAGAGACAGAGAGTGAGCAGGGGACGGGCAGAGAGAGAGGGAGACACAGAAACTGAAGCAGACTCCAGGCTCTAAGCTGTCAGCACAGAGCCTGATGTGAAGCTCAAACTCAAGAACCATGAAATCATGACCTGAGCTGAAGTCGGATGCTCAATCGACTGGGCCACCCAGGTGCCCCAAGATATCAGATATTATATAGACTCTGTACTTTGATGAATTCTGTAATATATTTTAATTCTGCAGAAGAACGGTGTCCTTTTCTCAGATTGGTTATGAATATTAAGTAAGCTAATATATCTCAAAATCTTGGCATAGTGTTAAGTACAAAGTAAGCAATCAGTAAATTGCAATTATTATTGTTTAATTTATCATAATATTTACTTTTATTTTTTAATTAAATGTTATTTTTTGTATATTGGGCTTTTAATTTTTTTAACTTTTTTAACTTTTAATTCCAGTGTAGTTCATGAGATCAAGCCCCATATAATACTCATGCACTATATATAATATAGTGTATTATAATGCTATAATAAAGTGTTATATTAGTTTCAGGTGTACAATATAGTGATTCAATAATTGCATAAATTCTTCAGTGTTCATCATGATAACTCTTAATCCCCATCACCTATTATACCCCCTTACCCCACCTCCTCTATGGAAATCATCAGTTTGTTCTCCATAGTCTTTTTTTTTTTTTTGGTTTGCTTGTGGGTTTTTTTGTTTTTGTTTTTGTTTTTTCTGTTTGTTTTGTCTCTTAAATTGTGCATATGGTATTTGTCTCTTTGTCTGACTTGTTTCACTTAGCATAATACTCTCTAGATCTATCCATGTTGTATATGTAACATCTTTATCCATTCATTTATCCATAGACTACTTCTATAATTTGGCTACTGTGAATAATGCTGCAATATGCATAAGGATGGATATATCTTTTCAAATTAATGTGTTCCTATTCTTTGCATAAATACTTCCTGGATCACATGGTAATTCTATTTTTAATTTTTTGAGGAAACTCCTATTGTCTTCTATAGTGGCTGCATGAGTTTCGGTTCCCACAAATAGCACACAAGTGTTCCTTTTTCTCTACATCCTCCCAACACTTATTGTTTCTTGTCTTCTTGATTGTATCCATTCTGACTAAGGTGTGAGGTGGTATCTCATTATGGTTTTGATTTGTATTTCCCTGATGATGAGTGATGTTGAGAATCATTTTATGTGTCTGTTGGCCGTCTGTATATCTTCTTGAGAAAATATATGTTCTTGTCTTCTGCCCATTTTTAATTGGATTATTTGTTGTTTGGTTCTGGCTTTTGTTTTTTGGTGTTGAGTTGTATAACACTCATATATTTTGGATACTAACCCTTTATCAGATATGTCATTTACAAATATCTTCTCCCATTCAGTAGGTTGTCTTATACTTTGTTAATGGTTTCCTTTGCTGTGTAGAAGCTTTTTATTTTGATGTAGTCTCAATAGTTTATTTTTACTTTTGTTTCCCTTGCTTCAAGAGACATATCTAGAAAAATGTTGCTATGGCTGATGTCAGAGAAATTACTGCCTATGCTCTCTTCTAGGATTTTTATGGTTTCAGGTCTCACATTTAGGTCCTTAACCCATTTTGAGTTTATTTTTGTGTATGGTATAAGAAAGTGGTCCAGTTTAATACTTTTGCATGTAGCTGCCCAGTTTTCCCAACACCATTTGTTGAGGAAACTTTTTCTCCTTGCATATTCTTGCCACCTTTGTCAAAGATTAATTGACCATATAATTGTGAGTTTATTTCCGGGCTCTCTCTTTTATTCTATTGATATATTGTCCAGTATTATACTATTTTGATTACTACAATTTTGTATTATATCCTGAAATCTGGAATTGTGATACCTTCAGTTTTCTTCTCCTTCTTCCTCTTCTTCTTTGTCTTCTCCTTCTTTTTCTTCTCCTCCTCCTCCTCCTTCTGCTTCTTCTTTTTCTTCTTCTTCTCCTTCTTTTTCTTCTTTAATGTTTATTCATTTTTGAGAGAGAGAGCATGAGTGGGGGAGGGACTGAGAAAGAGGGGGACAGAGGATCAAAAGCGGGCTATGAGCTGACAGCAACGAGCCTGATGTGGGGCTTGAAATTAACGAACCTTGAGATCATGACCTGAGCCAAAGTTGGATGTTCAACTGACTGGCCACTTAGGTGCCCTGTTCTTTTTCAAGATTGCTTTAGCTATTCAGGGTCTTCTGTGGTTCCATACAAATTTTAGGATTATTTGTTTCAGTACTTCAAAAAATGCTGTTGGTATTTTGTTAGGGATTGCCTTAAATGTGTATATTTTGGGGAGTAGTATGGACATTTTAACAATTATCTGTTATTCCAATTCATGAGCATGGAATATATTTCCATTTGTTTGTGTTCAGTTTCTTTCATCAGTGTTTTATTGTTTCCAGAGTACAGGTCTTTCACCTCCTTGGTTAAGTTTATTCCTAGGTATTTTATTATTTTTGGTGCAGTTGTAAATGGGAAATTTTTCTTAATTTCTCTATCTGCTACTTCATTATTAGTGTATAGAGATGCAATGGATCTCTGTATATTGATTTTGTATCCATGACCTTATTGAATTCATTTATCAATTCTAGTCGTATTTTGGTAGTGTCTTTAGGGTTTTCTATATAGAGTATCATGTCATCTGCAAATAATGAAAGTTTTACTTCTTCCTTACCAATTTGGATGCCTTTTATTTCTATTTCTTGTCTGATTGCTATTTCTAGGACTTCCAGGACTATGTTGAATAAAAGTGGTGAGAGTGGACATTCTTGTTTTGTTCCTGATCTCAATGGAAAATCTTTCGGTTTTTCACAATTCAGTATAATGTTTGCTGTGGACTTTTCATTTGTGTCCTTTATTATGTTGAGGTATGTTTCCTCTAAACCTACTGTGTTGAGAGGTTTTTTTTGTTTTGTTTGTTTTTGTTTTTGTTTTTTATCATGAATGGATGTTGTACTGTGTTGAATGCTTTTTTTGCATCTTTTGAAATGATCACAAGTCTTTTTTTAAATCCTTTTTCTCATTGATGTGATGTATTATGTTGATTGATTTATGAGTATTGAACCAACCTTGTATCCTAGGAATAAATCCCACTTGATTGTGGTCAAGATTTTTTTAATGTATTGTTGGATTCAGTTTGCTAGTGTTTTATTGATGATTTTTGCATTTATGTTCATCAGAAATATTGACCTACAGGTCTCTTTTATTGTATTGTCTTTATCTGGTTTTGGTATCAGGGTAATGCTGGCCTCATAGAATGAATTTTGAAGTTTTTCTTCCCCTTCTATTTTTTGGAATAGTTGAGAAGAATAGGTGTTAACTCTCCTTAAATGTTTGGTGAAATTCGCCTGTCTGGTCCTGGACTTCTATTTGTTTGGGGGTTTTTTGATTACTGATTCTATTTCATTGCTGGGAATCAGTATGTTCAGATTTTCTGTATCTTCTTGATTCAGTTTTGGAAGCTTCTATGTTTCTGGGAATTTATCCATTTCTTCTAGATTCTCAAATTTGTTGACATATAATTTTTTCATTATAATCTTTTCTAATCCTTTGTATTTCTGTGATGTTGTTTTTTTTTATTTCTCCTCTTTTATCTGATTTTGTTTGAGCCCCCACTCTCTCTTTTTCTCTTTCTTCTTTGGTATGTCTGGCTAAAGGTTTATCAATTTTGTTGGTCTTTTCAAAGAACTAGCTCCTGGTTTCATTGATCTGTTCTATTGTTTTTTTGTTTGTTTGTTTGTTTTTTAGTTTCTATTTCATTTCTGCTCTAATCTTTATTATTTCCTTCTTTCTACTGGTTTGGTTTTTGTTTGCTGATCTTTTTCTAGCTCCTTTAGGTGTAAGATTAGGTTGTTTACTAATTTTTAAAAATTGATACCTACCAAATAGAATTATCATGAGCAGTAAGTAGTTAATAATTTTAAACTACATACAGAAATACTTGGCATATAACCAGTGCTTTTTAAGTGTTAGTGATTATTATCAATATACCTTTATACACTTTTTCTTCACATTTCTCCTCACAATTGTGAACACTCAAAATAAAATTTTTGTTTCCCACATAATTTGCGTATTTATTAGAATTGATCAAACATACTCCATGGTTTTATGAGATTAGTGCTTGTACCTGTCAACTTGCCTTTTCTGATTATCTTTTACCTTTCCTTGTATATATTCTTAAACTTCATCTCTATCCTGTACAAAAAAAAATCTAAGTAAGAAAGCAAACAAACAAAAAATTACATGTAAAACTTAACACCTTTAGTCTTCTTTGTTTATAATGTTCATTATATCTTCAAAATATGTAGTAAGTCCTCTGAAGACTTTGGATTACTGAAAATTTGTTCTCAGGGCTTTCAATATGGGAAACTGATATGTGGGTTCTCACAAAGCACTTTATAAGCAAATGTTTAGAAACAGATTGAAATAAGGGGTGCTCTTGATCTTTACACATCATGGAATTTATTAAGCAGAGTTCTAAATATGCCACTCTGATAAAAGTCATCTACAGTTAGATTGTATTGCCATGTACACTGATTTCCTTGGACACAATAACTATAATGCTACCAAAATAGAAGTTTTATTTTGAGTGCCCATGGTATGCTAGAATCAATTCTAAGAATTTGATATAAATATAGTATTTCTTTCAAATGAAATGTGTTATGAAATGTATTATATATTTCAGTAACAATATATTGTTACTATTATTGTTATTAATAATTTACATATGACTAAACTGTGTTTAGGGGCATTAGCAAAGAGGCATCACTCCATTGGAGAAAGCCCTTCTCATTGTAAAGGCTGCACATAGCTTAACCTGATTAATTCAATCAAAATCACTGAATAGCTTTAACAGGTGAAGCTCTGTGCTTAGTGCTAGGAATTAAATAGAGATGCGGTATAATTTTCATGGCTGCTTCTCTTGACGACTTCATAGGATAATCAATGTTACATAATGATTAAGAACACATGGTCAGGGATTGGTTTGCCAAATGGGAGTGTGAAAATTACTTAACCTCTCAAAGCTCCATCAACTGTAAAATCAGTACAGTAGTAATTCCTAACACAAGGGGTTATTTTGAGAATTCAATGACAGAGTCTATATAAATCAAAAGAGAGTTCCTGGCATGTAAAATGCTAGGTCATTAAGAATGACTAAAAGTTAACTAAGCAATGGTAGATGGGAATAAAGGACATTCCAGGAGATTAAACAAGCATTGAACAGTGGAAATATGTATATTTATAAAAATGGAAATGTGTCCTGCATGGCTGGAAGGACAAGGTTGTGTGCAGAAGATGGCCCAGAAGAGGTTGCTGGGACTAGAGTCTGAAGGCCCTAGATGCCATACTAAGGAGTTAGGTGATGAGAAAATACCAAATACTCAGAGCAGTCAAATGCCTATCCAGGTTTGTATCTTAGAAAAAAAGCCATACTGAAACTGTAGTAGAAAAAACACTAAGAATAATGGAAACTATAAACTGGAGAAAGGGAGAGACTGAAGGTCTGGAAAATTAAGAAAGAGGTTGAACTCTTAGGAGTTGTAGGATTGAGAAAAGTGCCCAGACTTGGGAGTTATTTAGGGCATAGCAGCCAGAGGATTTGCCAATTTTTTTGAGAAGAGGGATTAGAGTGGGAAGAGTCAGGGAAGACTCTGTTCTTAAATGTACATTACTGATTAATTAGTAACACCACTGATAGGAGAGGCAGGAGATAATAAAACAATAAAAGACAATAAAGAAGGGTATTTTAGGTGAGAAATAATTAGTGTGATCTCAAGTATTTCAAATTTGGGTGTCCAGAGGAGAAAAATATGTATGTATGTGTGTGTGTACACACACACACACACACACACACACACTATAGTGTTTAGTTGAAAATAGACACAGAGATATAACTTTGTAAGTTTTGAGCATGAATATAATATTTGAGATCATGAGAGAGAGTGAATAAATCAAGCAAGAATGTAGAGTGGAAGAAAAGAGTCAAAAATAACACATTAGTGAATATTGATATTTAAGGGATAAAGTTAATCCATATTGAAGAGTTCTGAGAGCCGGGAAGGAAAAAAAACAATGGAGAGGAGAGTTTGAATAAACAAAAAGTGCTCAATAATCACAAACAGCACAAAAATTATCATGTAAGATGAACACTGAAAATAGAATATTGAATTATTCTACATTTAGGTGTCAAACATGTATCCTAATTAAGGAGGACAAACAATATTTATGACATTTTTCATTGTAATGGAATCAGTAGCCACCAGAGTTCATAATTTATGAGCAATCTCTCTGCATTATTCTCACCCTTCTACATTGTTTTCCAAGTGAAACATTCTGCCTTTGAAGTTAAAGTATAAATAAATATACAAGTTTTTTGATGATCAAGGCAATGCTACATTCTGGAATTATGTGCAAAACTTCTGAATTCCAGTCATTTACTAAATTATCAAAAGAAATCACAACTGATAACAGACAATATGATTTGAAATTGGTTAATGGTATTTAAAAGGTTCAACACAGAATGTATATAAATACTTTAATACTTTGTTGATGATTCATACCCTGCAGAAAAGTATTAAGTGTTCAAAATTTGCTTCTGTGATGAAAAAAGAAACAAATCAGCACAAAAATCTACCATATTAAAACTTTGGTGTTTAAAAATTAGCTATTAAAAATGAAGACAACAATGGGAAATACAATATTGTGTGTGTATATATATGTGTGCACATGTGTATATGTAAATTGGACAGTAAGTCGTTCCCACATGGCAACATAAAATCTGGTTAAACCATTAATAACTGCTGGGGCAGACATCATCAGACTTCCCAGCACCTATTTAACTTCTGCTATTTTGTACAAAGAACAAGCTGTACATAAGGTAGCCAACTCTGCCCCTCTGTTCTTCCTGCATCCTCTCCCTTTCCCCAACACCCGCCTGGCCACACAAAATTAGTTTGTTTAACAGTATTCAAAACTCCTGCCTACTGTCCTCTGTGATTTGTATAAACACAAATATATTATTGATTAAATCTTTCTCTTCCCCTCCTTTCCTCCTTTCCTCTCTCAACCCCTTCCTTTCCTCCTGCTCCCTCCTATTTTCCCTCTCTCTCCATCTTCCTCTCCTTCGCTCTCCTCCTTCCTGCAGGACATCAGAGTCCAGGGGTCCGCATGACCTGGTGGGACCCATTACCTAGGAGCTCGCTTGCTCTGCTCATGCCTGAGTGAGTCATATACCTTTGAATTACTTGTGATCACTGGATTTGCTGTGGTGTTTTTAGACTTGGATGTCATTAAAAAGTAGAGAGAGGCAGACCTAGAACTGGCTTGATCAAAAAGTAACAAACATCGATAGAATGATTATATTAAAAACAAGATATTTTAAATAATTATGTAGTAGCTTGCTTTTATATAGAGTAGAAACCTTCTGAAGCACTCTTATTTCTTAAAATGGGATTTTTCAAACACAAAGGGATAAGTCAATGCATACAAGTTGAAGGTTTAAATTTTATTCAATACTCCAATAAAAACAATTAATAAAGCCACAGTATATTCTAAATTTTTTAATTTCTTATATTTCTTTGGGTAATATGGATGAATTCAAGTGGGTAGGTAGAGTAATCATCTGGCACTTTTTCATTTTTCAAGTCTGTGCTATCAAGGATTATACCTGGTTCTTTTTTTACATTAAGAGGTTCCCATAACAAACAACTTGAAAGTCAATGTGAAACTAAGAGATAACAAATAACCATATATTTCCCAGAAATTGAATCTGAGAAGTCCATATTCCACGGGCAGGTTTAAGAGAAGAGTTTTGGATGATTTAGAAGCTATCATCTGGTTTAGAAAAGCAATAAAGATGATACTTAATAAAACTGTGTGTTCATGATACTTTATAGACTGTTGCTTCTGTCTGAATAATCAACCTTATATATGCTTCACAAGAAATGAGTCTCATAGCCATTTGGAAGATAAAAAAAACCAAAGAATAAGAAAAAAAAATTCCATGACCTAGTGAAATGAATAAATAAACCCATAGGGAAAATAATCAAGTAAAAGAATACATTCAGTGCTAAAGATCCCAAGTTATTTGCACTAGCATAAACTCACCTATCAAAATAACTTACATTTATTCTTATGTCATCAGAAAAAATATTAGCTGAGAATGTGAATAACATGGATCTGTTTCTCCAGGATCTGTGCAAAGGAAATTAACATGTTGAATCACTAGGAAAGCTATGATGCACATCAAGAAGAAAAATTATAGAGATATTTTTTCCCAAAAGTAAGCAATCATTCTGTGACTTCTGAAAACTCAAGAAAAAGGACACTCTGGCAATCATGTAGCATGTTGCATTTGTATGCACCACTTTGGAAGGTCTCAAATTTGAATAGCTTACTTTCATGCAGCTAATATATTGATAATGTCCTAAAATTGATTCCAGCCTATGGGTGTCTCCTTTTAGGCCCTAGAAAATCCTGAAGGTAGATAAATTTTGCCAGTTCTGCTTTAGGCCTCAGGAAAGAAAAGAGAATATAAGCAGATCGCTAAGTAAAAGAGCTTAAAGAAGATCTTGGGAAATTTGTCTTCTGAGCTAACTCAGGTAACATCTGAACAGGAACAGCAATAAAAATTGCCTGTGAGCAATTAAAGATTGAAAGATGTAGTGAAAGAAACTAGTCAATGATATAGTGACACAGATATGAATAACTTGGGCTTGCATAGAGTTCCAAAGGGAATATTTGAAGGTAAATCTTTTAGGATTTTAGGTAGAGTATCAAAGATTCATTCATCTATTCAGAATTATTTTTCTTGATTGCTTGCTTGTGCTATAAGTGATGTAGGCAGAAAGAGGGGGAAAATCACCTATATCACAGACCTCTATAGTATTAAACAATAACTAATCAAGTAATTAATTTATTCTGTTAAATATGATAAAGAAAAATAAAAGGCTGGAATAGTGCCTGATAGAAAAAACCAAACCTAAAGTATTAAGCTACTTGCAATGTGGTGACAGAGTGGAAAAAACAAGGTGATGGATTTCTTTTTAATTCTAGGAGAGTCAACTTACTGTATGCAATAGATGATACATACAGTACTGTCCCAAAATCACATACCGTGTATAAGACTATCAGCCATTTGAAAATTATAAAGAAATTGTGAGTGTTACAGGAAAAGAGTTGTGTTGGGTCAGCTCAAAATGAGAACAAGGTAAGGGGACTATTTCTCACTCGTAAAGTTGAGTGAGCATTTCTAGGCCCCAGAGCTCTGTATCCCTACTGGCAAATGTTACCCCCTGTTATTTATAGAGAGCTTTGTGATTTAGATAATATGGTCTCTTTATTTGAGGGGAAGTTACTTACAAAACTTAGATATCATCTTAGTTTCAAGAATGCACCATCTCATTAGGGTTTCAGGTTTCATTTCATTTCATTCATTTCATTTCATTAGGTTTCATTTCATTTAGGGTTTCATTGGGGTCCCTAAGCTCAGGGTTTCTCTCTGATAATGTAACCCGTTATGTGTTCCAATTATCATTTGGTCTTTTGACCTCACTGTGTAGGGACTGAAGCTTGGGGAATCAACTAAAAAAGTATTGTTACTCTGTCTCCTGCTATTACTGTAAGTAAAAAGCTGCCCTTTATTTCTGAGTTAACAGTCTTGTGTTGTCTACCGGCATCTATGAAAATGGGTCAGTATCAATGTTTAACTTGTAAATGAGGTAGAATCTCAGAACACTAAAGTTCTTGACACTTGTGCAAGTAGCTAAGGTTAAAACTACCTTTACATATTAAAGAAAAAAATTATACAACTTATTAGCTGTTACACGTTAGGAGCTTGAGTTAATTAATCATGAATATCTAGGAGCAAATCAAAATCAATTAAATATCTAAATTCTTAATCTTAATTTATTGATGCATACTTCCAGATTTATACTATAGCTCAAACTAAATACTATTGTCTTTGTCATAAATATTGACCTCTTAGTTTTTATGCTCAGAGACCACAGTTTTGTTGAGAAACAATTCTCTATAGATCTCTGGTATTTCTGCATGTCTTACAAACAGAAACACTGACAGGTTTTTTTCTGAACTATCTTCTCAAATTTGTTTATATAGTGAAACATTTTGTATGATAGAGATGGTGTCTCCTGCTAAAGCAAAGATATGTTTGTTCGCTCTCCAGTATAATAAAAATAATGCCACCCTTGGAAGCATTTTGCTAACACCCATTATAAAAGAACTGGAGTTCCTCATCCATGACACAAACCTACTGTGTGTACAGCATCTAACTGAGCCACTCTGTGTCACCACCTGACTTGAAGGGTAAGAGGAAGCAGCACAAATGTGAAGGTCATGTTACTTGCTATGACGTGAGTTAATAAAGTCTTTTGACCCAAAAGTCCCACATCTTCTCTCAACATCTGTGCAACTGTGACAGGATTACCTGTTAGCTTGTATGTACGGTAAAATCTTAGACATTTCACAGTTCTTGGAAGTTTTATGATGCATTCTCACAACTCTTGAAAGTTCTATGATTTAGTCCATAATCGAGTCCTCAACTAAATAATTTTCTTACTAAGTTAGAATACTAATTGAAAGAAAATCATTCATTTCTGAGATAACTCTCATAGCTCATAATTAGCATCATGTTCTCCCCTTAATAACAGTTTAAGGCATAAAATCTAATTGTGCTTCAAATAGAGAAAAGTAGTTTTTTTTTTTTAATTTTTTTCAACGTTTTTTTATTTATTTTTGGCACAGAGAGAGACAGAGCATGAACGGGGGAGGGGCAGAGAGAGAGGGAGACACAGAATCGGAAACAGGCTCCAGGCTCTGAGCCATCAGCCCAGAGCCTGACGCGGGGCTCGAACTCACGGACCGCGAGATCGTGACCTGGCTGAAGTCAGACGCTTAGCCGACTGCGCCACCCAGGCGCCCCGAGAAAAGTAGTTTTTTAAAAAATCCAGTTAAGTGTCTCAAAGATTAAGGATTAGGCTTATCTATTTGCCTTGTCTGATGAATTGACTTAATTTCAACAGTCAAGATGAGCTGAATACAATGTAGGGATGTGGGGTGTTCAATTTTAGTTACCATATTTTATTCCTCATATTTCTTTCTGCTTAAGAAGTGAATTAATTATCCTTTCAGTTATTGGAGAATTTTTGTTGTCAAACTAGCTATGGCTGCTAGCAATTTCTCAACTCTATTTCCCCTAAATGCAATAGTAATCCACTTCAAAATAAGATAAACATTGTTTTCTCCATAAGATTTACAATCATAAAAAATGTAAAGAATAAAAAGTATAACACAATAACTGGAAAAATTTGTGGTAATTTCAGAACAAAATCAAAAGGCTATAATACCTTTCTAAAATTGCATTTTGAAAAGAATACATACCACTAATACTCAATTATATGAATTTGTTTTTTCTGGAAAAAATACAAGCTTAGACTATGCTTCTGTCTAGAGTATCACTTTATATTATTCAGTTTTATTGCCATTGTGCCTAATAAATGGTAACTGTTCAATGTTGATTGAATCTTAAGCAGTAGTCCAATTATCACTTAAACTCTTTTGAAAGTTTATTAAAAATATTCTTGATTACAATACTTGATGAAATGATCCCCACATCCCATAAGAAAAATGTCACTAGTAAACAATGAAATAATGAAAAAAAGTTTGCTTGACCTAATGCTATATATGTTGAAAAATTGTTGCCAGTGAAAGAACCAGAGAAAAAGGGATGATGCTTCTAAATAACCTGCTATGAACCACACCGACGAGTTGCAGAACATTAAGAAATTAAAATTTTGAAAATTCTCACTAAAGTTTTTTTGCCACAATATGGAGAGAATCAGAGTATGTATGTTTTCCTTATGATCTAAAGATAGAAGAAATTAAAGGGTAGTGGATATAGCTCTGGGAAATATGTGAAAAGATGGAAGAATTAGAATCTTTCAGAACATATATAATTTATAAACATATATATTTATTAAAGGGAGAGGTAAGAGATAATAGATAGATGGATAGATAGATAGATAGATAGATAATAGATACGTAGAGAGATAGAGAGATAGATAGAATCTATCTCTCTGTGTGTAGAAAGGAGTACCTGGAATGATAATCACTTGCTATTCCCCAGTAGTGGGATTTTATTGGTTTTCATATCTTCTTTGTACATATCTATATTACTTCAATTATTTATATTGAGTAGGAAATGCCTTAACAAAAATAAATTATAATATATCAAGAGGAAAAAATTTACTATGTTTAATTTCAAGTATATTTTATTGTTCTAATGTTTCATATTGCCTAAAGCAAGACCTGATTTCATGCTTAAAATAAAATTTTGGAGTGCCTGGGTGGCTCAGTCAGTTAAGCATCTGACTCTTGGTTTCAGCCAGGTCATGATCTTACAGTTCATGAGATAGAGCCCCAAGGCAGGCTCTGCACTGACAGCATGGAGCCTGCTGGGGATTCTCTCTCTTCCTCTCTCTCTCTGCACCCCCCCTGCTCATGCTCATGCTGTCTCTCAGAACAAATAAACTTAAAGATAAAGACATTTTCGGGGTTCTTGGGTGGTCCACTCGGTTGAGTATTCGACTCAGTCTCAGCTGAGGTCTTGATCTCATGGTTGTGAATTCAAGCCCCACATTGGGCTCCACACAGGGCATGAAGCCTATAAAAACAAAAGCATTTTCTTAAATATGTTTAAACAGATCTGCAAAGTATTCCAATTTTACACAATCAAATGTACACAATATATCAGAAATACTAAACATTTAGCCACTTTCCAGTTTATCTTTATGTTATAGGTAGACATCAGGTATGATACAAAAGATATGGTATTTTTTTTAATATTCAAGTGTATACCTTTTGTCACTGTTACCAGAGTTCCATATAGTGAAAGTGAAAGTGCTTTTGCTCAAGGATTCTCATATTATTCTTAATTACATATAATGAATAAATTTCAAAGTAATTAAATCCCAAGAAAGAGTGTATTAAATCCCTGAAAAGTATATATGTTTCACTTAACATTTAATCTGTAATTATTAAGTAATAAAATTCAAAACACAAAAATGTACTGTCACTCAAGATCCAGTATAATCCTATTATTAAAATGAGGGGGTAAATTTAAAAGCGATTATACCATCACCTATAAATCCATATCTCAATTCATTAAATTACTTCCTGCAGGTCACTGACTTTCATTATACAATATAAAAAAATGGGTAGGCTTTTTTCATCATTTGTTACTTAAGTCACAGCTTGAGATGCTTAAAGTCATTAAGAATAGTCAAGTACATTGTATGAATTTTAATAAAATTGCCACTATACTACTTGTACTTCTTTTGATCATTGCTGCATATTGGAGTGTCATTCATGCAAATAATAAAATGAAATGAATACACTAAATATTTACATTCAAAAGAAGAAAGTTGTTAAGCTTTTTTTTTTTTTTTGGAGTGACTACTTTTGGAAATTACAAAGCTGTCTTTAAGGGCACCTGGGTGGCTCAGTCAGTTGACCCTCCAACTCTTGGTTTCAGTTCAGGTCATGATCTGGTGGTTTTGTGAGTTCAAGCCCCATATTGGGCTCTGTGCTGACAGTGCAGAAACTGCTTGGGATTCCCTCTCTCTCTCTCTCTCTCTCTCTGCCCCTCCCCCGCTCACGCTGTCTCTCTCTCTCTCTCTCTCTCAAATTAAATAAACTTAATTTTTTTTCTAAATTAAAAAATCTGTCTTTAATTGAACATACATGAAAAGTTGGGAAGCCTCTCAGTTACTAGGTAACTCTTTTCCATGCCTCAAAGTACCACTGATAGAATACCGTTCCTGCTATTAGGGTGAATATATGTTTGTGTCAGTTACTTCTTACCACATCACAAACGAGACCAAAACTTATTGGCATAAAACAACCAATGCATTTAGCTCATTATTTGGGGCTGGAGGTCAGCCAGGCAGTTCTGACCTCAGCAGCCTCTCATACAACTGTACATTGGTTGTCTGTTGGATGGTGTCATATAGGTATCTTTGGTGACAGTGGCATCTGACCACGAATTACTTAGGGTTGTAAAGAAGAGAGGAAAGCACATAAAGACTCTTCACCTCAGAACTGGTACCCATCTCTTCTGGTGTGTTCTAGCAAAAGTAGTAAGTCAAGACACTAATGTTATTTAAAAGGTTGAAGATATAGATTTAAACTCTTTATGGAAAGAGATGAAAAGTGCCCCCTTACCTTTATTGTGGTATAAATGATATACAAAATGCTGAGCAGATTTAATGTATACAGTCTAATGAATTTGGACATATGCATGCATCCAATTTATCATCATCACAATCAAGACTATAAACATATTCATCACCTCCAAAGTTTTGTCTGCCTTTGCTTATTATTGTTATAAGAACACTTAACATGATATCTGCACTTAACCAATTTTTAACTTGCACAACACCTTCTTAACCGTAGGTATGTAACATGTATATATTGTACAGCAGTAATCTCGAATTTATTGATCTTGTATAACTAATTTTATACCCACTGAATATTAACTCACCACTTCCTCCCTCCCCACCTCTGGCAACCACCATTCTATTTTCTGCTTCTATCACTTTTACTACTGTAGAAACCTCCTATAAGTGGAATTATGAGGTATTTGTCCTTCTGTGATTAACATTTCACTTAGCATAGGATCTTCCAGATCCATCCAAGTTATTGCAAATGGTAGAAGTCTTGTTAAGGCTGAATAATATTCCATTTTATGTATATACCACATTTTCTTTATCCATTTGCCTTTGACAGACATTTAAGTTGTTTCTATACCTCGGCTATTATAAATCATGTTGCAGTAAGCATGAGATCTCTTTGAAACTCTGATTTCAATTCTTTTGGGTATATACCTAGACAGGTGTTGCTGGATCATATGGTGATTCTATTTTTAATCAAGCATAGATACAGAAAAAAGAAAAAAACTGGTTATAACTTTGTACTGTAACCATTTTTTTCTTTCCCAATGTATTCAATGATGGCACATAAAATGGGAAATTATTATAGTGAGATTTGGCCTTAAAATTGTCTTGTATTAATATAATTGTAATTACCTATATTCTTAAGCCTGATTTTAAAGTCACATATGTTAATCTAGATGGGAGAAATTGTTATTGGTACCATGGCAGTTTCAGTATTTTATAAGCAATTTTAATACTTTTGTGCTCATATTTCTGTGTGTGTGTGTGTGTGTGTGTGTGCGTGTGTGTGCGTGTGTGTGTGTGTTTGCAGGGGTAGAGGGGAAAATGAAATGTAGGGGAGAAAAGGAATATCACACCCTTGGCACTAAGTATATACTTAAAAACTTATATTTAATTGGTATTGTAGGGGGAAGCTTGCACCGAGGCATCCTAGTGGCCTCACATATGTTTCCATAGGCCACATAAGCAGTGGTTTGACCTGCAGCCTCTCAGGCCCTTAGTGGAACACCTTGTCATCCTCCTGGAACATCATTCGGGATAGAATGCTTGTGAGAAGCTCGGAGGCCAATTTCTACTTACCTCCTTATATTCCCTGGGAGGCTGTCATGACTCCCTTTCTGACCATCTCCCAGGTTCTAATGAGCTCTAAGACTTTCTGCTCAGACCCTTAGGGTGTATCTGCAGACTACAAATACTTGCTAGAATTGGCTCCTTAGAAGCAGGGTTTCTAACCTTGCACTGCATTACCACTGAGGCCTTTGTAGTATCAGTTTCACCCTTTAGGATGTGGGGGGTGTGGAACAGAGAGCACTGTGAGTTGTCTCCTTTTGCTACTCTTCCTTTTGTTGAGTATGTAAATAAACTGAGTCTAAAAGTGGCCTGCTGTGTTTTACTGGCTAAATCTGCTTTTCAGAAGGTGGCCAACCTGCTGCTGTGTGCTTGACAGGGATGGCTACAGCCCTACTCACTTTGGCTTGCCTCCTCTTACTTTTGCTGTTCTTTCTCCATCACAAAACCCTGAAAACTGCAGGTAGTGTTTCTCCCTAACAACATTAGATAGCACACTATATTGAACTTCCAAGAAAGTAATTGGCTCGGTTTCCAAGGCCCTGCATGTTGACAGGGATGAATCCCACAGGGATCCTTTGAAACCACAGGAGCAACACTGTCCTATCCAGCTTTTCAGAAAGATTCTTCCTGTCAAGGATGAATCAATATCATAATAAGAAACTTAAACCTCGATGTTATCCCTCTGTATGTGGTATGATCTCTGGACTCTTCCCAGTGGCAAGGAGAAATCTTTCTTTTCTTTTGTGATAATAGGAGTCATCTGAGTGGGAGACTGCTGAGTGTTAGCTAGAAAACCTAGTTACCATTCTTGAAGTCTTGGGTGTAAACAGTGCCTAGTTTGAAATCTAAGAGCCTCTAAGGTGTGGACACAGATCATTCCCCATCTGCCTCTCACTATGAATGTAACAAATAGCCGCTGTCAGTTGTGCGGTGATAAACTTTTGTTTTCCAAGCATTTTGAGACTGAGTGTTGCTTTAAAAATGTTCCAATTTTAAAATGAGATTTTGATGGGAATAAATGCATTTCCATGAAATGCTGTTGGTTTACACAGCTTCCATGGAATTTGTTTCATGATTCTTAATGGCAAAGTCTAAATTAAGGATATGTATTCTTAGTAACCCTTTCAAAATACATCCATTCTCTAAACACCAATTGGTTTGGGTCTTTTGTTTTTTTTTTTTCATTTTTCTTTTTTGTATCTTTTGTGTTTAAAAAATTGTCACGGGTTTACAGTGTTCTTTGACCAAAGCTGGATTATATTGAGAAAAAATTGTTATTGAAAAGTTTCACATACATTTTTGAAGTTCTTAATATTCTACCTTACTACATCTAGCATATGGATTTTTGAAAATATAGACTTTTCACTGTATCAAAAACCAAGTAATTGGTAGAACATTAATATTATTTTTTGAACATTAATCTTCTTTGCTAATGTAAGAACTGAGTGTGTAACATAGATTGACTTATTTTTCAGATTACTTGCAAGAATCAATTATGTGCACTTTCTAAGAATTGTGAAGGATATAAAGTTTCTTGTATATTTATATTTAACATATTGTGCCTAAAGATCACAAGCTTATGTATTAAAATATTTTAAATGACAAATTAAGATATGATTAACCACAGTGAGCAGAAAGATGCAGTTGAATATTCATATACAGAAATTGTCTTCAAATCTGTCAGCTTTGTTTTCCTTTCAGAGAAACCAGTGATTTTTGACAGGTGTGAATTGTAGCAGTGATACAGTTTCCCCCAGAACATTTAAATTGATTTTTAAACAAAAGTGATCCATCTTTATTTTTAAACGAATGCATTTTTGTATTCTAGGGTAGCACTGAGATTTTCATCCCAGAAAATGGCTTTGTGAGAAAAAAAAATGTGTAATTTGGAAATTTAAATGCATATAGTCAAATTCTAATGAATAAATGCAATGCTATGCATATCAAGATATTTCTCAAGAATTTATGAGCACTTACCCATTATACCTAAAGTATGTAGGCATTTCTAGAATTTTGTGATTGTAGATGGTTTTTAATCTTAAAAGAAAGTATGAACCCTTCTAAATATAAACAGTTTTTTATAAATGTTTACATTTATGCTCTTTTATTATTTTAAGTATATTTTCCTCCTTCTATATTTCCATTTTAAACGCCAAATCTCTCCTTCGAATTTATACTAAAGATATATGAAGGGGTTCAAATTCCCAGTTGCCTATTGAATTGTCTCAAGGCTAATTAAGTATTTCAAAAAATATGCAAAGAAAATAAAAAGACTACAGTTTGGATATTTTTAATATTTATGCTTAACTTTATATTTTTACATTGTTAAGAGTGAGTACTCAGCAAACTCTTAGGACATAATGTGATATGCTACTGTCACATCATTTTTCATTTCCATATGTGGTTATTGCAGTAACACAATTTTATAGTGTTAGTATTTTGACAATAGGCATATCTAAAATCTAGTATTTATCCCTCTTACCAAAAAAACTATGAGCATTTTTCTGAGGGGATTCTACATGATTCAATAAGCCTAGCAAGTAACACAAGAAGTATATATTATTTATTAAAGGTACAGAACTAATGGAAAAACATGCTCGAAAGATAGAAATTGAGTATGTCTTTACAAGCTATTGAAATATGGCATGACAAAGAATCTTATGAATGATTTTGGAAGTCACACATGTCCTCAACTATTCTATCAGGGATAAGGGAATGCCCTCATGACTAAACTATTTAACTTCTTAGCATACTTCTTAAAAGTTAACAGATAAATACTAGAACTAGGAGGAAAAAATTATTTAAATCAGAAGTATAATTGATATCTGGAGTGAATTATTAATCTGGGGTATCAATCATGAGTTAGAGTCTATTCTTCCCACAAATCTGAGAAAAAAGTAACCAAGATACAAGTAAACTCATTAGGTCTCAAACTGAGCACTGCACAGACCTGGGGCATTACATCTTATGCTATGACTTATTTTATTTTTTTATTTAAAAATTTTCAAGTTTATTTATTTATTTCAAGAGAGAGACCACAAGTGGGGAAAGGCCAGAAGGAGAGAGAAAAAGAGAGAGAGAGAATCTCAAGCAGGCTCTGCACCACCAGCACAGAGCCCCATGTGGGGTTTGCACTCACAAACCACGAGATCATGACCAGAGCTAAAGTCCCACACTTAACTGACGAAGCCACCCAGGCACCCCATGTTATGACTTTTCAAATAATTATTTATTAAAACACATTAGGAATTTCAGAAAATAGAGTAAGGTGAAAGACGATGAGGAATCTAAGACCTCTCATTTCCATTTTGCCTCATGCTCAGTCCACAGGCCAACAAATCTGAAGCCAACTTTCCTTTCAGCATTAAGATTCTAACAGTGTCTTAGATTCCATTTTGTTAGTTGTGTTTAAAGTCTCACTTGAAACCCAAGTCAGATAATAAGTGGAATCCAATGTCATATTCTGTAACTATCATAACCTAGACAAAATTTGAACATCCAGAAAGACCTTTTTAAAAATAATTCAATCTAAGAACATGCACAACAGAAACTTATGAAATGGCAAAATATTTAACTATTTAGAGATAGAATTATTTGAAACTCAGACATTATTCTGTACATTAAAATGTATAGAAGCATGAACTGATTAAGTACTTATACATGAAAGAGTAAAGCCCAGAACAGATGGCATGACATAGCTGAGTACTTTAATAAGTACAGACAGCCCTCTGGAATAGAAAGAATTTCCTCAGCTTAAATTTAACTAAAGAAATAGTAATAGCTAACATGTAAATATTACTTTATATGTGATAAGAACTACATCTTTTACATAATATATTAATGCATTTTATCCTCAAATGAACCTTACAAGTCAAGTATTACTATCATCTGTATGAAGATGGAGAAATTGAAGCATAGGAAGATTAAATAAATTACTTAAGTGATACAGTTAATGGCAGAACCAGGTTTTGGATGAAAGTCTGCATCATAATACAAGTGATGGAAAGAATGAGCCATATTAAATCAATATTAGTTACACACACACACGTAAGCTGTGCAAATGTAAAATCAAATTATTAGCATATGCATTGTGTAATGATTCAGACATTCCATTGGCAACAGTATAATTGACTTGTTACTTGGATAATCTTTCCTATTGAAAAAATTGATTCAGGACATCATATTTTAAATAAAAATTAAATTAAAAGTTAAAAGTAATACACTAAAACCTAAGTAAATCACAGCAACTAGGATGATAAATGGAGCCTGAAATGAGCTTTCAATGTTATAACATTTGCTAAAGTAAGTGAATGTTAGCAAAAATTATAAGCCTTATAGACTTAGGGTACAGAGGACAAGGTCTGGCACATTTCTCAAATGAGACTAAGAGATGGACTACAAAGCACTACACACTTGGTGAAAATATGAACCACAAAGAGAAAGAAAATGAAATTTTACTTGGCTGAAAATACACAGGCAGTTGACAAAAATAAGTGATACATCATTTAAGAGCCCACTTTTTAAGACCCAAAAGAGTATGATGGTTAAAGTGCTACAGAAAATAAGTTCAGTCAAAGATGGCAAACCATATAAGGAAACAAGCTATCATAAATTAAAGATAGCAGAAACAACTGAAAATATAATAAAACCCCAAATTCTTTAAATATTAGAATTATAAAACATAAAATAAAAATAAGTATACTCCAAAAAATGTAGATTTGAAAAGATGGGTAAAGATAAGCAGATTATTAAAAACTATCAAAGGCTGCTTCTAGGAGATAGAATGTAACACATTAAAATAAATACTTCATTTAAGTTTTAACAGTATATTGGTCACCACTAAAGAGAGAATTAGTGAAGTGGAAAATAAAACTAAAGAAATGATAAAATATACTGTGGAGATACAAAGAAACAGGAGAGAAGTTAAGAGGAAAGGGGGGGGAAACAGTTTGCATGTGAAATGGTGGCTGACTTGGTCATAAGAGAGTAGAAGTCAGAAGACAGAAAACTGATACCTCTATTCCATTAAGAGAAAGTGGCTGCTGAGTTAGAATCTTAGATCTAGTAAATGTGCTGATCAAAAAAGAGGTCATGATAAAGACATTTTCAAACCAAGTAACAGAAACAATTTACCACCAGCAGATTGTCACTAAAGGAAATTTTAACAAATGCATTTCAGGCAGTAAAAGAATGAAGATCAGAAGTGGTTAAAATTTGGATATATCTATACAAACTAGGTAGTATGAAAAAATAAGGTATTTTAGGGTTTAAAAAGTGTGTAAAATACATAAAATGATGACAAGCAAGAGGATAATGTATGGAATTAAATTGTGCTAAGGTGTTAATATTGTTCATGAATAGTTGGGGTAATATATTATATTTTGCTAAGTTTGTGATTAGAGCTTTAAGGTTGGTATATGGGAGGACCAGAAAGACAAGCAGACCTGAGAGAGGATTTGTGGTATTGTGAAAAATGCTGTGTTCTTGGGTTTTACCTTTAAACTAGTAAGAAGCTACTTAGTAAGCTTCAGTGTGGAAAATAAGTTAGGGAGAATGACAGAAAATGCAGAAAGAATGGAAGTCAATCCCTGATCTAGGAGAAATGATAAAGGGAAAAAAATAAATAATGACTAGGTAAAAATGACAAGACTCACTGATTGGTTGCATAGCAAAGTGAGAACAAGAATGACTTAAATTTTATCATATTAAAAGTAAATACATAACTTTCTATTTCAGCTCCAGTATGGTTAGAGCTGTGAAGGCATCATTTTCATGCTACAAGAAAACAGCTAAACAAACTGAAAATCAATGACTTTTCTTGGACTTTTCAGGGAATTGAGGTCACTGGGCAAACCACCATGCAGAAATTTAGAAAGAGCAGCAAATATAGCAAATCACAGTCATGATATACATACCAGGAGGGGAGGCCACGAGAATTATAAACTTTTCATAACACTTAAACAATACTTACAGAGGAGCAAGGATAAGATGTACATTGGCTTCGGTTTAGAAACCATGTACACAGGAAGCAAATTAAGTGAAATATTTAAAATGTTGAAAGACAAAAAAAAAGTAGCAGACTAAAATTCTATATCTATTAGAATTGTCCTTCAAAATTGAAGTAAAAATAAAATAATTTTTCAGACAAACAAAAAATGAGTATATTTATTACCAGTAGAACTATACCGTAAGAACTGTTAAAAACCAAAAAATTAAAGGAAAAGAAAAATGATATAATTTGGAAACAGACCTACAAAAAGAAAGGAAAGATTATCAAAGAAGGAATAAATGAAGATATTTTATTTACTCACTTATAGTATCCTAATCAAAAAGTGCTCAAAATAACAGAAAATGTATTTGATGATTATACTATATTGATTAATGAAACAAAAGACAGCAATGTTATAGAGGGATAGATGGAGGAATTGGAAATTATACTCTTATAAGATACCTACACTACCCATGAAGTTTCCAGTGAGATTTAAAAATAATTTTAGGGGCGCCTGGATGGCTTATTCGGTTGGGTGTCTGACTTCGGCTCAGGTTGTGATCTCATGGTCTGTGAGTTCAAGCCCCACATTGGGCTCTGTGCTGATAGCTCGGAGCCTGGAGCCTGCTTCAGATTCTGTGTCTCCCCCTCTCTATGCCCCTCCCCTGCTTGTACTCTGTCTCTCTCTCTCTCTCGAAAATAAATAAACATTACAAAAATATTTTTTAATGAATATGAAAATGCAACTTATCAAAAATCTGTGTGATGCAGCAAAAGCAGTACTTAGTGGAACACTTATTGCAGTTAATTAATTTATTATAAAACCCTTTTTAATGTTTATTTTTTAGAGAGAGAGACAGACAGAGTGCGAGTGAAGGAGGGTCAGAGAGAAAGGGAGACAGAATCTGAAGCAGGCTCCAGGCTCTGAGCTGTCAGCACAGATCCCAACGCGCGGCTGGAACCCACCAGCCGTGAGGTCATGACCTGAGCCAAAGACGGATGCCCAATCGACTAGCCACCCAGGCGCCCCATGAATATACCATAATGAAGAAAAGATCTAAAATAAATAATCCAAACTTCCAATTTAGGAACCTAGTAAAACAATAACAACGTGAGCCTAAAGTGAGAAAGAAAGAGAAAGAAAGAAAGAAAGAAAGAAAGAAAGAAAGAAAGAAAGAAAAAGAATCACTGATTCTTTAAAAATGTGAATAAAATTGGGGCGCCTGGGTGGCTCAGTCAGTTGAGTGTCTGGCTTCAGCTCAGGTCATGATCTCACAGTTTGTGGCTTCAAGCCCCGCATCAGGCTCTGTGCTGACAGCTTAGAGCCTGGAGCCTGCTTCGGATTCTGTGTTTTCCTCTCTCTCTGCTCCTCCTCTGCTCATGCTAGGTCTCTCTCTCTCTCTCTCCTTCAAAAATAAATAAGAACATTAAAAAATATTTTTTTAAATATGAATAAAATTGACAATACTTTAGCCAGATTAACCAAGAAAAGAGACAGAGAAGACACAATTACCAATATTATCCTTGAAAGAGTTGTCATCACCTCTGATCTTGTGTACATCAAAATGAAAAAAAAAGGGTAATCATAAACAACTCTGTGCCCATAAATGTGATAACTAAGATGAAAGGGCTGAATTCCTTTAAAGACTACCAAAATTCACAAAAATAGAAATAGATCTTCCAAATAAGTCCATCATATATTTAAGAAATTGAATCAATAATTAATAGCCTTCTTAAAATGAAAAGACTAAGATGAGATGGTTTCACTCATAAATTCTACCAAACATTCAGGGAAGAAATAATAATACTTTAACACTCTGTTACATGAAATAGAAGTAGAAATAAATCTCCCTAATTCACTCTATACTACCAAAAGTATCCTAACACCAAAACCAGGTAAGACATTACAAGAAAACTGGAGACTAATATCTTTTATGAACTTAGATGCAAATATCTTCTACAATATATTAACAAATTAAATCAGGCTAGGCATAAAAATAGCTATACACGGGGTGCTTGGGTGGCTTAGTTAGTTAAGTGTCAGACTCCAGCTCCAGGTTCCTGAGTTCGAGCCCCACATCGGTTTCTGTGCTGACAACTCAGAGCCTGGAACCTT